>NC_136279.1:11559810-11957486 GCF_964198595.1 Lampetra fluviatilis | reverse complement strand
AATTGTGTGTATACACATGCGTTGTGCAGTTAAGAGCAATTAGTTTATAAATTTGATTTCATGGATACAAATTGTCCTCAGAAAACTGCCCGTTTAAAATATTGTTTCAGTAAGCAAACAATGTCATCACACATACATGAACTTCGTAACTTGCTTGCTGAATAAATATCGGCGACATCACAATAAGCGAGGGTGATTTTTAGTTTTTGACTCGGGATTTCAATTTTTGCTCGTACATTTACGCGTCGAATAAAGTGTCTTCTTACACATCGGTCGAGCACGACTGGAACACGTAATGTGACAGCATGGCAGAAAGAACATCCTCCTTGAAGTCCGATTATGCTGAAGCAGACGGGGATATGAGATATGTGTTTATTGATATTAAGCACTGCTTCGCCTGAGCTGACTGCGAACTCCAATCCTCGCGACCAAAACCACGGTCGCTTTTCCACGCATGCCTAATCTTCTCCACGTGCACATCACTGCGACGTCAAGTAAAAGGGGAGGCTGGGGTGGGGGGTGGCGCTGCGGTTAGCGCACTGCGCTATAAACGCAGCCACCTGAGTTTGATTCCAGGCCAAGGATTAAAGTGGCGAATGATCTGCTGCGAAGCGCTCCAAGCCCTCTCCCTCAACACCTCCGATTAGCACGGTTGGCTACGTCCTGTGCGAAATAAGTTCAACATACATACAACCCCAGAATGTCTCCTTAACCATCTAGAACTGACCAGCGTAGTGAAGTATGGTCAAGCAATCCTCTCCACGATTATTGACTCGGCTAGGAGGGGGGGGGGGTCTTTATTTATGTATGTTTATGTTCTTTAATCCAGCAGTAGCTTGACAAAAGGGCTGTGAATTAGAACCATGCTTACGTCAGGTGAACACAATTTATGGGAATTGACGCAAATACAACATAGCATTGACGTTGACAATGCTGCACAACCTGTGCAGTGTGATCGGTGGTTTGTGCAGGCGGCGTTAAGAATCGCAGAGACCCGCAGTTGTTGGGATACTGTGTTAATCACAGGGACTACAATCGTATTCAATTTTCAATCGTATTCAATTTGCAAAACAGGTGGGTTTTTTTTAACGTAACGTTATTGGATTAGAATAACTTACGTCTCTTTACCTATCGGTGATAGAATATTTTCAGAATTCTGTTTACATATGAAGGAAACTAAGAATCAAACTAAATCGTACGTGCAAATATCATAAAATTGCACTGCATATTATGCATTAGCCTACCCGATGCTCTATGTAAGCGACATTGAATGCTAATTTTTGATACCTTCATATGAAATTAAATTTTTACTTAAAACTTTCGTGACTGCAGGAATTAATATTCTTTGGTTCTTTCGGTAAAGTCACGTGGATGGAAAATAAAAAAATAAAAATAAAAAATAATCAGGCACCCGATGCCGACCGCTTGTGTTGCGATCGAATCGTCGTGAGTTTTTTTAGGTTGTATTCTTTCATTATTTGTATTTTATTATTATGAAATTGAATGTCACAATATGTTATAAAAATGGAATTCGGCAAGCTGGATGCGTATTGCTAACACAAAGAAAGAAAACGAGACGAGAATAGGGTGATTGCAATTGGAAATTGGGTTTAATATCTGTCAGGACTTGCAATTGGTAACTTGTGCAATTTGTACTCATATGTGCTTGAAGCATTGTGGTTCCTTTCTATGTTTTCACGTGCAAATTCAATACAGACGTCGTATAACGCTTATTGCGTGGAAAGGTTTCATAAAAGATGTCTCAAACGTTATAAATTTACCCAATAACAAATGTATTTAAAAAAAAAATTAAGTCCAAGCGTATATTAAACAAACAAAATCCCAATTCGTCTGCGTAGTGCCAATCATTTACACAGGAAATTATCACCGAGTCTCCAGCCTCATCTGCAGGAGGATCGTTCGATGCAGAAGTACGTCCCAGCTACACACGAAACGTCGCCCATTACGTATATTTATATGCCTTTCACGGCAGTGTTATTGGCCAAAGTGCCATGTTTTATTACGTGTGCTTGTGCACCACTGCCAACGCAGTATCGCAATTGTTTTTATTTCAACATATAAATGCTAACAATAGGGCAGTCACAACACTTGCCTGGGCGTTGCGGAGTGGAAGTGGGGGGGGGAGTATTAACTCGCGCAGGTGTTCAACTCAGCTTCAGCTCGGAGCTGTTACCTGCTCCTCGTAGCATGCGGGGGGGGGGGGGGCGTAACGAACGCGTAACTCACAACCATTCTCTGCAGAGCCACTGTTGTTACATCACTAGCAGCAGCCTTGGTCAATCCACTGCTCGATGAAGGCTTCCCCAAGCGGCAGCGATCTCTCACGACCCTGAGATGGAATAATCGGTCCAGCACCCGTTAAATGAGCTGATGTATTCGCTCCAACGCCTCCGAGGTGAACTTTTCTCTCTGCCGCATGTCCATACCTTGGCCGTTGCTCCGTCATTATTTTCGATAATCGGCCATCAGCATCATCACCAAGCCCACTTACTTTTCTTAACAGTTTGAATCATGCCGTGAACCTGTTCTCTAATACACCGTACACATGTTCCTCTTTTCTATCTGTCAGTCAATTCCAAGTATGAATTTATCCCAGACGTCTTTTTACCTTTAAATGTTTTGTTCCATTTTTTAGTTTTGTCGAAAAAAAAATATAGCCTGCACCTAAAAAATAAGCTGTCTTGTCTGAAATGTTCTCCTGCGCTCGCTTACCCGGAGACAATAGAGGGTTTGTGTCGGGAAAACCCAACAAAGCCAAGCTACACAAGCATGCAGTGCGCGTGGCTTGCTCGTCACTGCATGGGGCTGAACGCTGAACCGTTTAAACAGCTGTAAGGAAGCGAATATGCTCTATGCACGCTCTGGAACGCTCCACTGTAACTGTATAAGGCCCCAGGGAAAATGCTATGGGGAATAAGAAAATAATATATATTTTTTAAAAAAGTATTATTATTGCGGTAATATGCAACGATAAGGTGGGTGGCTTGGCTGTGTGAGAGTTCGGAAATGTATGGAATTATTTGAGGAAATTACACCCACCGGCGCGTGGCTGTTATACGATGCCTTGGTTTGGCTCTAGGAGCCACACAAATGATAATAGATAGAGGCGTGGAGCGTAAAATACGAGGCATCTGGGATCTCTGATGGCAATCGTAGCGGAATTTACGGCAGCTCTTACAGACGTCGATGTGTAAAAATATTAATGCAAATGTCGACGTTATTTAAACACACCGAGGGTGGAGCGGTAGCTCGTGCACTCACTGCACTCTGAAGCCGGAGACCCGAGTTCGATTACCAGCCATGGAAAACATCGGTTCCGTGTAATACCTGAACTGGTCCTTGGCCTTCTCTCCCTTCACTACCCATCGATGACCAGAGTGGTGAAGTATGGTCCAACAGTTCCCATCGTGGATTGACAAATGACTGTATAGTATATTATTTTCTGTTATAAAACACATCGTAAGGGTACTTTTTAACAGATTAAATTCACAAAGGCTGCTCCGAAGCATATGTCATTCAGTAGGAGCTTATAGTAAACTTTCGTTCATATTGTATCATCTTTACGAAAGATGTAGGCAGGCAGACAGACGGAGAAAGCGAACACATTAACGCGTTCGAGGTAAGTTTGAAATCGTTAAATAGCGGTTGCACGTCACCCTAACACTCACCATCTCCTATGCTGAGTTGGGTCAATATTGGTTCTACTGTGGGTTGACTTTGGTCAAATTGTAATGTGATTACTTTACACATTAAATTTTTCTAGATTTGAAGTTTTCGTGACTGCAAGGATCCATACTCTTTGGTTCTTTCGGTAAAGTCACGTAGGTGAAAAAATAAAAATTAAAAATAAGAATAAAACTAGAAATAATCAAATTAAATTACGACGTTTCGGAAGCAACACAAAATAGAAATAATCAAATTAAATCACGACGTTTCGGAAGCAACACAAGCTTCTGTCATCAGGTAGGACAACCGCCTTTTATTTTTCTTCTTTTTTCTCACCTACGTGACTTTACCGAAAGAACCAAAGAGTACATTTGATTTTGTATTGATTCCATATGACCCTCACTCATTCTGCTACTCTTTGTGTGGTTCGGGCAGTCACAGTTCAAGTGCTCAAAGCACCACTGGAAGGAATAATCGACTGATTTATCTTCTAAGCGGGTGGATTTGGGAGTCAGGTGCCAAATGATTAGAAGGTAGAAATTTTGAAGCTACGGTGATTACATTCATGCTTGCACCTCTGAATAGCACGGTTGACTATGTATCGTGCGAAAGAAGTTCAACATACATACATGCAATGCCAAACAAATAATTCCAATTATTGTGTAATAACAATTATTGCATAAAATGACGTCACGCACCTAGGGGGTGGGGGGGGGGGTCAGACCTTTGTGACGATGTGTGACGAAGGGGGGGGGGTTGAGAAATGTGACGTCACATCTAAATGCGCAACTTTAAATAAATATAGACAACACGTTCTACTTAATTAAATATACTTTTTAATAAATGTTTTCTCCTACAACATCAGAGTGCAGCGCCACATTAAATACGCACTACAATGACAATAGTTTAAAGCGATTTGAAGCATGTTTTATTTTGGGGGGGAGTGGGGGGGCAGAGCTTTGTGGCGTCATATTTGACGGGGGATCTGACTTTTTGTGACGCCGTGTGACGAGGGGGGGGGGGGGGGTCAAAAATCGTCCAAAATCGCGTGACGTCATTTATGAACGGCCCATAATGCCAATTATGTATTTATTTAAACGCCTACACTGGGTCTCGTGACTCGTTTGGAAGAAGGGTTTTTACATTGTGAATGGCAGCCCAAATTATGAGTGAGCGTTTTTGCACGTAAGGGGATTGCGGGATAACCCTGAGAAAATCTTACTCACACGAGGGGGGGGGGGGGGGGTGACACTCGGCCACTGCCATATTCAGGTCACACCTCGTAGCGCTACACCTGCAACGCCTGGCAAGCCCTGATGGTCACCCATCCACTTCCTAACCAGACTCAAGCCATCCTAGCATCTGACATCCGAGGAGAGCCGTGCTCTTTTTTTTATTGTCGTTGTAAGGCAGGCGTTTGTGACAAGAATTCATGGAAATTAATAACTCAACGCTGTTATTTTGTCTTTGGGTACTGGAACACGTAACAATGCACACCGTTTACATTCCCCAGTTGCTATAGAGCGTGAGTTATAATCACACAAACACACACACACGAACACACACGAACACACACACACTCTCACACACACGAACACACACACACGAACACACACAAACACACACAAACACTCTCACATACAAACACACACACAAACACACACGAACACACACACACTCTCACACACAAACACACACCAACACACTCTCACACACACACACTCACACAAACACACACACACTCTCTCACACACACACTCTCACACACACACACTCTCACACACACACAAATACACACACTCTCTCACACACACACACTCTGACATGCACGGACAAGAGCTATGCGCAATATGCCTCTTGCATTTCGTCCGACCCGTTGCCTTAATCCGGATCATTTAAGCAACGCAGAACGTCTGTTAGCAATTAATCCTTTCAATACAGTGCAATGGTGGGTTTCAATGCACCGTGCGGCGAAAAGAGAAAAAAAAACACCCCCACGTCTTGGACTCACGTCGCGTCCAATGTCAACAAATTGCGCACCGTTACAGAGCCACTCGCTCAAAGGAAACACCTGCAGCTGGGATGCATAGCGCATGTGAAAATCCAACCGATTATATTATAGCCTACAGCGCACACATACCGTGTGTGTGTGGTGTGGGGGGGGTATACAGAGAGAAGGGGGTGGATTTTTTTTGTAAACACAAAAATGTTGTGGATTCCGATCCAACGTAAGGTAATTGCGAGCCACAAAGCCAAGTTGGGTTTATATGAATGCTGGGCCCCAATGGATCAATGGCAATACTGTTTAAAAGGTTTAAATAAGGCAGTTTGGTGAATTGGTGTGTTCGTGCACGTTTTGCAAGCATGTGCATGGGTTGACAAAGTGGGCGACGGAATGTCACGAACTTTACCCATCCGAGACAAGCGGAGGTCAAAACAATAATTATCTAGACCCCCCCCCACCACACACAAAACTAAGTCACTATGTAAATGAGTCTTCTTGTTTTGGAAGCATTTAACCCTACGATGCAGCCCTGGGTTCAACAAACCCAGCATGATGTCTTTGTCATACATGTTCCCGGTTCTCGCCTGATCTTACACGAGACATTTGACGTCAAATTAACATAAAGGGTCATCTTTTGTGCACAAGTATTCATACCGAGCTGCATGCCACGGGTCTCCCAATAAGGCGTAGATTATCATCGGACTGCATCAAGGGGTTCTGAATAACGAACGCTGTTGCTTCCAAGGTTATATTACAATATAGTCATGTGGGTCGTTGTGGAGCGAGGAGATAACAAAATAATTTAACGGACAATATGCCATCTTCCCATATTTATCCCTCCACGTAAAATCATTCAAGTAGTTTGTACTAATCCCATCAGCCACACAACCTTCTGGTAAGATGGTGTTGTCCTTCCTTCGGACCTCCGATTAGCACGGTTGGCTATGTACGGTGCGAAAGAAGCTCAACATGTGTACATCATCTCAGTGGCATTGGTTCAACACAAGCAAAACTGTGGGCCGGTTTTGGCATGCGATGTCTCATCAGCAGAGCCGGGCTTTCTGGAACTAATGCTGGTGAGATGCCAGGCGTGTATAGGCAAGGACTCGTATGTTAGATATGGGGCATAGTTCGACAAAACATCATGCAATACACAACGCAAAATAATCACTTGCGTCATTGTGGACAGAATACATCGTAACATAAATAAGAAGACGACACGCCTCCTTCACATATCCGTCATTTTATTGATTTACGGACGCCCATATAATCATGGCAATTACTGTTTGCATGTGAGTCTGCATTATATTTTAAAATAATTTGGGAACGTGAATATTTGTTGAGTGTGTTCTCTTGGGATGTGGCACTGCATTGGATAGTCACTGGTGGTGCTCTTTTGATTGACAGAACAATATATTTTCACAGAAAACGTATATATTTTTTTTTATCAAAGCCATTGCTTTGATATACATATATGACAAGAGAACAATATTATAGCCTGAGAATAAAAGGTAAAGCATTTCAGATTATGCCTTTCAAATATTAATAATCACAGGTACAGTGCGCGTTTCGAATTGTAATGGAAATTAATATATGTTGAAATGTGTTGCAACAACGTGCTTAATACTATATTTAAGTGTCTTAATTGTACATCACGTGCACAATACATTTTAAAGCAGTACAGCAAAGAACACATCACAACACGAGTAACATTTCTCCCAGGACAAGAACAATAACTTCCAGTGAAAACAAATGTGCCACTCTCCTTTAATGCTATACGATCAAAAGCCAACCATTCATGTGTTATGATCATCTGAGGCACATCAAGGTATAAAATACAGAATGGGGGGGGGGGGACTAGTGAAAGTGATATCGCAGTTCTGCTTGAAATTAGGCGGTCAAAAGGCTGCAAAAAAAAGTAGAATAAATCATCATGTGTCAGTTCACTCAGGCATTTTCCGAGCCGTTTCTGCAAAAGAAGCAAAGAAATCACAATGGGATTCTACACCATCTAAACACATTGCAACACAGCGCAATGTGTTGCAATCCCACGGCGGTAATTTTGACACTCACGCGCTCACACACGTGCAATCGTTGAACAAAGGACACCATTGGATTGAATCGTGTTGTTTAGTCAAGGAGATGTCTGCAGCAGGTGTGGCTCTTGCCAGGTGCACGTGAGTCATACGAAGACAGAGGAATTGGTTATCGTCTCAAAGGAATGCATTCTGCTTTCTAAGCATGATTCACCAAGTTAAAGAATTCTTCTGTCATGGGAATTGTGGTGATGAATGTCCCAAATGGCGAGAGGGATTTTTTTTGACATGGATGGAGCTTGTTTTTTTAAGTTGTTGTTGCCTACAGTGAGAAGATCTAAAAACGTGTTCCTTGAATTGCTTCCACTTAATGCAATCAAATCAATCAAATTTGATTTCTATAAATATGCCTTTCTAGTATTCTCCATGAAAACTTTAATTTAAAAAAGTAACCACTCCAACCTGTTCTCGACCTCCTATTCGAGTAAACTAAATCATGATATTCAGCATAAAAGCGTGCCAAACTATGTTTGTCATACTCCATGGTTTCTTTAGTAAAGTCACGTAGATAGCAAATTAATGGATCACGACGTTTGATTACAACACAAGCAACCGTCATCAGGTGAAACAAACACGGCAGGAGAACTGTCAATCAGCGTCTATTACCTGCTATAATATGCGGATCAGAAACAGACATTGTCAAAGAAAATGTATTAACAACTGCAAAGTTCGCAATAAAGCATTCAGAGATGCATGCTTAGAATTCCAAACGACGATGAGGCTCTGTTCATTGTTATATTGCAGAATGATGAGAGGTTGTGGTGGCTTGGGAAGGCCTTCATGAAGCAGTGGTGCGACCTTGGCTGATGATGGTGATGATGTTCCTAGCTGCATATGCTCGTAAATGTTTCAGGTTACAAACACATGAGACTGGGATAGTCTCATTTGCAAGAGTGACCCGGGGCATTAATCTGACAGTGGGGCGATAATTGCTATGTAATGTCCCAAATGAGGAATTTGCAGTGTAAATTCCCGAATGTGGAAAATGTTGACCCTGCGAATGACGTCACGAGATCTCTAACGTCCACAGCAGACGGCGTGTAGTCTTATTAAGGCAATCACACTCGCAGTGATAACCAGGGCAGACGCTGGATTCGAACCGTAAACCTCTGCAACGATCGGCAGGTACTTGTTGCCTCTACCACCAGGCCAAGCCAGCAAGGCAGCTGCTATAAGCTACGTACAACCTTTTATTCCATTTGAACAAGTATTATTCAGCAGTGTGTTTAGTGCTGCTCCTACAGGATGGTCCAGATGTCTTGTGACTCCCAATTAATTCCACATAACTCAATATTTTCAGGTAAGGTTTATTGAAAATAAAAATGAATATGCAATGGAAAAACATTTTAGGAGTCAATTCATTTGGGGTCAGAAGAAATCTTGACCATCCCGTACAACATATTGTGATGTAGTTAACATTGCAATACAAAGCTGTCCACCTTTACCGTGTTACTGCAGTGTAATTATAGTCTTGTTTTCTTAAGGATGTTGTAACTCAATACTGCATAACAGTCCATGTCAACACGTTGACAGATGTGCTTCATGTTTGAGCTATGTATGGACTGCAATGCTTGAAAATCCTGCAGTTGCCGAGATATGAAGCAACTTTCACCTTTTGAATAATTTCACAAAAGTTTAGGAGCGACAAGTGTTCATTTAATGTTGAGTCCTTACATTTACTGTCGTCATTTAATTGTGAATATTTATTTTTTCAATAACCACTGTAAAATAATTATTATGAGAATGATTAACATAAAATAAGAATACACAATACCACGTATATACAGTCGTGCATGAAAGTGTTTTGTAAAAGTATACAAAGTAACAAATAAAAAAAAGTCTAGTATACGATTTAATATTACGATAATGGTAGAAAGTTAAACTCAAATTATTTTTGATTCTACTACTTTATTGTTCTATGTTTCATTAGCTATGGGGTTTTTTTTATAGTTTCAACAGTGATATTGTCAAATTTTAAAAAATATGTTTAACACTTGACTAGGCATCCAGGAGATTCAAACTGCAAGCATGGTTAGAACATATAGACCATTTATTCACATATAATTATTTGAGGTTGTGTGTTTAACAAAAGTAACCCTACATCCAGCGTAGAACCCTTCAAACTACAAACCTCTCAACAGTTTAAAGATAAATTGTATGTATGCATAGTCCAATAAACGGCACTCAAAAGGGTCACATTATGTCATTTTTGAAGCTCAGTATCTAAATTGAACATGTTTTTCTTAACCATTGTTTTAGTTTTATACAAATAAAAAGATTTCCTCTTTTGCAGTCATCATGTTGGTGCCTCTTCACAACACAAAGTAGACATCAAGAGTAGGATTTTGTTGGAAGTGCCAATGATTTGCAATTCCTCAATTTTAACAGAACATCTGCTCGCTCTGCAAATATGTCAACTCGTGACTCTGCTGGGAGGAGCTGAGTTGAGGAGCGAAGGCCCTGCTATTTTTATGCCTGTTTTGTGTAACGTCTTGCAGATGAAATCGGACTGGACTCGGGCCAAGGAAAACATTAGTACATGCATTGTTCACACAAGTGCTCTGCAATTGTGCCGTGCCCTTTCTATGAAAACAGCTATGTTTACAGGAACGCAAACACTTTGATGTGGTTTTTTTTGTCCACAGTACATGGAACATTGCAGCAGTCAAATGTCACGTGCGTTTACAACACTGCGGCCAACTGGCATTGTCAATAGCCCTAGCAGAGATTGGATTCTGTGCCTCTCAAAGCAAAATCAAATATTTTCCAAGTATTTGTGTCCGTGTAAACACAGACAGTTTCTGAGAATCCCATCCAGGGTAACGCCAAGGGTGGTAGGATTTAGGAATTTGAGCGGGAAATATTGCCATGAGGTGCACATTTAAAATTATAAATGAAAGCGCCATACTTGGCATACCAGAAGCTAAATAAATGGAAACCATTATTTTGTATGACCATCTGCCGCAGTTGTAC
The DNA here is from genome assembly GCF_964198595.1 of Lampetra fluviatilis. Taxonomy (NCBI): domain Eukaryota; kingdom Metazoa; phylum Chordata; class Hyperoartia; order Petromyzontiformes; family Petromyzontidae; genus Lampetra; species Lampetra fluviatilis. The sequence continues at coordinate 11,946,725 of NC_136279.1, read as the reverse complement.
ACATATTGCTCACATACACGCGCACAAGAGCGACGACGAAACAATTGTAGCAACAGTAGCTAGAATAAATGTAAAACGCATGTAGAATATATTTTAAGACAATCTTCAGTAATTATAACATAGCATTTCCATTTTAAAGTACGTACATTATTTTAAAATGAAATAATATACTGTAGCACGGGAGGTCAGAGGTGGTTATCACACTGTGCTATTAACCCGGCTACCACCTGACTTCGATTACTGGCCTCGACCAACGTGAGTGGTGAGTGATATCTGATCATGGGCGGTTCATGAGTGCCCCCTGCACCTACCCACCCTGACCGGTGTGGTGAAGTATGGTCTACGTACCGTGCGAAAGAAGGTCAACATACAAACATGTTGCGGTGAACACAGTATGGGTGGGTTCACAAAGGGCTGTACATTATGTATTCTTTAATATAATCTAATACTGTATACATATTGTGTGTACATATACATGCAAACACACAACTAGCTATGTCAAACAACAACAACCCAGCTTATATATAAGCTCCAAGTTTGGCAGTGTCTCATTCTTCACCTGAAGACGGCTGCTTTCGTTGTAGCCGAAACGTCGTGAGAATTATTTTATTATTTTTTATTATTTTATTACTTCCCTTCTACGTGACTTTACCGAAAGAACCAAGAAGATGAATCCCTGCAGTCACGAAAGCTTTAAATCGAAACAATAATAGTATTTTCATGGGACTTTTTTTGCCAGTTTCAAAGTATGAAAAATAAGAATAGGCTTTACCCTTTCTGGCAATAAAACAGTTGTTAAGATTTTCAAACACAAAAAATAAACTTTTTGCAAGGAATCAAGTCTGCATTAACCACACATACTTGTCGTGAACATGCAAACATATAATGCTCTGATAATTGTATTGCCAGAAAGCATAAAATCTATTCTTATTTTTCATAATATTCATATACATACTGTGAGAAAATAAGTATGCATACAATATAAATGACAAGAGTATATATGAGCCAAGGAGTAGACAGGATACGGTGTGAAAAAATCACTTAAAGCATCAAACTTCCCGAGCCGCAGATCCTTAATGCCTCCCAGCCAACCCGGTGAGCGTAGCAGATTTCTGGTGCAAAAATGATAAATATATTTTACATTTTCCTCCTTCCCATGTTGGGGAGCCCTGTGGTATATCAAGCATTTTTCAGTTTCCCCCAGAGTAAATTAAAGAAACACATTCCCATAAATGCAGCCGGGCAGTTGTTTTCAAAGAAATTTTTAGGCAAATTACATAATTCAATTTGTCACTTGAATTGTCACATTTATAGCGTTTGACAGACAGTTTTCTCTAACACACACAAAGACAAGTGCTGTTAGCGAGCACCTATGAAGGCAGGAATGGGCACACGAGGGGGTGGGTCGCCAGCACCACTCCTGGCAATCTTCGTCACCCCAGTGGTGATGCTTACACATCGCATTTGAGGCTGAATCGACCTATACATGACAAATACCAAGACTCCCCGTATAGCCTTACTTAACAGAATGTTGGGGCAAGTGATGTTAAGCAGCACCTATTGGTTCCGCCACGATACACGAGGGGGTGGCCAGCACCACTCCGAGCCGCCTTTGTCTCCCCAGTGGCGATGTTTACACACCGCACCAGGTACTCATTTGAGGCTGAGTCGGCCTCGGAGAGGCTCAGTTCAAATAATCGCCACTGTTATTGGTCGTGAGCAGGAATCGAGCTCGGGTCGCCGGGTTTGTAGCGCAGCGCGCTAACCACTGCGCTACCGCTCGCCTGGTTCATTCAGGCACACAAAGATCCCCCGTATAGCCTTAACAGACTGTAGGGGCAAGTGCTGTTAGCGAGCACCTATGAAGGCCGGAACGGTACACGAGGCGGTGGGTGGCCAGCACCACGCCCGACCGCCTTTGTCTCCCTAGCGGCGATGTTTACACACCGAACCAGGTACTCATTTGAGGCTGAGTCAACCTAGGGGAGGGCCCGGGACCGGTTCAGATAATCGTCACTGGTGTTTGCCGTGAACGGGAATCGAACCCGGGTCGCCAGGTTCGTAGTGCAGCGCGCTAACCGCTACACTACCGCTCCCCACTAGACATACACACTCGCGTACACGTGTGCTCGATGCACATACACAAACATTAAACATGTGCTCTCATGGCCGTGTATAATATTTAAAATTAGGCTGCCTACGCTTTAACAAACCGCGGCCGTCATGACTCTCACCTGGAGCACAGAGACGCCCCGAGCAAAATGCGTAGAATCACGGGACTCTAGTCAGTGCTGCCAAAACACAAACCAGGTTTTTGTTGCCCTCACCATGAGATCAGGGCGATAATGCACGGCTAATAAAATTCACGTTGTTCCCAAAAAAAAGGGCCTCCCAATGGGACCGGTGTACTGAAGTTGCATTCCAGCTGAAAAAGACTTTCCAGTATTGCCCTGTAATAAGAGTTGTGCATGCATCCTTTGTGTTTGCGAAATTAAACTCGGGAGGCACAATGCTGGGTTATGTTTTACTTGGCAAAATGGTTCGAAAGATGTGGTCAGTGTAAAACTATCTTATTTTTAGCTAAAAAATTTTTGCTTATTCTGAACAAACTACACAATGGGAGGTATAGTGTATTTGGTTTAATACCAGTAGAATATTTATGCGATATGCATTGAGATTTAAATAAATAACAGCATATGTTTTTCGTGAGTTACTGTGTATTTTTGCTTATTTGGTAGACGGTGCGAGCCAAGTAAGGCCGTTAAAAAATGGAACGGTCTGGGGAAAACACAAGAGACAAAACAAGAAATAAATCAATGTAATTATTTATCACCATTTGCGGGGGTAAAGGAAAGAGACGTGATAAAGATGTTTTGTTCGTCTATTTGCAAGATGTGTAATTTGTCAATGTTATTGTTTATGCGTAGTAGACATTAGCTCAGCAACACACTCTAAGGAATAGAAAAATCTGTTCTCTTGTGTCTCCCTTGATGTAATCTAGGCTAGTCACGAGTATATAGAGGATAACATTTACCAGTAACAGCGTTTGCTGTTATAATTTGTGCATTTTTGGAAACGTACATGACTCATGTAATTTGGAAGTATAAGACGAACAATAATGCACAATTAAACTTTGTTGATGTAAACATTAAAAAACATCAATCACTGAGTAATTTTAATGAATCGAGTAACTTCTAAATATTTTTTAAAATAACTAAGGTGGCTAAAGAAAAAAAAACCCATTTAAGCCGAGATGTATTTTTCCGACAGTGTGCTACAGCGAAGGAAATGATGTCACCACATGCATATGTAAGCCATCCGTAGAGATGAAGCTGAGGCCAAAACAAACGGCGTTTGAAAAGGGTGAACGCAGCGTCTGTCCGTGCCTCTTAGTTACACCACTACAGAGTGTGGGCGGTGCAACCTTTTAAAAGCAAACATGCCAGTTTAGTGTCTCGTTATAGGACAAGAGAGGCGAGTCACACAATTAGCCTGTAGCTATAATTACAAACGTACCATCACTAAGGCAATGCCTTCATCAGTATTCTTGTTTTCCTCGTGGACCAATTGATTGCATAATTGGCTCCTTATATTTAAATAATTTTAGCTTTTGTATTGCAATAAGTAACTGCTGCCTACGCTGCACTGCATTTATAGTGGGCACCAGCAAACACAAGTTACTTCAAACGCTACAGTTTCAAATTCCTCTCTGGGTAAATGAAGTAGGAGAAGGCAGCCTGGCTGGATTAAGAAAGAGAATAATCGAGTGGGTCATGTCAAGGATATGTGCATAATACCCTGGCTCATGTAAATGCACCGTTCAGACTTTCCAGTGTTTTTGAAGGTAAGCTAACTGTGTTTATTGTATCTTAGCTCTCCACATATATGTTCCTCCAACCAAACCCCTTCTCCCAACACTCCCCGCAGCTCTAAAGGCTCTCCCTCAACGCTCACTGGCAAAATATTTATATAGCAACCCTCCCAATTACACAACTCCTTATATTCCTGAGTCTCTGTCCTTGTATTCCATCAATACTGGAAGAAACCCTGAGAACTCTGAGGTACGAAACACAATTTTACACGCTGCATGTGTTTAATTGTGCACAAACATCATTGCAACTGTTTTGGAATTGTGGCACCATCAATCGCCTTTTCTCTAAATAAGAATATAGCATTGGTGCCAATGAAAATCAAGTCGATATTGCATATTTCAGAATCAGAATCTTTATTTATAAGGAGGAATCCAACCAGCTATGAAGCTCTTCTTCACCAGATGCCCAGTATTTCATCTGGTGCAAGTGTCCGAACGTGTATTAAGTGACGTGAATTAAAATAAAATACATGATTGTCAATTGAAAAATAAATGGTGTCTGAAAAGCCAGCCCTGCATCCAGTGTGCCTTGCCTATAATATTGTTAAGCAGTTTGCGGGGGGGGGGGCACTGGGGGGCGGTGCCCCTCTGGACACCTTTAATAATTTATTTTCAGTAAATTACAATTAAAAACAAATTATGTGCAGCCGCGATTCCTCATGCGAGGGACAAAGCGAACCCCTGCTCACCCACGCCCAAAATGTAGATGTCAAACTCCGCCTGTGCTGGCAGGAGGCTCTCTGTCTCGAGGTAAATGTGTAGTCCACGATTACTCTGCTCACTTGTTCGCAGTAGTGACACTCTGCATGAGGACACTAAGACAATGCTGAGGCACCCCAGAGGCAGTGCCGTATTATCCTAGTAGCACAAGTAGCAACATATGCTACGGGCCCCGCACTTTCAAGGGCCCCGCGCTAAATGCTTTCAAGCTATAAATTCCGGTTCAGTGATTCTGCACTTGCTCTATTACTATAGTACTATACTGCCTTCAACTTTCATGAACGACTGAGTGTTTAAGGTTAGCGATGTGTCGTATTATCTGGCTGTATAACAGATGAAAAAATACAATAACTTTACGATACAAGTAAAAATTTTGCGTTTTAATATTTGTGTGTTTTTTTTAATTTAAGGCCCATTTATAACGTATGCTACAGACCCCGCAATAGCTTGATCCGGCACTGCTAAGAGGCTCACCAAAGGGGCCCTGGATTCATAAAAAAGTATATATATATAGCAGTGAACCAAATATCAGCAACAATTCAAATTTTATTAAACATAACACGCTAAGCAACAGAACAAAACATACTATTAATCTCTCGTTACCATTTTTGTTGTACTCTAGCTCTCTTCTCTAATCTCATAGCATCTCCGTCTTTTTGCTAAGTCTCTCGAATCTCACGACATGTCGAACTCATGTTTATCTCCTCTGTCACCTCGTGACTCACATCTCTCGTCTTGCCACGTCTGTATCCCTTTCAATTTTTTTTTAATTGAAAGGAGGAAGGGGGGGGGGCTATGATGGTGTCTGCCAAGGGCCCCCAGTGGGTCCACACCACCACCACAGCTCGTCACGCTTTCTTTATTTATACTGGAAGAATCCGATGAGCTATAAAGCTCCTCTTCACAGGCGTTCAATACAATACAAAACACGATAGGAGTGCAAAGTATAGGAAAGGTAAGCAAATCATGAAAACTATATAAAAAGACACTTTTTTTAAACTAAACTTTGTATTTTAGCAGATAAAGTCCACCGAGCTATTAGCTTATTTTCCAAATCGACCTGGCCGCAAATGATTAGCTCGACGAAGTCGCTTCTCACGTGGAAATTTTTTGCAGCCAAATAAACTAAAATAATCAAACATCGAGGCAGGCAGCCGCACATTATCGTTTTACGAGCAGCAATGAAGACCGAAGAGACGTCGCCACCGTTCAGATGACCGACAGTCAACAGGTTATGGAAACAAAACAGTCCGAGAGTTCCATGAACTGAATGTGAGCACCAGGTTTTGCCAAAACTCCATTACTCACAATCAGCACACGGCACAACTGTCCACATTTGCCAGTTGCATTCCATTCCACTACAAATTGAGTCGCTACTTTCTACACGTGCCTGACGACTGCCCAACTCACCCCACGCAATGTCGAGAATGCTGATTCATATCGATGGACATCTTGCGTGTGTGCGGACATGTGTATCCCACGTGACAAAGAGATAGTTAATAAAAGTACTTAGTTTTATTAAAAAGTACTTACTTTTATTAATTTTATTTTTTACCTACGTGACTTTACCGAAAAAAACCTAAGAATATGAATCATTGCAGTCACGAAAGCTTCAAATCTAAAGTGAGAGCTCTTCATTTGAATCGGCGCTCTCTACGGCAATTGGAGCTATTGTTTAACACGCAATAGGTGCATGCAGTGTATAATGACTGAAGGAAGCGACATTAATTTCGTTATTACTATTCTCTGCAACGTTGCTTAGCTATGATTTTGTGCTACGTATCAAATTATACATTTGCATACAGCTTAGGCTAATTAGTTTTTACAGAAAGGGTCCTCCCACATAAACATCACGCAGTTCTCCAGCATTGCTAAATAACAAGCCTGACACTGCTGATCAGCCACCGAATGTCACATCCAGTCCAGAGTGTGTTTGTGCTGAACCAATACTTCTGATCAGACGACCTCCTAGAAGGCTGTGCGATTGATAAGTTGTGCAAAACAGAAGTCGTGTATTTTTTGTATATGTAGAGAGACAAATATGGAACATTTAGCGTTATTTTGAGAGTCGTATCTGAAGATTGATAAACGTGGAAATGTGGATGCTCTTGAGAAGTAACGAGGCTTTTGGAAAGCCCTGCGTCGGTCTGATTTCAATCCCATTCTCTGTGGTGTCACAGTGTCTCCACGCTCACATGAATGGTGCTCATTTGTTTGATTGACTTTGGAGGGTCGACGGGTTTGAGTCGACCCCCGGCCACAGCACCTCCCCGTGAATACATCACTAAATACGAGTGCAGCGATGTCAGCCATTCCATAACTGATACAAAAAAAGTCACAAGCATGAGTAAGAATGGACTTGCTATATTTAATTATAATTTCAACCCATGCAAACCCATAATTTTAATGTAGTGCATGTGTACGTAATTATTCCTTCATTTAAAACTACCCAAGATAATCCACTAAATCGCAACTATGTTGCAAATACAGTGCAATGCTCAAACATATTCTAATGTGGATACTAAAATGTTATTTTGCATGTTAAATATATTACTATCATATATAGCACACAAACCGCTATATACATTTACATACAGTCGATTTTCAGACAATGACAAGACTTTGTTTATTATAAGTATACGTTTTGAATTGAACAATCTAAACCATATGGATGTGGAGAGAGCGTTTTTGTCTTTTTGAACAATGCAGCATTCTCTGTGCCAGCAAGACAGTCCATAAAAAAATATTAAAAATAAATTCCAAATCGTACCCCAAGGCAAGGGATCCCAAGCATTCCCGAACTTTCTAACAAACCTAAGCAGCTATGCACTCGCATAATACATTTATTGTGTCAGAGTGGAAAATATCGATAGACATACGTGTCATAATACAGGTGTCTGTCTGGATAATTTCCAGGCACACATAAAAAACAATTCTTTATAAAAATGTGGAAAAACTTAATTTGCTAATTTTAGCTGACAAATACTTAATATCACAATTATACAGGTTTGCTGACATGTCTTTCTTAAACAAAAAAAAGTGCTCAGCTGCTGTTTCCAGCACCGCCTCAAATAAATACTTAACTAATGTCACATTAGAGTTGCTGGTTAATATTTCGTTGAGGTAACTATTATTAAATACAATGTGCTATAACCATGCCAATGTGAAACACAATCATGCATCTACATTCCATAAAAAATACACGCAAAATCCCAGTGCTAGGAAATAGCTATAACGCAATACTGCAATCATTTTCTTTTCAAACCTTTGCACGGTTTTGTAAAATGATTTACAGCTGTGTTTTTCCAACATGTGTGGCAGCTTTCCAAACTGTTATTGCATTTCTACCGAAAGTCCTTCCTCGTGGCAATAAACAGGATAGGTGTCAACCAACATTATTTTACTTTTTGTGTTAAAGGTAAAAAAATCGCGCAAGGCGTCTAGAAAACAAATCGTCTTGATAAAAGTAACGGCACTGATATGACACCTAACTCCGAAGGTGTCATTGTCGCATACTCGTTAGAGTATCGCTTGGACGTTAAACCTAGCAGACACTTTTAGAAAGAAAAAAAAACATTTTAACAATCAATACATCAATTAAACAAACACGATTTGCGACACTCGTTGACAGTGGTGCATAAGCCTCTCCGAGGATCGCGACCTGATTGTGGTGGAGAGCTTTGCGTGTTCCAATGATCCCAATAGCAAATCCGTCGGGAGCCTCGTGCTCCTTGGTGGGGTCACCAGCCATGGCGGCAAGGTCAAAGAGGAGGTTCCAGACTAAAAGCGACCCAAGAAGTCGTCAATGACAGGACAGGCATAGACTGTGGGTCTCAACGGCTGTGAAGACGGACGAAGGCTGTAGCGGGAAAAGTGTCTCAGGTCATCGCCGCTCGCCATGCCACTGAACCCAGCCACGATCCCGTCAAGATCGTGTAGATCTCACCGACGCACTGGGGTCCCCACGTATATCAACTCCACGTGCAGGTTTTTGTCAGGTTCTGCCGACGACGGTGTATCACCACCAAATAACAAAAGATGCACACATTTGTCAATTACAATGCTCTGAAAGAAAAATATATGTTTGACATTTTGGGCAATGGTCAGTATTCATATATCAATAGAGTTCCATTATTCCAGAGCCCAATATGATGTAATATCCCTTTCGCAAATGAAGCAAGGATAATTACTCATGAAAAATAATGAAATTTAATGGTAAAAAAAAAAATTGTTGCAGGTGATTTTAATGTGTTTTAAAGTATATAAAACTAGCATATAAATGGCATGAAAATTATGCCACATGTAATTAATGTTTATGTAATAGCGAATTATGTTACTTAGGTGAGGTTCTCAAATTTTGCGGAAAGAATGATTCATTCTCCGACACCCTGCAATTCAATAAAAGTGTTACAATTCAGGGCCATTATCCAATAATATAAATAAACAATAGTTCAACGAATTGGGGTGGAGGGGTAGCACCTGAAGTGTTTCCAAGGGTTACAACACATACGAATTGAAAAACATCAGTTCTTATAGGCCTAACTCGATGCACATACCGTGAGCCGAAAAATCGATGTTAATCGATGAATTGATGCATCATCATTCCACTTGTACTCTCAAGTTCAAGTTCATTTATTAGGTATAGCCCTGTGAGCCATTCGGCTCTTGAATCGGGTGCAACCGCAACAAACAAAAAACAAAAACGTGAACAAAAAAACATCTTAAAGTGAATATGTGACTGAGTGCAAACAAAACATCCAAGAAAAGACAGCATCAGCATTTCCCCCGCACCTCCGATGAGCACGGTTGACGACGTACGGTGCAAAAGAAGTTCAACATACATACAAGTACACCTAGCACCTACTCGAGACTAATTAATTGCAATAGTGATGGCAGTGTTGTTAAAAATCCATATGATACAATTAAAGGTGCGGTCCTGCAATCGCTTGCTCATGTTACTGCTGAAGGAAAGGGCCGCCACAAAAAAGGAGCCCTCGAAAGCACATCGAGTGAATGATTTTGGCTTACTCCATGCTGCGGTCAGGCATCTTAGAAGAGGAGGGGTTACCCACACTTTACCCCACCACACAGGCGTCAGGCGACCTACATATCGGCAAGCCGCGGTGCACCCATTTGAACTGCTGGGTGGACAGACGCGGGGAGGGGGCGTTAATAAACGTGCATCATCGTGTCGACTGCCACTCATGCGGAATGAAATTAACGGGGCGACCTGTGGATTGCAAGTGCGGCGTGCTAGAGAGCGAATTTTGGACGAATTTTGAACCCTCCCCCACCCTTGTCACACGGCGTCACAAAAAGTCAGACCCCCCCTCAAATATGACGTCACAAAGCTCTGCCCACCCCCCCTTCCCCAAATAAAACATGCTTCAAATCGCTTTAAACTATTGTCATTGTAGTGCGTATTTAATGTGGCGCTGCACTCTGATGTTGTAGGAGAAAATATTTATTAAAAAGTCTATTTAATTAAGTGGAACGTGTTGTCTATATTTATTTAAAGTTGCGCATTTTGATGTGACGTCACATTTCTCACCCCCCCCCACTCGTCACACATCGTCACAAATGTCTGAACCCCCCCCCCCCTTGGTGCGTGACGTCATTTATGGACGGCCCCTAACCAAAACACCCGAGCAGCATCACTAATCCATATGGCTTAGTGCTAATGCACAGCTGCAACACGTTTAAACCCTGCGCCTAGATGCACAATGCAGCTCCATTAATGTCATAGCACATCGTGTGAAGAATGTTGTCAGCATTCGTTAAGAACGTGGTTGTGGAGTGGCGATCCACATGTGTGGAACCTGTTACGCACGTGACCACAAAATGGGGTGTGTAAGTGGCCTTCAAATTTGTTCAATGAAAACACGGTCAACTTATTTGAATACGTCAATTGCACACTGCAGTAATAATTACGAGTACATTCGATGTCTCGATGAATACTAATCGACACAAGTTTGTTTTATTTGATGTTGTTTAAATGTGCGAGACCTTACAAGATATACATTCTGTGGTCGTGACTGGAGGTTGTTGCGCAGCCTAATTGTGTTTTTTTTAGATTTAGCAACAACGTGTTGCACTCAATGAACCTAACTGCATAATCATAATTCATTTTCTATCTACTGCTGAATGAATGTCTCACCAGGTAATCGTCATCCCTCAAACGTCTTGTGATGCAACAATCCATCTAGCTCCTGCACACAGCCGATCTCATCACTTCAACTCTACAGTGGTCATCTCCATCATCAACATTGACAACTGGCTATCCAGCTTTCTAGCATTGTGTCATTGCTCTGTCCAGTTACTCTTTTTCTAAGTCAACATGATGTCTAATCTTCTTGGTTCTTTCAGTAAAGTCACGTAGAATGGAAATAATAAAATAATAAAAATAAAACATAATAAAATAATATAATATAATAAAATAATATAATAATATAATATAATACTTTATTATATTATTATTTCCATTCTACGTGACTTTACCGAAAGAACCAAGAAGATGAATCCCTGCAGTCACGAAAGCTTTAAATCAAAATGATGTCTAACTTGAAATTGTTCTCGGATCCATGTCTTCATTCGTTTGTCTCTCAATTTTTACTCCAACCATGCACCTTTACATGTATCATTGCATACCTTGCAGCTTTTCTATTTTATTTGTAAGTCTCCGTTTGTCGCGTCCATGTCATCGTAGACAATATGCATTTATTGAAAACGTACTTCTTTAGGCACATTGATATGTTTCTTTCATAATCAAGTTCAGTTTTACAAAAGCACTCCAAGCTTCTTTCGCTTACATATAAAAGTGCTATGAAGGGCCATTGCCCAACACGTCTATTACAAATATGTAATTTTAACGCTGTGTTATTGACGAACGTGTTGAGTGTTTTATAATTTGTACTTGTGCACCACTGCCAATGCAGCAGAAGCGTCATCAAACAATTAGTTTATTTAATTACTTAGAGCCAGGTCCACCTTCTACAATTGAAGCCGATATACAGACGTTTATCTTGAGCCAGACTTCATATGCCCTGAACTTATTTTACTTTTCTGTGTCATTAAATGAATTTTCACTGCTGTCGCTTTGCACGTTTAACGCTTGGCGATTCAATGCAGTAAATGACCAATTTCGAAAGGTATTTTTTTTGTGCAGTCATCAGTGACTGATCTGTAATCGCCAACCGTGTGGTACCTGAGAAGCCCTTTAGTGCCACAGGGAATTACCAGACATTTGAGACTGGGATCTTAAAGGTGCTTGGCTCAGTACTCTAACAAGATAATTAACTCAGAACCACACTGCGAAATCGAGTTAGTCTACGGCACCAGAGTCAACCATTTATTATCCACTATGTCATACGGCACATACATAAGTGTGCAACTTCATGCGGTCCAAAATGGTAATCACATTAAAAATTTATATTTTAAAATAGGAATTAATGTATATGTTTGAAAAAAAAAAGTGAAATGCTCAATGAGAGCATAATACATACCATATGACTGCAACAGTATACAGCAAATATCAGCGGGTAATTGATAAGATTTGACATCTCAGCTGAGCAATCAAAACTGTTTTGCATCAGTCTTTATTTCCCATGGAAAGAAAATGATATTTCATCCTGTAATGATTACAATAAGATATTCCCTTAGCAGATTTGGAATGTATCCAGAAACACAGACTCTGGAACAAGAAACATTTATCTCTTTCCTGCTGAGTTAATTTTCATGAAAATATAAATCTATATAGAGTATGACACAGAAAAAAATGATGCAATGTAGCAGCACATGCGGGTTTAATGCTGGGATTGTATATTTTGTAAAAAATGAGCAAAAAACAAACTCAAAATATAAGATTTTGCACAGAGGAGGGTTTTTAATGACAAGCAAGTCCTAAAGTAAACATGAGAATTACTCTAAAATATGTTCACGTACAATTGTACAACCATTGTATCGACCTACTATTGTATGAGGATCATCCCAAACCATTTAGGTCGAGGAGGTTAATCGACCACACTTCACCATGCTGGTCAGTGCTGGGTGGTGAGGTCGGGGTGTATAGACGATGGAGTCGAGTATAGTACAACAATGCGCTTCGCTGCACTGCACTCTGCTGGCAACTTAGCCCATGTGACCATAATTAACATTTCAACAATACGACGACTTCATAATAGAGGTTTGTTGGGTTAGATCGCGTAAATATATAAATGTGTCGTAAAAACCCGCCACCACCAGACACAGCCAACTAGTAAGGGTTGTCACGTAAACAGAACATGCCAATTCGTCACTAGTACAGCACTAGTGTGTAGTGTATAGTGTAGTGTGTAGTGTATAGTAGTGTAGTGTATAGTAGTGTATAGTGTAGTATACTAGTACAGAACACCGGTGTGTTGGAGAGCCAAGCCATAACATTTACAATCTGAGTACGACGTTTCGCCAGTAATTACAACTAGCTTCATCAGGCGACAGCCATATTTGTGGAGAAGTCTAACTGTTTCGTTCTTTACATAGAGGCGTAGATGTGGTGACCACGCTTCTGCGCTCTTGCGCAAAGTTGGAGGGGGGGGATTACTGAGTCAACGTACATTATTCTTATGCATTATGCAAGCCCTTTGATCTTGTTTTTCCTGTCTATTGTGTGTATTAAAATAGCCGTACCAACGGTAATCCCTATTGAAGTACACTGCCCTTTATAGGCACGAACTCTGCCCAATATTCAATTGCACGTGGAGGAATATGACCGTGATTTGTGGGAGGGCAATCTAATACACCGTATCAAGCTCTTCATTGTTTCCATGATCACATTTTATTCTTAGATTTGTGAAACATTCCAATGTACGTTAAAAAAAAACAGTTCTGATTACATACATTGACACTGACATTATACTGTAACTAGAATAAACAAAATGTGAATTGGTCAACGTTACTTGTCTGAGTCTGTAGGACGCATTGACATCTCGCCGTCTCAACTCGCCTCTACTCTGCCATCTGCTGTAGGTTTTGTGCAATTTAATTTTAAATCTTGACTTGAAGCTTTCGTGACTGCAGGAATTCATATTCTTGGGTCTTTCGGTAAAGTCACGTAGATAGGTTCAAAGAAAATAAAATGTGTTATTTTTTAAATTTTATTTGAACCTATCTACGTGACTTTACCGAAAGACCCAAGGATACAGAAAAAAATGTGTTCCTTCAACGTTTTCTCAACTTGTCATTGACATCTAACCCAGGATTTGCTGCCACCTTCTGATAATTTCAGGAGTCTGCTTATTTCTATCTAACGTTTGAAACATTTCATTAAAAAAAAATCCCCCCCCAATGTATATTCGGGTTGTTTTAACACATTACAAATACATTTGTGTATGTAGTAAAGCCCTGATGTAAAACAAGAATTGGGACTTCACTTTAAATAACACGTTTTTTTGTTGAATATGAGCAAAATTCAGAGATGAGCATCAACAACTTAAGATGTGTCTAACAATAGTCAAAAATATTAAGAAATTCTCGAACACTGAACCCACCAAAGCTCTTTTTAAGATGTTTTTCAGAACATAAACAGTCTGTACAGGATGACACACTGGCCTAGATTTCTGCATCAGTTGGAATAACGAGGTGGCCATTAAAGATAATGTGCACATCCTCATTGTCGCTGAAAATGGCGTTTTCCCGGTCCTTTTTGTACAGACGCACCCACACTTCATCCTTGGCGTGCAGCTCCAGCATGATGCTCTGGCTCTGCATGATGCTGCGGTCTGCCGACTGCGCGTAAAGGATGGCCTTCTCATCCTCGTTCTTCATGAGGTGCAGGTAGGTCTCCTTGAGGTTCCACGTGTGCACGTTGAGGTTGAAAGTGTAGATGCCGGGCACCGAGCAACGGAAGCGACCGCGGAACATGTCAAAGTCCCCCTTGCTGCTCTTGCTAGCTTTGTTGACGAACACGAGGTCGAAGATCAGATTCTGCCCTCCGTCATCGCTGTGCATTGCTTTGCGTCGCCCAACGGAGAATGCGGAGAAGGGGTTCTTGGCCGACTGGCCTGACGATCCCTTCAAGCCCTCGTCTCCCTTTCCACCAGCTGGACCTATCGGTCCTGCCTTGCCCTCCTTGCCGGCCATTCCTTGCCTGCCTCGCTCGCCCACTTCTCCTTTATCCCCTGCACGCAAAGTTGAATGATGCCAAGGAAGTGTTTTTTTTTACATTGGCACAGGAGTCAACATGTAAATGCAGTCGACAAACTTGGTATCACAGAATACACATTGCAAGGGAATGCTTTACCAGATGGCACGACTGGAGTTTCAATTATTATTATTATTGTTATACTTGGACAATTGGAGAATAAATGATTTTGATCTCTGCTTCTATCTCGGTTTATAGAATTGCTCATTGTGCTCAGTTTGTTGTCCTTCCCCCGCACCTCCGATTAGCACAGTTGGCTACGTATGGTTTGAAAAACGTTGAACATGTATACATATACCGTATACTCCTTTCCGTTAATCTTTTGCCTTTGTTAAAGGTTTGTTTACAAATGTAATAGTTTTTATGCCATTTAAAATTTATTTTCAATGCTGTGCACCTGATTTTTACTATAACCCAATTTTCCAATAAAAAAGATAATTGTAATCTGAATGGGCTCTTATCTGGGTAAAATAAAGAATGAAAAAAGACAAATTATTGTGTCATCTTCACAAAAATTACTGTCATTGTAGTTACACATTTTCTTACATTTGTGTTTATTAGACTCCATTGTACAGAAACTATAGAGTACTACGTAACATTAAGAATGATCACTCTACATATACACCTATGATCACCAAATCTTCAAAATATAAGTTTTGGAACTCGATGGTTGTCAGCAGAAGGCAGTGCAGCAAAATGTAATTGTTGTATTCTACTTTGATGCCCCCACATCTATGCTGCCTGCCTTCACCAACTCACACTGAAACATGTGATAAGGTTTGCTCAAATAACCTTCATGACCTGCACAACATAGGGAGGGCCCTCGTCCAATAGTGGAAAAATGGATGCACATGCACATATAGGCCTGCAATGCACAACCCCATTGCAGCCACTACACTCTCGCTTACCCTCTTTGTCGTCCAGGCCAGGAGTTCTCAACTGGGAGGTCTGTGGCTCTCATTATGGAACCAACAAAGGTCAATGGTTCATATGGGTCAGCGCTTGTGGACCCGTGAAAGGCAAAGTGGCTGGCATTAGGTGGTCCGTGACATTTTCAGACCACCTCCACAAGCTCTGCGGTCATGAAAAGGTTGAGCAGCCCTGATCTGAACTCTTACGTGCCCTAGAGAAGACCTTTCTCGTTGCAACGAATCGTTTATTTCAGCGTGGAAACATACATCGTTATGGTATTACACTATTGAATAATGGTAAGAACAGCTGCACTCACTTTGTCAAGTGAAACCTAAAACTCACAATAAATAATGCTGCTATTCGTAGGGCTATATTTTACAACACTCTGCACGTGCTCGTGACCTGCACTACTATATATTTTACACAAGGTTTAGTTTCCCACTCGATATTTTCAGGAACGCTGCTATAGGCTGGCTAGGAGCAGGGACGTCTATCTATAATAATCCGATATGATTGTATCATTATTGTACCCTATATTCCTAAGTATTGTCCTTAAGCACATCTGCTAACCCTGAGCACGTAATTTGCCCACCATTCCCCATGGCCACCGCAGTATCGTGAGAACAAAATAAGGCGAGATGGATGTGGTGAGCATTTGAAACTGTTCCAGCTGAAGCACCGCTGCTGCATAAGATGAGAGCCTAAAGGAGTAATGCCAGCAAGAAACGTTTACGTAAAATAGACCAAAACAGTAACAATTAAACACACACGGAGCAAGACAATGCCAGCAAGAATTAAAAGAGTGATTCATAATTTATTGGAAAATCAAATTGAACAGCGGTGTAATGATTCGATGAACCGTGGCAAATCTGAGTTGTGATTTTATATCAGAATTATTTGTTGAACATCGTGGTCAGGGCTCGGCAACATGTGGCTCCGTAGTCGCATGCGGCTCTTTAAGAGCCTGCTTCGTGACGTCATTTGTGAAGGACTCTTGAAATATAGTTGTTTATTCTTACCGAATATAAAAAAAAAAGTAGCTCTTCTTGTTATTTAGGTTGCTGAGCCCTGATCATGGTGAATGGTCTCCGCCTCTAGTGGCTCCAGGGTAATGTAAACTGATTGCATATAATATACAGGAAATTAATAGAAAATAATAACGCCTTCACATGTAATTCAATGCATGCACCATGAGCATAGCAATTACTATGCATAGGTGATTCAATGCTTTGTTCGGCCTCTTACTATATATGTACAGATCTTATGTCCATCCAATCCTGGATGAGGGTCTCCCCATGCTGTGCGGGTTGTGGTGGATTTACAATATTTCACCACACTGGTAAGAGCAGGTTGGTGAATTTGGAGATCAACAACTTTTCACCCTCGCCAATCTACATAAAAGATATAAATGTTCCCACTTTGAAGCGCACAACCTTTGCTTAATTACCACAATGTAATGTGCAGCCCTCGGGGAAAATAATGAGAAAAAGTAAGATGCAAAGACAGGCCCCACCTTGGAGCAGATCGCGGCTCTGTGGGCTGATAATCGGAGTGGGCGAGTGCCAGGGGATGCCATGGGCGTCGCGATGCTCTCCGGGACAGCATTGCGTGCAGCTCTCCCCGTCTGCCCCGGCGCTCTCCTCGGCTGCTCCCTCCTCCGATTCGTCTGGAGCCAGCCCAAACGAACGAGCGGGCAGTAACACGACGAGGGCAAGGACAAGTGCAGCCTCGTGGATCAGCATGTCCTACTGGGAACGCAGGAGGCAACGGACAACAACCGAAAGAGCCCCAACTGTGAGCAATCGACGTCCCATTTTAATGAGACACGTAACCAGGATGCATGGCGACCGGCTGCAAGGGATGCATGATAGAGGGAACACTCCAAACATGCTCGGGGAAGAAGACCATGATCTGACTGGATGCCAAACATGGTTGACTACGTATGGTGGAAAAGAAGTTCAACATACATGCATATAATAATGAATGAAAGCTGTATCAGATGAAAAACGAAGCAACGGACAGAGAGAAGTGGCGAAACCACGACAAGGAGCTATCGGTGAAGGTAACGGTCATACGCCAATAGGCAAAAAGATCAAAGGTCTAGAATAAAACTGATCATGATCAGGGATGAAGGATTCCCCAAGCCCTCACCATCTCTTACTGTCTTGCAATTCAACACTCCATCTAACTCTTTCACACAAGCTCACACCAACTCTGCGGTCAACATTTTCTCAAATGTGCTCCCTCATTTGGCTGCCACTTTGTCATAAGTATAGACCAGGGGTCGGCAACCTACGGCTCCGGAGCCGCATGCGGCTCTTTACGGGCTGCTTCTTGACGATATGTACGTATGTACATAGATGCATTGCGGCTCTTGAAATACTGAATTTTGTACCGAATTGGAAAGAAATGGCTCTTCTTGTTATTTTGGTTGCCGACCCCTGGTATAGACCAATGGTCATCATTCAATTTCGCGATGTGTTCTGCCCAAGCCCACTTACTTATCTTGACAATCAGTATGATGTCCCTGACTTGAATATGTTATATAATCTCTATGTAATTCCAAGCGTGTGCCTCTACATGTTACTAAACACCGATATAAAAATCGGTTAACGTCATTGTAATGTATTCAGATTGCAAAATCCCAAACAAATAATAGGATCTGTTTATGGGCAGAAACCACACGTATCCGTGAAGTGCATCTGAGGGAAATATGTTACAATTTACTTATTTAATATTTTACATTTGGTCACTATATATTACACATTGACATTGCACCCAGTCATGTTGACAAAAATGGACAATAAACAGTGTTTGACGTAGTGATGGGACTCATCTGCATTTGAGTGGCACATTCCCCACGCTAGTTTGGTATCATCACTAACCGCGCACTGGCTGATGTTTATGAAGTATGGTCACACATTTTTTTCCTCCCAAATGGATGTGCAGCCTGAACAAAGGCACTCAACTCAGTCACTTGCAAGTGTTGTTTAAAAAAGCTTAACATCGACAAGGTGCAGGTGCAGGAGCAGGGTGCAGTTAAGAATCACTGGTTTTCTTGCATTCGCCATAAGGATTTGCAACTTAAAGATCCAGATCCAAGTTAGAAAGGCACGCGATGGCTTCGGTGAGGCTGAGTGAATTGTTGGTGCTTCTGCCTCCATTTTCGAAGTTGGCAATGGTTTGCAATGTGCCCTATGGTTTAGTCACTGTCTCAACTCTCTTACTCCGAGTTTCATTTGTTCGTTTGATTGTTCCACTCGTGAAGGTGGTGACCTGATCTGGCGTGGGTGGTGCGAACTCGAGTTAGCGCATTTCGATGTTTTTCGGCGAAGGTCGGCACCAGGTGGAACGCGGTTCTTGATTTGAACCTTATGGCGGGACCCCGGGGTCCCGAATAAATGGAAGTCAAAATCGTTATTAATTTTATTTATGGTGACTCCGTCCCACCGCGCACATAAATGCCGCGACCCACCTGGCGCAGATAATTCTGTTGTGATGTCGTCCAAGCGCAGCAACGAGGACGAATGCGCAGAAGAGCTGAACACGCGAATGCACTCCATGCTCAGGTATGGGCAGGATCATAAGTCTTATCCAAAGCTGCTCAAACTGCCTACACGACTTAGGTCCTTTATTTGTCATAACGGTATGCATAATACAGTGAAACTGCTCTCTTATCTTCATTATTATTTGTGACCTACCAATGTCTGCAGCCAGGATCAATCAATGACAATCCTATTACCTGCAGATATTTAACAGATGAGATGCGTTGCACCGTTAATTCCTCCTGTTTGATAATACTTCTCTTGTCCGTATGCATCTGTGCAGATAGGTTTTTTTTGTGGTTAGGCCATAGTCCCCCACATACCACTCGTATCAATGCGGATAAGAGGAGCGGCGACCCACTCCTTTGTAGAGTAACATTAGTATAAACGCTTGTTACAATATGAACAGCGCATTGAAAACGCGGACTATTTTATGTACCGTTTACAAAGTGTGTTCACAAATCCACACTTGAGAAACACGATGATTGACAGAGGGGTGTAAAAAAATTTCGATAGTGTATTTAAATACAAGTACTGCAGGTAAGTAGTTTTCAGTTTTAAAGGCGTAGTTTAACAAGACAACACGTTCCACAATCCTTCAAACCCATTGGTGAAAAAGAGCAAAGTTTTTGTTTACATTATAATATCATGTTTATGCGAGAGCTTGGGGGCTTATATGACCCAGGGGTCCTGCCATAAGGTTCATTTGACAATTGCTCTCTATATACACAACAGGCAGGGCCCCTATCTGAAGAATCAAACTGGAGACACAATTGAGCACACCTGAGGGGCATGTAGAACATAGTTAACCTGTCGTAATTACATTTTAGTTAAAATTAAAAGATGACTAAATTACTTTTTTAACAAAAGTTCATTCGAAGGTATTGCTCCAATTGGAAACAGATGTGTCCTGTCGTGACAATTCCGATTTGCTTTGGAACACACAGCACGTTGTAACTTGCACATTGTACGAAAGACGTTGCAGATGTAAACTGAAGTTGGCAGGAGTTCATACTAAGACTTAACCATTCTGTACGGGTGGTCTTAGCAATTATCAATGGCTAAGTATCTTATTTTCTTGTTTAGTTAAACATTCGCGAGGACTGTTATCAGATGCATTTTGTAAACTCATTCTCGTAATCCCATCATTATCCAGCTTGTCGTGTGTATAGTTCCTGTACAAGCTCATGTACAACCTGTGGTCATCCACTGCTAGATGAATTCCTCCCCAAATGTCGTGTCACATGTGGAAGTTGTTTGACCATACTTCAGCACACCGGTCAGTGTGGGTTGGTGAAAGCAGGGAGAGTAAATGTGGGATCATAGAAATCTAGTAGAGCAAGGGACTTTGCTGCACTGTTTCTGCTGACCACCACGTAGTCCCATGATCCTTGTGAAAACTATGTTCTGATTGGCTTGTGAATCAGAGAGACCGTGTGAAACACAGCCATTCGTTGGTAGACAGATTGCACAATCAGTCGGTCGAGGATGGCACTTTTAGAATAGGTGAAAGGGTTGTGTATTATTCATGCAAATAATGATGTCTTTAATATAATCTACGCTTTGATGTAAATTGCACATTTCACTACGCCGATAACACAATCACCCAGAGTGCTCTCGATCTCATCAGATTACGGAAGCTAAGCAGTTTGGAGCCTGGAAAGTGCTTGGAAGGGTGTCCACCAGGCACTAAAGATGTGTAAATAGGTATTGTGGGCAGTAGAGAGCAGTACAGCAACATTCATTATTCAGCACCCTTACCACCCAGCTCACTAACCCAAAGTAACCAGCGGTGTTCAGCTTGGTTAAAATATCCCTCATTCAGCAGTGGAGTGACAAAAACGGCATGAATGTGTTACGTGCAGCTTTGTTCGTGGCAGCTATGAATGTAAGCATTTTGGAGACCGGTACAAAATTGTGTAAAATGGGCCACGGGTTCGCATTTTTTAAGTATTATGAAAACATTTTACTGTGCTTATATATAACGTTTAACGCAGCCGCAGTGCAATACAGTATGCTCAGCATTATGAATGGCATTTCCTTACCCCTCCCTGTGTCGCAAGCCTAACCGCTGGCTGCTAGCAGACAGTCCAGTGTTTTTTTTCGTTGGTTCTCTCAGAAAATCCTCCTGAAATATGCTTGATGTATGGGCATTGCAACGGTGGCGAAGTGGCTAGCACAAGGCCGTAATTATAATATATATTGGGGGACACACATCCCCCCATTATTCAAATATGCTAAAAATGTCCCCCCCAATATATTGCTATAAAAATAATTCATATGCTATGTAAATAAAACAACAATTTGCTAAACCTTGGCCACAATATCTGGACTTGTCTTCATATACATCAATGCATAGATTTATGTTTATATGATTGTGGTTATACTTTATTAATCCCTAATCTCTGCCATTACATACAATGAAACAAGAAATGGTAAAAAAATAAAAACAGAGCAATGTAATACAATACACTATTAGACATTATTGTAAAAAAAAAAATGAAAAGTCCATCCCATGTGTTAGTGAATTTTAAAATATTTTAGGCAGGAAATGAGTTTTAAAATTTAGATATTTTTCTGGGTTGGGACCCCCAGACACCCTGGAAGATTTGGTCCCCCCTAATGTTGACTCCATGGCTACGGCCTTGGGTTAGCACATTGCACGATGAACCCGGCGACTTGATTTTCACTGCCGGCCTCGGCCAGCCCAATATCATCACACAAACTGCGGTCCTCCTAACCATCGAACAAAGAGGGTCACCGCCATCGTGCACTTTCAGGTGCGCTTCTGCGGCCGTCTGGAACGCTCTTCCTTCCAATATTAGGAAGCCACTGGGAGCTATATGCACTTTTAGATTTAGTTTGGAAAAAAATTATTTCTTTAGAACTGCTCTTTGTGTGTTTGTTCGTTGTCCTTCCCCCGCACCTCCAATGTGCACGGTTGGCTTACGGTACGGTTGCAAAAAAAAGTTCAACACACGGTGTATAGCTATCAGAGGCGATCGATTTGTAAAACGGTGCTGGCTCCCACTTCACCAACGCGCACTGACCAGCGTGAAGAAGTTCTACGGGGCGGTCAAATCGGGTTATGAACCTAATTCGCTCCTGAGATATATACGTAAGTCGAGGACGTCTCGTATGGGAAGTCCTCGACTTACGGTAACCCCCACCCCCCCACCACCACCACCAAGAGTGAGCGGCATCGAGGAGGCCTTCATCCATCCAGCTGCGTGTTCACAAATGGGATGCACATTGATAATGGATGTGGACGAGGGCTGTTCATTTGCCATACATCGAAGTCCCACCACCGCGGTGCCGATGGAATGTTACAAAAAAGAAAGTGACATTGCAAGCAAATGTTTGGATATTGTAGCGACACAAATGTGTGTACTTACGGAAAATATAATATTACCAATAATAGTTATGTTTTCGCCGTTGGGTGGGTCTAATGATGCATGAGGCGTGAAATTAACTTATAAAGCAGTTTCTGTCTCCACTCGAGGTTGATGTGAGCACCTTCATGGTAAACAAAACCTGCAAATCTGTGGCGTCCACGAACCGTAGTGCCTAATAATGTTATCAAACAATAATAATAAAAAAAAACTTCGCATATAGGTTTAACATTTCACTGGCTGGGAAGCGATTCGAGTGAACAAGTCTCTTTTGCAAACGATGACCTGAATCAATCAGAGTTCACAATACAGTGCCATTACAGACTTATTAAACGCAATCTATTGAACAAAAGTTAGCTTAATTAGAGACGAACTTTAATGAACGTCATAGCTAAATAAAACGAAACACGTATATGCAAGAAGGATAAAGACACGTTCATATATATAACAAAAACACGAGAGAGTGTTTCTTGGCAGATGCCTAAACTTTACAAACTCTTGAAAAATAGCGAGAAACAGATGTATCCATTGCATAAGCCACTGTACAGCCTTGTGCCGGCTCCGCTTCTTTTCACAGTCCCCTTGTCACCTCTTCCGTCTGTTGAGACGCCAACAGACACGGAGCCTTGAGCAACTCACCTTTAATTCCGACGCTGTGCCCCAGTTTCTGAACAGATTCCTGTGTCCGGCAGGCGGAGAGAGGCCCTCTTTGGTGTCTATTGCTCTGCTCCCCAGAAGGAAGAGAGGGAGAGAAAAAAAAAGATTGGGGAGGAGAGAGAAAGAGAGAGAAAAAAAAGCCTCAGAGCTGCCCCTGAGCTTTTTTTGTGTGCTGGCAGCTTCCAAGAAAAGACACACACGCACGTGCGCACACACAAGTGGGAGGGCCGAGAGTTCTCTCAAAGCAGTGGTGGTGTGTGTGCCACAATGTCTCAGTCACAGCAAGTAGGTTCGCAGGCAACCAGCCCGCCGAAAGCCATCGAGACAACACGTGCATTATTTAAAGCGGAGACTTGCGCTGGAAAAGTACTTGAGCAAAGGAAGGAAAAATGCTCGCGCCGTATTAATGACCTGCATATTTCTCCTGCTCATTCATTCGACTAGGCAAATGTTCCACAAATATTCCACATTTTTCATTTACTAGAGGGCGAAGCTGAACAAACTTTTCTCTGAGAATTAAAATGAATAAATGGCCTATTGGTCGATTGGCCATCCACACAAACTAACTGGGAGCAAAGAGTATGGATTACTGCAGTCACGAAAACTTCAAATCAAGATTTAACTGGGAGGAATTGTTTAAAGCAAGCAAACGTTGGGTTTTACCTTCTGGGCCTCATCAGCAGTGTTGAGGGCCAATCGTGACTTCAGCGCGTTGATATTTCATCAAGTCCTTGTGTGCGTGTGGACGGTGTTGGGAGCGAGTCGTGTCGCAGTTAACGAAAAAGATCACGCAGTGGAACGAAGAAAAACAACACCGGAGTACGACGAAAACTTGTATTTAATAATTTTATTGATGACCACCCCTGTTGTTTCCTCGATAATGGTCACGGTCTGGAAAGACTGAGGCACGGTGGGCACGGGTTACACAAATATTGCCAGTTTACCAGATGTTATCGGTGTGATAATGTGATACAAATATCATTGCTAAGCCGAATGGTTACATTTGTTTGATCAACAGTTGCTCAATAAATATATGCTATTGCGATAATGTGATACATTGTCTCTCTGTGCAGTAAACACAGCGCCTTAATCTCCTGGAAGCCAGGGCATTTTAACCATCTCCAAAAAAGGTCTCCTTTGTATTTTTTTACTTATATGGTAATGTTGCGTAACAGCAGCCAGCAGATTGAGACGGTGATTTTTCAGCTCTGGTCACTCAGTTCGTAGGAATATTTTTTGTTCCAAAATAAGCATATTTTCTCCCTGTCGATATGAAACAGAGCACTCATTTGGGAATGTATTCACTGTTGATATTATTGCCTACACACACAGATTGTGCCGACACTATTATTTACAAGTGTGGCATTTCCTCTTTATTTTGTTTAGAAATAAAGACAATAAAATACGGAGTGAATCTGTCACAACACGAAACATCTGCTTCATATTTGATGCGGTTTTTGTCTGCAGAAAAGTTTTGTCTCAGCAGATGTTTGAATTTATCAAACTGCCTCGGCATAATTTTCTGTGACACGTAGACTATTTTTGTATACAGTGATGCAAGGCACATGCTAAGCATGGCTCGTCTGCTCTCTTTCCCTTGCAGGTTCGTGGCGCTGCAGTCTGTGGTACATCTCATTCCTGCATCGCTGATAATGCGCAACAGGATCACAATCCATGTGGAAGCAGTTCGTGCTTTCATGTGGAAGAGTTCGTGTTTTGTCATGTGTATCCATTACATCTATATTAACGGAAAAACGACTTTATATTATTAATCCACAATGTATTATAACAACATGGTCTATACCTCGACTAGACTATGCCCAATTGCCATGTGTAACAGTGCTGTGAAATTATTGCAGTTATTCAATTGTAGACAGTGTCGTGTAGTGTCTACTGAACTGTGATCGCATCCCCAGTAACCTCGATTCGATCCCTGGCAATTCTTATCTGAGCCTGCCATTAGGTCTCCTCTAAGCCAATTGAGTCAAACGTAATAAGGAGTATCTTGGGGTGCAAGCCAAAATAAAAAAAACTCATCATATTCATCATTAACCCTGTCTGACAACAGAAAAATAGTAAGTTGATATTTTCGGCAATGGAACTTCTGCATAATGGAGAGATTGGTTAATTATTGGTCTAGATTGTACTGAACACTGTGGAACCCTTAGAAAACTGGGATATGTTACGTTAATAAATAAACATATTCAACTAATAAAGATGTCCATCTACAGCCCTTTGTCATTCGACTTCTAGATGAGGGCATCTTAATGCTGTGCTGGTCTTGGGAGTTATTTGAGCACACTTTACTTTCATAATCAACGATTTTTGGGTTTAGATCGCGTTATTTATAAATGTGTCGTAACCCTCCACCACCCGACACGGCCAATCAGTAAAAAAAAAAGTGTCACGTTGACAAAAGACAAATAGTTCACTGCTTTAGCCCACCGGTGTGTTGAAGCGTGAAACCACAACATTTACAATTTGAGTACGACGTTTCGCTGGTAATTGCATCCAGCATCATCGGGCAATTCGCCAGAATGGTGAGGCTCTGCTGTGTCTCCCGTTCTTATATAGAGCAGCAGCAGGGTGACGTCATCATTAACTCATTAACTCATCAGGTGCAAAGATTTGAGGGGGGGGTTATTGTAATTATATACTTGATTAGTAATAAGGCTATTGTTACGATGCGAGTTGTAGATTAGTAATCCAACTCGCATCGTAACAATAGCCTTATTACTAATCAAGTATATAATTACAATAACCCCCCCCTCAAATCTTTGCACCTGATGAGTTAATGAGTTAATGATGACGTCACCCTGCTGCTGCTCTATATAAGAACGGGAGACACAGCAGAGCCTCACCATTCTGGCGAATTGCCCGATGATGCTGGATGCAATTACCAGCGAAACGTCGTACTCAAATTGTAAATGTTGTGGTTTCACGCTTCAACACACCGGTGGGCTAAAGCAGTGAACTATTTGTCTTTTGTCAACGTGACACTTTTTTTTTTACTGATTGGCCGTGTCGGGTGGTGGAGGGTTACGACACATTTATAAATAACGCGATCTAAACCCAAAAATCGTTGATTATGAACAATATTGGTCGCGAAAGCCTACGTGTTAAACACTTTACTTTGTTCACAAATCAAACCCAGACATATTTCTTCATCAGCCGAGATCAACACTGTGCAGTTCTACGCTCATGAAGTTCAACACAATTCCACCATATCGAAGTGTAATGAGAGAGTGCCACCTGGGGGGGGGGGGGGTTACAGGGGACATCTACATGGCCACCGCTGGGTAACCGGTATCCAATCTGGAGTAGGGATTCAATCTCGGCCAAAGGTAATGGGCGGAGCTACGGGGAATATTCGGGAACCATCCAGAGGGTTCCACGAGGGGGCGTGGCCGTAGGCGGAGCTTAGCTCTGCCGGGGGGTATATAAGTGGAGGCAGGAGAGGACTCGCTGTCGGTGTGGGATGCCTCGGGTCCGGACTGCATCGCCTCCCTACCTCTCCTCCCTACCTCTCCTCCCTACCTCTCCTCCCTACCTCGCCAACGACCACTTGGCGAACCTCCTCTGGCTGGCGGTGTGCCCGGAGGAGAGAGGGAGACATACCGCAGCAGCGGTCGAGGGAGCGAGAGAACTACCCAGAGAGAGAGAGAGAGCGCGGAGCTGTGCAGACATTCTGTTGAATTACAGACACCAGTCCAGAGTCGTCGTGGAAGTCGTCTATTACATAAGTACAAATAAAATCCTGCCACCTGACCACAGATTCCAATGGCCGGACTCCCCGGGTCTAACCTGGCCAGGTGGCAACCCTATTCTCACCAAGCTGGCTAGTGGGTGTTGATGATGATGGAGAACATAGACGTAGGAGCATAGTAGAGTACAATCGATGTTCTGCTCTGCCCTATACTACTCGTAACATAGCCCTGCTGCAGGCTACAAGACCTGTCTTATGCAAGGTGGTCACTCAACCAAGCACTATCCAGGCTCAACTCTGATTAGCTGATGAGATTATGCACATTCGGGGTGATCTAGTCATGGCGTGCAGGTTTTAATAGGTACAGTACTCACAGTAGATACAGTTACAGTATAAAATAGATTAAGAGCACAGAGTAAATAGTGTCTGGATATGAATATACAAAAATAACGTTAAATAGTTATATTGTTATTCGAGATACTGACATAAATTTGATATGAATACATGTAATAGATGTATACTTTTAGTTTATTTATATTCGCGAATTATTATATTTCTACATGTCCCTTCACTATAATCGATCTAATTTGGCAGCATCAACAATACGATGTTTAAGTTCTTCAAGGTCCCTTGGTTTGCTAGTATAAGACTTCCCAGAGATAAAAAAAAAAATATATAATGGTTTTAAGTCTAGTAACTGACGGACTTGTCATTATATCAGAAAATGGGGTTTCTCCTGAAACAAAAATAAATCACCAGTCGTTAATCACAACAAAATAAACTTCTAAGTCTAATGCAAAAATTTATTTGAAATTTATGTCAGTATCTCGAAAATTTATTTTTTAAAATATTCACTTCATGGTATATTCATTTTCGGACACCCGATATAATCGTGCATGGAAAGAATGAGACGCGCAACAAAGATTGCACTGTCCCCTTTAATCTAAGACAACTCGTTGAGTTAAAACGATCTCGTAGTTTTATTGTCAAGACGACGTGGAATTCCTTGAAGATGGTGAACCAATCGATGGGAGACATATTCTTAGGTTTTTTCGGTAAAGTCACGTAGGTAAAAAATGTAAATTTAAATTAATAAAAGTTAAATAAAAATCACGACGTTTCGGAGGCAACACAAGCTTCCGTCTTCAGGTGGAACCGTCACAGCACGCTTGCTGTATCAAGTAAATGAGAAATTCCAAGAGATACTACCCCGTATATATACTGGTTGAGGGGGGGGGATGAGCCAGGACAGGCCCCATTTTTATTATTATGGTAAGGTGCGGCTTGAGACTACGGCTAGTCTACATAACAAAGAACTGAGCCTTTGTTATGTAGACTGGCTGAGAAGGGGGTGCCAGAGTTGTTAAAGTGCAACTGCTGCTAATGAGACCGAGCCTCTGCCATGTAGATGGTAAAAGCACAAAAGCAGGTCAGACGATGGGAGACACCCGATTCACCGTCACCCACTTATGACCCTGCCAGCAGTCTGCACAATGGCAAGAGGAAATAAAGTTGGTACACATTCAATATAGATGTAGACTATTAGATGGTGTGATTAATATTTTCCGACATGTAGACCACCAAGAGATAGTTTTATATAAAGTACCGTACGCACGATACGTGGAAATAGTTATTGTGGATCATTTGGAACTGTTGCTATTACGACCTGTGACAACAATACGGAATTCGTAGGCAAAGTAAACTGCCCGGTAATAATGTAAGCCATATGTAGCCCAAATACACAGCTATATATGTGAAACAAGCTAACTATAGTTGGGGCTTCGTAAGTTGGAATAACATAGACTGAATTTTGTAATAAATAAAATTTTGGTGGGTGGTCTTAACAAGAGCAATCGACTTCAAAATATGTATACGAATAACCAATACATGGGACGAGTATGTTTATTCATGAATATATTTTAAAGGATATATATTTTTAAACATGACAACTTTTATCATTAAATGAAAACCCCAAACTAAATTATATGAACGTAAATTAAAATGGCATCTGCATCTTCCTGTGTGCTTGGCATGACAAACACCTGGACATGAGAATCGTAGGGTGGTATGAAAGCAAATTATTTACATCAAAATACATCCTCGAGTGGCTTTGACGCTGATAGAAGCAAACATTCAATAAGTACATGGACAGTCCCTTATTTTTGAGGCAGGTAAAACAACTTGCGTTACGTATCGGGACAACTCTCACAATGTATCAGCTTCGCTTCAAACACCCATCACGTTGGGGCTGGACAATAAAAGCCCACAAAACAGAAGCTGAGCAATAGCTGAACAGCCATATGAAGATGCTCTCCAGCAACGTTGGTGTCAGAGGTCAGTAGCACTGGTGGGACCTGAGGGCGAGAGATTTCCATGCAAAGTTTTGCTGAACATTCAACGGTGGCTTAGGCCCTACAGTGCACCGCGTGTGGGGCCCAGGGATCTAAATCTGCTCACAGGACTACAACACGCACTTCGCCAGCCTTGGACGTCCTTACTTAACTCACAATAAAATTCAGCTCTACATTTTTCACCCTCTGTTTTGGAATGTCTATGGGCTGCTGTTTCGAAACAATATTTGGTTGTTATTTGATTTTCTGAAACACAAAGAATACAGATTTTGGGATTGCTTTAATATTGTCAATAATGCCTTGCGAGCTCAGCAGATTCTCGTCTGGTTTAAAAACATAAATCTTTCTGTACAGACACTCAGGCATACATCTCGGTTCTGGAGTGATAATGGACTGCTGGTCTGCACGCCACAGACTCAATCCAAACAAGTCTGGTATTGAAATCAGCAGGGTGGCAAAGTTTGAGAGACCCTGTGTTAACAGCAACAACATAGCCACGGTGTTAAGTTGAGTGTGATGGATGAAGTGAAGATTATGTAATGTGTGCAGATGTACCGCATGAACTTAGAAAAAGTCATGGAGCAGGGTCACATCTGGATTGAATTAAAATATTTTCAGGACATTCGAGTTGTGCAGTGTAAAACAGCTGTCGGTACACACAAGCATGTCCCCTTTTCTCCATGTACCCTGCCCATCTGGGTAAGCCCAAATTTTCATCAACTTTATGGAACATGTCACCTTAAAATGGAGTGCAGTCATTCGATTAGCATTCGTAAATATTTATTTTATTCACTTGTATGCTTTCTGTAGAATGCCAGTGGCCTGAATTCAAATTGATCCATTACATTATTGCTCTTGAAAATGTAGTGTTCTGGCTATCATAAAAAAGCTATCTTGCTGAAACTGTAACACAGAATCTTAATCTTTATTTCAGCTGGAGGAATCCGATGAACTCTGACGCCCTTTTACGCAGATGATCAGTAGGGACGGGTCAGCAAGTTACAATAACAAACAATACAAAAAAAACTAAAGTTGTGAAAAACAGAGAAAAGGCAAGCAGGTCACTAAAAAAAAGAAACTATACAAGTACAAATTTCACATTCATACAAGATTGTTCCAAAACGTTGGTGCTGCAACGGCAAAGGCTTTTTCACCTATTCCAATTATTGTTCTCGAGATATTTTAAAGGCAATCAGATGGACGTCTTAGGTTTCTTCGGATTGACAATGGGATTAATGAATTAGCTCAGTATTGTGCAGATTTCCCAATAAGGATTTTATGGATGAGCAGAGACCAATACACGGTACTTTTACAAAAAAATATTTATAAAATATGCATCTGCATTCAGTCAATTACGTCACGTAAGTTATATTAATGTAAACAATTGATACGTATATTTTCAAATAATAACTTTCTGAACGCCCACTCAGTCTGGAGCCCCTTATGAGCAGCTACATTTGGAGGCTTGCCCCCCTCTTTTCTCTCCACCTGAAGAAGACCGCTTGTGTTGCGATCGAAACGTCGTGGGTTTTTTGCTTTTAATTTAGATTTTTGTTTTCTATCTACGTGACTTTACCGAAAGAACCAATAATATGAATTCCTGCAGTCACGAAAGTTTTAAGTCTACACATACTTTGTTTAATTTAGGTCAAATAGTATTTAAGTATAACTATTATTAATGATTTACAAGCCTTTGTCAATCCACTGCTGGATGAAAACCTCTCCACACTTTTGGTAACTTATGTTGCCGAGTTGATTTGGGCAGTAACCATAACCACTTCGCCTCAGCTCACCAAATGTGAACCACTATAAGATGAAGACTTGCGATAAACACTACTGTACCTATCTCACAACTTTGTGTGTGACATTATTAACCACAAGGTATACTTTATTTAAATGGGGAAAAAAACGAACACGTTAGCTTCCATTTTGGTCAATACAAAACTTTATGGCAACACGTATCCATAAGACAGGGACAAAGGTTCATTCTAGATTTGACGTTTTCCTGACTGCAAGGATCCATACTCTTTGGTTCTTTCAGTAAAGTCACGTAGGTAAAGAAAAGAAAATACATTAAATCACGACGTTTCGGACACAACACAAGCGTCCGTTATCAGGTGGGACAACCACAGCAAAAAGCAGTTGCTGAAATGTTACCATCAACTCTTTTGCCTATTTCAGCAACTGCTTTTTGCTGTGGTTGTCCCACCTGATGACGGACGCTTGTGTTGTGTCCGAAACGTCGTGATTTAATTTATTTTATTTTCTTTACCTACATAACTTACTTCATTTAAAAAACCAAAGAGTAGGGACAAAGGTTGTTGTGACGACGCCACGTGGCATTATTGAAGCGGCGAGTTATTAATTGTTGCTCTTTTATAAACAAACTCAACGTGGAGTCATCACGCAATTCCATTTTTATTATTACACGCTTAAGTGTATGTTGTTGTCGTTGTTGCATCCTCAAATCTTGTAACTAAATTTTAACCCACTTTCCAACGTGGTATCGACTGCAAACTTGGTATATTTGTGATTATATCATGAAAAATGTATATTTTTCAACATTCTTTTGTATATGTTATGTTTCGGCTTGGGTCTAATTGTCCACGCTCAACTGACGTTGGCTGTAATAGGCCACGGCCCCTTTCGTTAGGGCAAACTTCGGGGCCACATCCTGGAGTCGTGGAGTTCTGCCATTGCTAGCACATTTCATAAAAGCGTGTTTAAAAAAAAAATGTTTTCAATATCACTCATTTTTTTAAAAACACGGCCACATAAACCATTGGGGGTGTTAATAGAACGATCGTTGGCGTGAGCTTCAGTCGAAAGTGCGCTCCGCATTTCACGCCGCCGATCTCAAGCCAGCCAGCAGGTGGCAGTGTGACTTTTGCATCCCGTCAGCCGCAGTCACCTTTAACTCAGCTCAGCCGTGAGTCCCAGTCCTCTAACAATCCGTGCCCCACAGGGGCACAAGAGTCTCTCTCTCTCATGGGGCGCATGCTTCGGCACGGATAACGTGCAGGCGTGGGCATGTGATATCTCTTGTGTATTGTGGCCTTTGTCACTTTATAGTTGGCTTTTTTGGGGTGGACGCCGTACCCAATACGGTTGGAAACCACGGCTGTAACTTTTTGTACGGTTAATTTACAATTAATTTCAGTAGTTCACGTGAGCATCATCAGCTGCACTGCCTCTCCTCTTTCACGATGCAAAAACTATCCATGGATCTCCTTCACATTAACCCATCATCTCAATGCTCCATCTCTGTGGTGGGCGTATTCTCGATTATTATATTACGTTTCTTTCTTCAGAACTCACACAAACCCGTGGTGATATGGCGACAGGATGTAATGGGTCCTGTCATCTGCAATGTTGCTCATTTTTGCTCCAAAATATCGAGAAGAATTTGCTGAATTTTAGGTGTTTGTCTTTATCACAATTCCATGAATGTGCGAAACAGCAGATTGTAGAAGTAGGTGGCACGTAACTAATCACTCCAATAATGTGCGGGGGAAAAAAACAGATGATTAAGGTTTTGCAAAAATGTAAATCAAAAGTTTTGAACATATTTCACTGTGTATTTTTTTTACTTAGTATCCAAAGCAGATTAACTCTTCCAATCAGCACACCACGTTACCAGTCTGTAAGGGATTCATATTCTTGGTTCTTTCGGTAAAGTCATGTAGAAGGGAAATAAAAAAATAAAATTCTCATCACAGCAAGAAAATTTGCTTGTGTTGTAATTGAAACGTCGTGAGAATGTTTCATTTTTATTATTTTATTATTTCCCTTCTACGTGACTTTACCGAAAGAACCAAGAATATGAATCCCTGCAGTCACGAATGCTTTAGATCGAAAAGTCTGTAAGGGGTTAACCAAAAACGTTGCTGAACCTCTGCATGTTTGTCTCTTTGCAGCTCCATCTCCCTGTCTCCAAGTGAGACACGTGTTTAAAATGCTCTATATACAACCCAATGTCTCGAGGCAATGCGATAATACAGTGTATTATAATCCACACATTAGTTTTGATTTGCCCTAAAAAATGCTCAAGTCCACTCCAGTGGATGAAAAAGTTTCCAAAAACTTCGGGGGCACCGAAGATTTTAGGATTTTTGGAGGATGGATTAATGGAGTTTTACTGTAAACTAATTGAAGCAAAACTCTCAGTGTGGGAGTTGAGTACGATTGCTGTTCTGCTTTATTTCATTTCATCTATTTAGTTGATCGATTAATACAAAATATCATGCACTCTAAAGCAACCAAACCGTGTATTTCAAGTAGAGCCATCCAAGACTATCAATAATTAAGTGGCAGCCCTATGAATTGAACTGCATATACGTGTAGACTGAATCACTACCAACGATACTCCCCTGACGTGAACACCACGTGACGCGGATAATCAAGAATTAAAAACCAGCCCTCTGATTTATCCTCAGTGGGCCTGCAAAGAGGATTGGTTACAGTCAGATAAATTGAAGGGATTGGAGAAGTACAACATGGACAGAGCGGGCAACGGAGAATCATTGACGTTGTGGTCGGTTGCAATCAGTTAGGAAAAGTGGAAGGTGATTGGCTGGAGGGAAACGCAGGTCAAGGAACCTTCGGGAAAGGGGCTTGAGTGTAATATAAAAGGTAAGTGAGAGAGTTCGCGACGCTTGGAGAAAATAAAATATTTGGAGAGTGCGTCTCGTGCTGGAAGAAATAAAGACTCCTATTAATGATTGAAGACTACTGTGTTGGGTGTCACTTCACATGATTAGTAGCAAATTCAAAAATCTAGATTGTTTAACAGGAGTGAATATAAGTGGCCTCCTTACAGGCTGTAGAGGTCACCTAAACTCGTTGCATACCACATCACAAACAGCCATAATCTATTCAATTGTATGAAGACCTCCAAAGATGCCAAAATCAATCTACGTGCAAACTTGAGCCAATCTCGTCACTCCATCTCATGAATCACGTCCACCAGCGTGGGTGGCCAAGGTATTTTCACGTCATTACAAGGCCAGTGTCACGCCAACAACAGGTCTCTGCTGCAAACCTTTTTACCATCAACACAATCGACGGGGAATCTATGAGCAAGCCACTCAATCGACACATTCCATCTCAATGGCTCAACAATGAGCTATATACCAACAAAAGCACGTATCTCGACTCGAGACATTATTCAACGAGATGGTCCTCTAAGTTGTGCAATGTCACTTGAAAGTGAACTCTGATATTGACCTCCACATACGCTACATTGTGCATTGTGTTTCCGTTGAGGTTGCTCGGTCAGCTTTATTATTTTCTCGACAAGTGCGGTACTGAAGTATAGAATTGCAGTGCCGATTGATATTCGGGATTTATCAGTGAAATATTTTATTTGGAGGGATCTCTATCGTTTCTGGCATTGTGGCTAAGGTCCTTGTGTCATGGAACTCGATTTGGAGTGTTTCCTTCACCTAAATTTGAGAGTTATAAAGACCAACAACCTACACTCCAGCAGTAACATGTTTCAAAATGAAGTGTGTACAGCGTTTTATCAATCTTCTACTGGGCGAAGGTCTCCCCCTCAACGTGTCATGCTTGTCAGTGGCCTCAGTTCAGCTATCACTCACCACTGATGCTCTCCGGGGCACGCTGGGTTCTTTGCGCTGTAGGCAAACCACTGTGCCACTGCTCCACTTTGAACTTAATTTCACTTTCAGTTTGTATACATGCTGCAGAAGTATAAAGTAAATATTATCGTTGAAACTTTATAATTGCTATGAAGCAGTTTCTTGTTCGCCAATGGCGGTGCCAAATGCAGCTTTTAGCTGTAAAGTGAAACTACAAGATCCAATTCCAAGATTCTAATGTAAACGCAAAAGACGGTATGAAGATACAATTCGTGGTGCTCAATGTGGGCTAAATGCACATTCCTTTCAACAAAGGATGACAGAAAAACGTCTTTCATCATCATTCACCCCAAATGCTTTTAACATTCAGCAAAGTTACAAGGTGATGGTGTATAGTGGTTGTTGAGTAAAGATCCATTCCAGAATTGTGTTGTCAATTGATATAGGCAGTATGTGCGAGGTCCAAGACTATTATTAGTTTTCCATTGAGCAAGTGCATTTACAGTGCTATTTGAAAGCAACGTTTTTCCTGTTCATACTCGAGTGCAATACCTCAGCGGGAAGTAGTTTTAAAAAAATCTGTTTTCAAAAATCGACATGAAACATTCAAGGAAAATGCATTTATTGTAAAAAGAAAAGAAAAAATTCTAAACAATAGCAACATCCCCTCACTTTTGCATTCCCGTGTGTATTATAATAAATACAACATTATGGCGCCGACAAGTAATGATTGCTCCGTATTAAAAATATATATATCAATACCGCACACGTGTTCATTCTCAACGCTGCATGTGCAATTTGAAACACGTTTCATTTTCATCTTGTGAAGAGCGACGACGAGGAAATCACGAGAGCATCTTCAGAACCCGACGTACACGTTTCTTCTTTTTCTCATCAACAGGAATACCTGCGACAAGCACCAAAATCAGCAACATCATCATCATCATCAAAACATCAAGCGCACATTCACAGCGGAACAAAGAGCAGCTCTGACACAGATTTTCAATCACCCGTGAAGGTGCCGCGTATGTTTCACATTTCTTGTTGAAGTGGGGGAAATATGCCAAGAGAACATCCCTGAAGCCCAAGAGAAAACTCCCAAATGCGCAGCTCGTGCTGCATGCCCTCCCTGGAAAACGACTCAACTCCACTTCAATCCCAAAAAACGAGGATTTTTTTTGAGAATGGAAAATAACTCAATATTCTACTATATTAGGCTATAACCTGGGCATTCTTACCACCACCGACTTCTTAGAAATATAAATTCTAAGCAACATTAAATATCTTTTCGTTGCAACCCAAAACACATTCAAATGGTAACACTCTATAGTAGTGACCGTGACTTTTATAGAGGCGTTTTCGGTGATGAGAACTTTTCGAAAGGGAGTGTACGCACACACCAACCACATTGTATATCTTCTTCAGGGTCCCTGTTGGGAAAATGCACAGCCGCACGTTTTAATCATTGTGTTTACTTGCCTTTCTCCTCCTCTGCCTTCTCCGCTTCCTCCTCCTCCACATCCTCCTTCTCACTTTTCCTCATGATGGACTCTGCCTTCTCAATAGTTGTGTCCTTGGCTTGGCCCTTCAGGCCGGCCAAATACTTCAGCAGGATTTTGAAATAGCTGTCCGGCACCTGTGTCACAATAGCATCAACACGTGACCGTGGCTTGTCAGGAAATGTATTAACGCTTTCGGCCTTAGTTGAAAAATGCTGCAGGGCAGCAACAAATGCCAGAGGGAGAAAATCTGCTTTGATTAATTTTCGGGTGCTGACTTGTAATGTAGGAAAAAGAGAGCTACCTGGCACCTGCACAAATATAACATTTTACTTGTTCAAAGTGTTTGGCCAGAAGGTACAAAAGCACGCAGCCACATCCATTAAGTTGAGACTATGCATCTTGTGCGTATGCACACGTGCATACATTTGATCATACTGCACTTTGTTTGAAGGTTTCCCCCCTCCATTTTGTGCAAGTTGTTTTGAAGGCATCAGTTACAGTGCAGCGACCTGTTCCCTCAACAGAATACCCCCAAACACTGACTTGCACTGCACATTCATTTGGCTATGGTCAGAAACAGAATAAAACATTAATGAGTTTCTCTCAGTGTCTATTCAAAGAGTTTCCATTGCCTGGTGTTTGTAATGATGGTGCTAAATAGCCGTGGGTGAGACTAGATGGTTTTCTTTCTGGCTCTGATGTTAATTATATCCTCAAGGGTTGGGTACAGCTGAATCAAGTTACAAATACCAAATTAGGATTGAGTGTGTTGTGCGATAATTAGTGGCTTGGTTGAGCTCATCACAATCGTTGCAAATGCGAACGCTCGTTACCCAAGGTGACACACCAGTGATCTGGAAAGCTCGGATTTAAAGATGAGGGTTCAGTGGCTTGACATGAGACATTCCAGTAGTACAATAATCATCATCTCTCGTGGTTCTGAAAAGTAACCATCCACCAAACGTCTGTTCACTAGCTGATTTCATCACTCCATCTCCTTGGTGAATGGCCTCTCAGACGCGTTCCATTCCATGGCTGTCACTGTTACCATTCATCCTCTCCAGTGATGTGTCCTGCCCAAGAATTTCTTAAACATTATCTTTAACTTGCATATGTTCTCTAATACATGTGTTGCTTTTTTTCCTATAACTGTAATTCCACGTATGCATCTCTCCATGTTTCTTCAAGTACTTTTAGATTTTCTTTTCATTATTTGTTTGTCAACGATAATGTTTCTAAACGATGTAATGGCAGGTAAAAAACCACCATCACAGTCTAATTAAAATATGCAATTATTTGGCAAGCAAGTGGAGAGAAATTGGTTAAAACTGAGTGTTAATATAGGTGCTGTCGTGTGCCTCTCATTCCACATAACCAGCCAATTTAATTACTGGATTTATTATGCTCGTATACCCAAGAAAGCCTAACTTAATCTTTTTCTGTAGCCATGATAAGTTTTATAATAGAGGGTGATGTTGCTATGCATATTCCAATCCCGTAATTTGAAGGTAATATTTTAGCATTGGGATATTTGGCCAATAACAGTTAGTTATATTGCATGAGAGGTTTTTAGCTACAAGAGGCAACAGGAGAGTGGGGAGGAAACTCAAGAACAACAGGGGGAGAAACATACAAGCTCCACACACAAAGACACCTGAGCTAGGAATTGAATCCATGGCCTTCTTGCTGCGAGGCACAAGTGTCACCACTGCAACAAGCAGCAGAGGCAAGGCTCGCCGGAATGGGCTGGTTTGTGCTAATGGAGGTGTTTGTAACACTGAGCTGCGTGAAACGTAATCTCGGAAGACTGCCCTGGTCAGCCAAGTCAATGAGATGATGGATGAATCTTGTGACTTGAGGCGAAATAATCCATCAATAATGTATTAATAAAATTGTTCAAGACCAATGAGGCAAGTGATGTTTGAGAGAGCCTATTAAGGGTTGTACAGGACACGAGAGAGGTGTGACTGACCAGTACCATGCCTTTGTCTCCGAAGTGGTAATATTTATACACCAAGTACTAATTTAAGGCTCAGTCAGCCTAGGGGAGGTTGAGGAAACATTCCGGTACGACTTGCCACTGCTGATAACCAGCCTGCAGATAAAACTCATCACCGCATTCGTAGTGCAGTGGAAAAAAAAAAACTTACGTCATGACGCTGTCTTTCCGACAGACCTGTTCTTCACCTGAGGACAGCTGCTTGCGTTGTGGCCGAAACGTCGTGAGAATTGTATTATTTTATTATGTTTTATTTTTGTTATTTTATTATCTCCCTTCTACGTGACTTTACCGAAAGAACCAAGGTTACGTCATGACTCCCTCGTATACACACACATACAAACTTACAAGGAATAGCACATACATGGAATTAAGTTGTAATAAAATTAAAGCAAAATGGCTTGAGCTGAAAATTTACTTGAATAGAATCATTACAGACAAGTGTTTTTTTCGATATTTAAATCGATATTAATATGTACATACCTAGTGACATGGAAATTGTTAACTCATATCTTGTTTACGTTTGGCAAACAACCCTTTTCATTTCACCAAATTGAGGCTTTAAACGAACACCATTAGAAGCTTTAACGATTTATTTTGGTATTTAAAAATAAAACAATTAAACATTTTCAGGATGACATTCCAGAAATATCATTCAGACGTCGTGTAAGAGTACTAATGGTTTCACATTGAGCATCCACAAAAAAATCCTGCACATTTTTTACAACGTCCATACCTTTTCAGCGTCGTACATGTGTTGGAGAAGCCAAGTTTGCCGCAGCTTTTGAAACTTCCACTGATTTTTATCCGTGGCCCAACTGTAAAACAAAACGTACAAGAAAATCAACGTCGTATTAATTCTAGCAAAATGAGCTTACAATTTTGACAAACAATGGTAGACAACGTTTAAAATCATGAATATTAATGTACCGTATGTGAAGAAGATAGCATTACTGCTTCTCGCTGCAGGGTTTTGCAACAGACACTTGTGGGAGATTTAATCGCAGAGTGGCCACATAGGGTCGACATTCACGCAGAGGAAAATTTCCCAGCAGCCCCAGCCCCTCGTATTAAGTGACGGTGGCAGCAATTTGCCTCACCGAGTGCTCAATCTGAAAATGACTCAGCCAGGTTGAATTACATCCTTTCATATGATTTGGTAATTATAAATGAATTAGCAGAAAAAAATATTATTATTTTGAAAGTGGAGAATTCAAAGCGAAATTAAAATCTTGCTTAATATACAGCTTAATACTTCCATTTAAAATGAGAACTGCTGTACAATTATATTAAGTAACAGTGGAACCATTCGGTCCACTTTGTGATTTGATGAATTGTCATGATTTGGGGTCATGATTCTATTCAAGATTTGATTCATTGATTTTGTTTTATACCTTGTGGAGAATGTAAGTGCGCCTAAGTAACAGCTGTGGTCAAGTGAACCGATTCCATACAATACATACCAGTTAAATCTTGACTTCATATTTCTTTGGCTCTTACACCGCCCTATATCACCTTCGAGCACCCCTCGACATGCTGGGTTTTTAATCCCTTACATTAACATTAGCTACCCCGCCCATGCTGACCTTTATAAACAGTTTGCCTTTCGAAGCCAACCCCCTTTTCCTGATGACGACCGCTTGTGTTGCGATCGAAACGTCGTAGTTTTTTTTGTTATTTTCTTTGAACCTATCTACGTGACTTTACCGAAAGACCCAAAGAATATACATATAAGTTGACGACTTGTTTTCTTCCGTTAACTTGTTGTGCATGACTTGGTTTGCGTATATTTATCCTATGCCAACTTTGCAGGCTTCAGTGTTACTTTATTCAATGATTTCCTGGACTTAACTTTTCATCGGTTGTTATGATTGTTGCTATAAAACCTTAGGTTGTTTAACTTTTATACTTTCATGATTTTCTTAATTGTAGGTCTCCAGTCCATTTATCATGAAATATCTTTTCACGTTATAAATGACCAAGGTGAAGAAATCAATCTTTGTCCAGACTATTTTTCTGAATTGAAATTTTCAAATGTCAT
Source organism: Lampetra fluviatilis (assembly GCF_964198595.1). Taxonomy (NCBI): domain Eukaryota; kingdom Metazoa; phylum Chordata; class Hyperoartia; order Petromyzontiformes; family Petromyzontidae; genus Lampetra; species Lampetra fluviatilis. The sequence continues at coordinate 11,906,252 of NC_136279.1, read as the reverse complement.
GAAATCTCAGATCTAGCTGTTCCATCTTTGCAAGGCCGTGCTTTGTGAGCGTGGATTTGTCATTGCAAGACAGTGAGGGAAGCCAATGATGTGGGGGAGACCTTCATCCAGCCGTGGATAGAACACTGCTGATGATACAAAACTTAAACAACAATATTCTTAAATGCAGCTTTTAAGAACTTTATTAAAACGTTATAATTATTGGACATTTGTATTGTCTAATTTAAAAAATGTGCATCATAAAAGCTCACATGTTATTTTGTGAGTGAGAAAGGCTCTACACAAAGCTGTATGTTGTCTTTAAAGACATGTTGCTTTCTTTACAGATCTAAAACTTTAAGAAGTGGAAAAGTAAACAAAGCCTACAGAAAGAACAAACTAAATGCCGTCTGCCCTGGATAACGCCCAGCTAAGGTCGCACTTGCAATGACACACAAAACACTGCACCGCAGCATTCCCTGAGCATCCCCTTGCCGGTAAGACTGGTTCCTGACGATGCTAATAATGACATAGATCATATTTCATGACCTTCTCAAAAATAGGTTGAAAACATCCTCGCCAATTTATGTTACCTCAACGTAGAAAAAAAACAATAATTTCTAAACAACGAAAACCATAGCAACTATAAGGTGTGTTCAGCTTGTGAAATCAGATGTAAGATAAAATATGCCAAGCTGGAGCACTGGGATAGTGAAAATAACAGCAGTCAATAGCAAATTCTATTTTGAATAGCACCAGACCCATCCCTTGCATGAAGACACAAATGTTGAAAGGATTTTAATAGTTTCCTCCGTTCAATTTCCACATTTTGTTCTTAATAACATGAAGGTATTTCCCGACATTAAATGCACACTGCAAACAAACTCAAAGCACTTGCTAATGAAAGAAAATTTGAGAAGCTGCACAACACATAGATTAAACTTGGATGCGCTCATCACCCGGCCACAGATATTAGTTTGGAATGTTTGCATGTGTCTGGGCAAACAAAGAATTCCACTGCATCATCAGAAAGCCTACACGACGCCAGCGGAATAAAATGGTGACCACATCACCCCACTGGAAAATCTCCAACCAGTTCCGAGCAGAGAGATCCAAAGCAATCCCACCTGCGGACCCTGTGATGTGAATGGTTCGTCATTGCGTTTTTCAGCATATTGCCTTTGCCTGCATGTTTACACAAAATTATAATGATAACATTTCTGTTATGTTGCAAAGGACATTTGATCATGGCACAGCAAGTTTGAAAAAGTGCATTGACTTCATTGTGAATGTGCATCCAAGAACAGATATGTACTGATGCAATTTGTAAAAAAAGAAAAGTTTGCTTCAGGCATTTAGACACTCGGGGTACACTCTACATTAACAAGTGCAAGCAAGATTGTTTTCTTAAACACGACATACGAAGTAACTTTAAGTAAATGCCTTTTTATGTGAACTTGCTGAGCACAGGCCCCAAAGCCCAAAACGTAAAAAAATTGGCAATCAGAATTGTAATAGATGAGAGTGAAAAGGTTTGTTGAACTGAACGAGGAGGTTATATAAGAGCTTGGAAAAACAAACGATGCGAATTCATCCGTACCGAGGGAAGGTTGCAGATAGAAGTGTTTTTATTTGCAGTATGTACGATGGACGGTTGAATCAAGTCATAGTAGTAGCGATAAAAGAGTGATAATAGGCATTCACGCCTGACTGGCCCGCTCCCAAATTTCACTTTCTACCACAAGCACATGAAAAGTTACGTGAACGACAAAACTATTGACCTACAAAACACTGAAGAACTTTACAATGGGACAAAAAATAAACAGACGGAGTTAATTTTGTTCGACCTGTGTGCTGGCCGCTGCCGCTCATCAAAGACTTGTTAAGATTCCACCAAGGAGTAGGGTACGCAGTGTTCCATATGGTAAACTCCGCACAGAGATTGCAATGTACAGCTGTACATCTTATACACACAATAACACAGGGAGAAAGGAATCTGTTTTTTTTATCTGCTGTGTTTTGTGGAGCGCACATGTGCAGTTTATTTAGTTATCCCATCTGCACACAACACGAACACAATCTCAACAATGCATGTGTTTTAGTGTATAAGCAGTGTAATATCTATAACGTTTAAAATGTGATTTGAAAAAGAAATGGTTTATAGGACAAAAAAATCCGAAACAACATTTCCACAAACTTGGCTTCCTTTGGGACATCCTGAAGTTTTGGCAAAAATGTTTTTGGCCGCAATGCTCATACAAAACAACACCCTTTATCCAGGAAAGCTTCACCTAGCCTCAAGAAACTTTTTTGGAGGTTTCTGCATCATGTGTGTTTGACCGGTTTCTTACATGATAATAAAATTATAACAATTTTGACTTTGATAGCATCCTTCATCCAGGGATCACAGAGCATTGTACACACTTATCACAAAAGAAGAGGAACATAATAACGTTACATTATACATAAAATATATTTTTAAATGTTGTTCTTTGTAAAAATTGGTTTCTGCTAAAAGACTGGCAGAATAAGGCTGCCCCTATGAAAACTGGGCCTCAGATTAAACATATACTGTAAATAACACCGACTTTTAAGATGGGCACCACCCCCATCTTAATCCATCACCTTTTTGTGAATTATTGCTTATTTCCTGCACCTCTGCTGTACATTTAGCCAAAATTTACAGTGACAAAAACCCATCCTTCATCACAGGTGAAGATTATGCGCAGTTTTAATACCTTGTAAGATATTCCAAGGAGAGCTCTGCTGCAGAGGGAGTGACCGCTTCTTCTCCACTCTCGACCGCAGTGGCAGTCACTCGCTTGGTTTTCTCCTTCTCGGCTTTCTTCAGCAACTTCTTCACTTTCCTCTCCAGCATCCTTTCTTCCTGTGCGGACATCTCACCCTCCTCCTCCTCCTGCCCATCGGTCTTCTTGCCTTTATCTTCCACAGCCTCAGCGCAATCCTGTGTCAAGCGCCGGGATTGAGAACAAATTGTGTTGTTATCTTCTCAGTTTTGCCGTGGTAGTTCAGCGGCGTGCTTTTTGGATTGTGCCGCGTATCTTTTGGCACGATGTCGAGCCGTTTCGCTCCACGGGCTGGGAGTCTCTTCGCGATCTGAAGAAACTCCCAGCACATCGAACAACGTGCGGAACAACCCGAAAAACACACGAAGGGAAATTAGTTTAATTTCATTCATGTTCATTGAAATAATGCTCCACTGTATGTATGCCAGCGTAAAGCAACCACAGGGAATAACATGGCAGGGTTTAACACTTTGAAGAAACTGCCAGGTGAAAATAAAATAATAGGCACTCACACACATACAAGGAACGAGCAAGGGGATACACATTTGTTTGCAAAGCGGGTTCTAGTGGTGTTAGTGTCTCGTTATGGTTTTGCTGCGATTCCGCAGTATCAGACGCTTACCAAGATGATATTATGAAAGAATTGAAATGCACACATGACCTGAGAGCACCCTGCCTCCTAACGCAATAAGGGTTTATATCACTGCATGTCCTACGCCACATGTCTAATCGTCCTTAGAGAGTTATGCAGCATTAAAAGCGTTCATCAAGGCAACACGATTGCTTGTTTTTTTCTATTGCCATTTAACCTTTTTAGGCATCATCAAACATGAAAGTGAACAGTGCTTATTACAATAAACGAGGCAAGGCAAAAACGTAATTTGAGACTTGGAATGTGCAAACCTCTTAATAAGAAACATCCAAGTCAACCACGATGAAATGCCCAAAGGACCGTTGCACAATATTACAAAACCTAGCCTCAGCAGAGTGCCTTATACATAAGCAAGTAAACATCCACCACTGATAAGATATTTATTCTTGCATGAAAGAGAGACTGACCAAAAGCAAAATTCACTTTGAAAGACTCTGCTCCAAAGAGAGCTTTAATGATAAAAACGCCAGGGCAGCTGACCAACTGAAGGATGTGAAACTCATCGGTTTTGTTGGGTTGTTCATGAAGATAGCAATTTTACAACAATGTCTATGTTTAAGTTGATGGTGATGATGTGCAATGATGATAATAAGTGGACTGTGTATTTATGTTTTTTTGGAGAATTTCTCATACTGTTTCACAAATGTTTACTAACTTTGATCTTCACCTCTTCCACCTCCGATTAGCACGATTTGCTACGCACGCTGCGAAAGCAGTTCAACATACGTAACTAACAATGCAGTGACTCGAGGCGTGAACATGTGATCAATGTATGTGGCCTGAGTAACCCGAGTTGCATTTTCTGGGATGGGTGGCAGGAGGGGCCAGGTGGGGGGGGACAGCAGGACCAGTGGTCTTAATTTGGGGGGCCGCAATATTAAATTATATTGCGGGCCACTGTGTAAATCTTGACATACTGTGCACTCGCAAAAGCACGAGTATCTGTGCAGAACTGAGCAGCACCCGAAGACGACACTGACGAATTGTGTAATGGAAGATTGTAATGCATACGATCAGATTTTAATGACTGGGCTAAAGCAGAAAGTGGATTTGCTAGAATTCGCTTCAAATCATGACATGCTCATATGTAAAACTAAGTAAAAAAAAAGACTGCAGATAATGGGCATGAAGGGCACTGGGTGGAAAACATACGAATATGATAGATGTGGTAATGATCGAGAGATGCTTGGAAAATATCAGTTCGACATTGCAGAACATTCCAAAGAGGAGATATGTCATCGGACCACAGCTTGGTACTATGCAATCTACGACTAAAACTAAAACGTATATCCAAAACGCAATATGAGAAGATGAGGAACACAGAGTCACTCGAGAACTATGAGATGAGGAAATATGAAGAGGAAATATCGAGTAGAATCAGGGGGCAAAAATAGAACACCTTAGCATAGACAGCAAGGCGTTGAAGAAGATAGTGGAACTAGCAGCAAAAGCAAAACTACCCTTAGGAGTAAAACCCAAAAGAAAATGGGAAAACCTTGGAAGTAGCACAGGAAAAAATAAAAATAACACTAAAGATAAGGGAAGCGGATGAGATGGCGCCTTAGTACAAAAAGCTATGCAATGCGGAAGGGTATTTGCAAGAAAGGATACGCAGGAATGGCTGGAAAAGCAATGTAGCAACATTGAATACTATGCTGGAGAATATAAGAACAGGGAGGGGGTGTACAAACTAGTCAAGAGCACCGATAGGAAGTGGAAACCAAGGCCAACAGCGATAAGAAGGCAAGGACGCGAAGATCTTTATAGACAAATAAAAGGCAAAAAAGAGATGGACTGAGCATTGCGTCGATTTGTAAAGGAACACGGATCAAGATAATAAAGGGCTGCTGGATGAACTAAAAAAGATAGCTGACAACGATGATGATGAAAATGATAACATCTTGTGCGAAGAAGTAGAAAAGGCAATAAAAAATCTGAAGAAAACAAAAGTCCAGGAGTGGATGACATAAGTGGACAAATGACAAAAGCTGGAGGGAAATCATTTATGAAAGAAATCCATGAGCCATGCAGGCAAGTATGGAGAGAAGGGAAAATACTGGAGGAGTGGACAAAATCCACACTTGTGATGATACCCAAGAAAAGAGATCTCACCGATTGTAAAAATTACACAACTATCGCACTCATGAGTCACATGGGGTAGGTATTAATGGTAGTACAGTACTATTAAATGAATTACAAGCGCAGACTCAGGATTATTTGGTGGATGAATAGGCAGGGTTTAGGAAAGATAGGAACACAGCACAATAAATGTTGATGGTAAGGCTTCTAGTAGAGAAAGCAAAGAGAAAGAAAGAATAGGCTGGTTTACAACTGTTTCATAGATCTCCAGAAAGCATGCGATTTGACTAAGATATAACGTGGGCAAAATTAAGATCATATGGAGTAGGGGAAAAGGCTGAGACAGATTATGCAGGGTATAGGTGAAAGGTGAAAGTCAGCAGTACAGTTTGGACAGGAAATAGAAGAATGGTTCCCAACAACAAGCGGTATGAGACACGATCACGAAACAACTTCGTCACATTTGAAAAAAGTGATGGATGCCATTCAGGACACGGCACAGGGATACCTGTGCAAGGAGAAATAATACATAACCTGAGATTTGCGGACGACATAGATCTGATGGAAGAAAGCTACGTAGTACTGCGAGTAAGTGTTCATACGCTGAATATGTCAGGAAGGGATGCAGGACTGAGGATTAACGAAGACAAAGACGATGGTGTTCGGAAGGGAGGACATTGAGAAAGAAGTAATAATACAAAGCAGCAACATTGTGAATATAAAGGAATTTGTCTACTTGCCAAGTCCACTGACATATGTAGGGTGGACAACGGGAACATTAAAAGTGTGTTGTTTGGAAAAAAAGAAGGGAACCAGAAAGAGAGGAAGACCTAACAGAGGATGGCTTGACGACGAAATAAGAGATTTGTGCCAGGAATATTGCACTATCTGAGCATATTGGCATAAGATAGAAGTGGAAACAAATGAACACGTAGGGGCTATCTGCTCATAGACCGTAATGATGATGAGGAATAAAAATAAAAGAGAAACGGGATTACATTTTTCACGAACAACACACCAGTGGAAACTAACGCGTAATTTCTACAAATACATCCACGGAGTAAATAGACTTTGATATCACCTAGTGGATATAAAAGAAGAGCACGACAGACTTTAATGCTCATAAACTGAACACGAAAATCAAGTGTGCGGTCGTGTAGATCATTTGCGGCTGATATTGGATCTCATCACCAGAAAGTGCTGGCATCAATGAGTTCCAGAAACTTTGGTATACGACGTACAGAACTCATGCAAATTAATTAGAAATGAAGCAATGATCCATAGGCACAAGCTGTTCCAGGGTGGAGACTGAATGACAACCACAGGACCAACACGAGCAATAAACATGTCTCAAGACTGTCTCATCCTGCCACCACTGGCAGTTGTGCTCTCTGCTGGCCCGCATTTCACCTTCGCACAACTCATTATTTTTATGCTCACGCCAATGGGCGAGGCTGGCCATAGAACGCAATCTCTTTCTGCCCGATTCCTTTTCCACATCAATGCTCGCGCATCCCCGGAAATTTTTCACTGCTCTGGAGAACATTGCATCATCACGCCATGGTCACATTCAAAGTGAAATGTGGCCGATGCATTCAAAAGGACATTGACGGATTCGGTAAATCTCTGCTATTTTTTCGCACAATATTTAAGTGAAACCCCACATCCAGTATGTAAGCAAGTAAATTCCCAACGAGATACAAAACATTTTCTGTAAAGATAACCAGAAACATCTCACAAATATGCATTAAATACGGTAGCGGTTTATTTAGCAAATTATTGACCGAACAATGTCAACGTTTACATTCGTGCATGACATCAGCAGATAACAGCCCACTCTTGCAAAAGGTTGCCAAGGTCTCGCTGTGCTTTGGTAATGTCCCACGTTACCGTTGCCTAAGGGAATGGAATTTACAACCATGTGCAAACTCGTAGAGTGGCGACAAACATGATTACATACAGCAATCCAGCCGCATACGTGAACGACATTTCTATACTTTACATAAAACACTTGCACAAAACAAGAACATTTAAAAAAACATTTTAACGAACAAACCATAACATAAGGATTCTTCACTCACTCCTGTGAGAATGATAAACCACCACCAGCTGATGTTTCTTCGCAGCAATTATACAAGACGACCAGTCTTGAAAAACCAAATCAAATAAAACAAATGACTGCTGCTTTGCGGGAAGCAAGTGGGCGAGTTCAAGGATGGGGAGCTTTACAAATACATTTGTTGACAGCGTAGCCTAATCACCAAGAGTCACTAGAAACACTGCAGACAAACGATCCCAGCCAATATCTACATTCCTACCGGGGGGGCCCAGATGATCACTGTTGACTTCCCCGCAAACTGGTGCTCGTTTTACCAAATCGGAAGGAATGATGGGGCAGAATTTACCGCTACCGAGATTTAAACTCAAAACCTCCCGGCTACGAGTCGACGCACTTGAGCACCGGTGCTGCTACCCGGCCGGTAATCATCCTGAAGAGAAGCTTAATTGTGCCTTATTTTTGCCCAACAATGTGTTTTAAATTCGTGTTGGCATCCGACAAAGCCAAGGAAGGATTGCAAAAATACTAAATAAACAAGGGTGGAAGTAAAGTCGCAAAAAAACTGTTGCACACTGACGCATGAACCGATTGGAATGATGGAAATGTCATTTACGAGAAGTCGCACAACACTTTGCAGTTTCTGGAAACTACTTGGGAGTGAACAATAAGCTTGTGCACAGTACACGACATCACCCCCCCCCCCCGACCAAGCATGCGCTGGCCGTGCCATGCCATTTTGTTCCAGTAAATTACTCCGTGTCCTTCAAAAAGGGCTAGTGCAGCTGTTCGGGCCGTGTTTGGAGATATACTGCAGTCAAGCCAGACAGATGGAAATAAAGATGAGACCCTCAGAGCGTAGGTCTAAACGGCATCCTTGTGCTATTTCACAATCTGTTTTCACATCAGCTCCGGTCCCATGGAGGGTTGCACACTTTATCTTAACTTTGATTTTAAAAGGAGGTGGGGAGGGGGGCATGCTCCTTTGAAGTTGTGATGGAAAAACAATGCACATTAAGCCGCACCATTCGGTTTGTTTTCACATTTAAATCATTTTTAAACCGTTTCTCTTTTCATACACGCGGAGTGCGGGGGGGGGTCACTATTTTACAGCCGGGTTAGGTTACTGCCCGTGTAGTGGTGCCTGCACAACAAGCGCCAAAGCCTGAAACCTTCACCCTGCCAAATCCCATACCCACCGCTGGCAGTCAATGTCTTCCGTCTCTCCTTACAGACTCGCTGCAAAAAATGTCCCTTCACTTTAACATTTTGAAAGTAGGTTTTTTTTGTCAATCTGTCAAGATGCTTCAGACTTGAACCTCTCAAAAGTAAACAATTCTCTAAAGAAAAATGTCTCACATTCTTGACATTGCTGGCACTCACTCCATTCATTATCTCTCCCACACAGCACGCCCACGTGGAGAAATGCAAAAAAAGCTAAACAAAGGCCACCTTTAATACATTTCCGAATAAATTCATGTAAATGCTTCACAGATGTAAGTACTCTTAATATGAGGTACACATTTGATGTTTAAAAGAACGATCCAGGGTAAACGAACTGGAGTAAGTTATTATTCAGAATTCAGAATTGTCAGTTAAATCGTTTCATTTTAAAGTCAAAGGTGTATAGTTGTATACACAAACCTATACAAGAGCTTTCTCAGCCCGATTCTCAGCGATGGGTACAATTATTCAGATAAATGAAGGCTGTGGAAAGGATGTTTCACTGTATATTTGTACAGTGAAACCTTCTGGGAATGGACTCGTCTCGTCGTTGCTGTCGTCTCGTCGCCATCACCGCTAAAGGTCTTGAAAGCCGACGTGTTAAACCGAATGTTGGTAGATCAGCGCAGTCACGTTAAAATCACGCCGGTTCAAAGGGCTCTCTTCAGAGCCACCTTGTGGCTGCGTAGACTGATCCGCAAGGAGCAAGGTCACGAATAGATGTCAAGCAGGAATATGCAGGCTCCACTAAAGACTTGGCATGACGTTCAGTTTCACGCATGTCTCTTAGTGAAAGTGTCCACAACCTTCATTCATAGTTGCGCCTCCATTCAGGTTTGTGCTTGGCTAAGTCTTCCAAGTAATCATTATGCATTTACTGAATTCCTTCAGCCGAGTGCCAGGTGGAATACTACGCCACAGGATTGCGAGAGATGGTGGCGGCTTGGAGAGTTCTTCATCCAGCAGCGGATTGACCATGGCTTGTGATGATGTAGACTGCAAATAATCCACATTTGGCCAGTGTATAAATACTTTAAGTTGGGCCGAAATGTGCATACCACAGTTTCAGATTGCAGCTGATAAGTGTGTGCTCTAGAGTGCAGTAATTTGGTAATTTTGAAAGTTTTGAACGGGCACCTTGTGTAAGGTAGACACAAGTATAACTTATTCACATATCGCCACCAAGGGGAATGCATGTAAAGGGACCATTTTACCGTCCGCTGGTGGAGAAAAGGAACATGTGAATATCTATTTGACATTTTTATTTTACCAGGTAAGGCACACTGAGCTATACACTGTAGCTCCTTTTCAGAAGTGACCTGGCCATAAATGATAGCCCAACGAAGTGGCTTAACATGTGGAAATGAATTGCCACCAAATACTCAAAGTACAGAGTTCGAAATGTGGACAGAAAAAGCAGAGAAAAATCCATACGACCATGGGGAGAACATAAAAACTCCAAATATACAGGCGGCAAGGTCGGGATCGAACCCACAACCTGCTGTATACCAGGCGAGGTAGATAACATCGCGCCACTGTGGCGCCCCTATTTAAACGGCTTGACCTGACCGACTGATGAGACCCTTAAGACGAGACTGGTCTAAATGTGTGCAAAAACAGGTGCTGTTGGATGGGTATTGGTCTGTATTTAAGGGCTGGTCTCTTGGAATTTTGCCTCACTTGATGCAGTAATTTTAGCTGTGACGGTCCCACCTGATGACGGAGACTTGTGTTGCCTCCGAAATTTCGTGACTTATTATTTTATTTAATTTCTATTATTACTTTTAGTCATTTTATTTTTTACCTACGTGACTTTACCGAAAAAACCTAAGAGTATGAATCCTTGCAGTCACGAAAGCTTCAAATCTAGAATTGGTCTGGAAAGCCAATAGACGAAAAATATTTTCGTCACTATGTGGGACAATAGTGCTAATATAATGCTTTTACACAAAGCAGTAGTAATGCATACGTTTGCACAGCACTGGCCAGTTCTCGTGCTTTGCACGAGGTAGGGCAATAACATGGGAAGAACTATAAAAGAGATATATTCGGACAATGTGCGTGTGAGTCGCAAGACCTGCGTTTACTCAATTATAATTTATCAACTATAATGATCAATTACTGGATGATGCAATGCAACCAAGCAAGGGGGAGTTGGCACAGCACACACCCTTCACTGGTATGGGTCCATTGAAAATCCAGCTTTACCAAAGCCTTAAAATGCCCCTCATTCATTACTGGAGGTATTTAAATAACCACAATCGGTCCAGGGCTGCCCAGCTTCTTCAAAACGATGGCGCTTAATCAAAGTGGCGAGATGCATTCCAAAGTTACATTTCCCCAGTTTGGAGTCCATTGGGAGCTCGTTACAAGACAGACCAATTGCAAAGCAGCAAATGCAAAATGACACAATATTGTGAGCTAATAGAACACATAAGACACTAAACCACACGACTGTCAGTGGATTTTCAAACGGTAACCTCAACGGGTGAATCATTTGTGATCATTTCCAAAGTGATTTTTGCAGGAGTTTCATTAAATAACTTTACTACACTGTGATACTATAGGGGAGTGGTGACAGTAATTGGCACACTTTGCTAGAAAACCGGCCACCCGAGTTCGATTCTTAGCCACGGCAAACACAATTGCAAGTGGTATCTGAACCCGTCTTGGGCCACCCCACCCCAATCTTAACCCTTCGCCAACCACACTGAGCAGCATGGTGAAGTTTGGTCAAACAACCACAATAACCACCACCACCACAATACGTGGAGGCTTTCATACAGCAATGGATTGACACAATGGGCTGAAACATTTACATTTGAACTGTGATATTAAAACTCACCCCAAGACCAAAGCTCACTGCATCACAGAAACCTCGTCACCAACAACAAATCAGGCCTGTTCTGTATTTCCACCTCGTTAATTGAATGTGTCTTTGGTTGCCTCTGTAAAGTTGCCGTTTCAATGAAATACCTACTATAATCACCCCCTCATTAATATTCATGAGCAGGTGACATCCTCCAAATGGACACCCCCCCCCCCATTATAATTACCTACTATAATGAGCCAAAAATGTCTGTGTGCAACGCTCGTGACGTCACTCCACATCGACCAGCCCCCCTCATTAATAATCATGAACAGGTCACATCCTATTCTTTGGGTCTTTCGATAAAGTCACGTAAATAGGTTAAAAGAAAATAACATAAAACTACGACGATTCGATCGCAACACAAGCGGTCGTCATCAGGTTACGTCCTCCAAATGGACACCCCCCCCCCCCCATTCATAATAATTATCAGCTGACGTCACTCCACATTGGGGGCTGAGGCGCCTCCTTCCCCCTCCTTGGCATCAATTTAATACCTCGCGACAAAGGCAGAACCCTCACGTCACGCGATCTCCGTAACGCTATTGAGACATCAAAGTAAAAAGGGCGTCATGATGAACAAGGGATTATAACCTTAAAATTAAAAGAAGTCTGTGTCACCGCGCCCTTACAAATTGCACACGCATTAATGTAATGAATATCACGTCGTGGTCTTATTTTCACTTGTAAGTTTCAGATTTACTGCAATACACCCGTCCTAGGACAGGCAAAAGGCTAGTTAATAATGCTTTCCCCTTAAATATATGAGCAGGCTTTTTTTTATACCATCAATGACAGAAAAGGCAGATCTTAATATGCCAGGGAAATGGCCTTTTTCCAGTAAAAAACATAGTTGGTGGACCTCATCTCAGGTGTGCTCCCTCCTTTGGCTGCGACTCCATTGTTAAGTCTCGACGACCGACCATCATCAACTAATTACGACACGACGTGACCCACAGCCAAAGGTGGGACGTGCACAATAAGATAACCACCACCACCGGAGGAATACGCAAAGAGACCAGTTCACGTAAAGGAGTGGGATGCAACGTGGCATGGAGAGACCGTGAGATTAAACAGTGGTGTAGGAAGGCCTTCTGTCCAGTACTGGATAGGCCCATGGCTGGTGACAATGATGTTGATGATGAAATTCACTCATACTAGAGTGAACGCACGATTCAAATGGGATGGAAAAAAACCCAAACACTTTTCATAGCTTTTCATGAAATGCAACGGACACACTCCATCAGCTGATTGACAAAAAAGAGAATAACAGGACAAGTACTAATGAGGGTCTTTCAAATTACAATGGGAATGCTGCGAGCAGGCTACAGATGCCAAGTGGTTGTTTTTTTTTTACAGGAGGGATACACGACACTATTGACAGCGGCGAGACAGTGCCCCATGGCTCTCTTGTCCATCGACATCGCATATTAACCGTTGGAAGCACAAACTGAAAGGACTCTTCATAATTGCTTTGTTCATGCCTAAGGCATGATTTATTTAAAATGACAGCAAAGAGGAGGGGGAACTCAAAGCGTAAAAAGCCAAGTAATTTCATCGTAGCAGAGAGTGTTTCATTTTACCGCGACATTTATTTCTTCATTTACTACAATGATCTGCATTTGACTCAAAAGTGGCATTTGCGTTCCAGACTTTTGTTTTTTGACAAATTATCTGCGATGCCACTGGACATTTCCAAAAGCACATTCATACACACACTCACACGGACAGAGAGTTTTGGTCGTGGGATAAAGCTTTTAATCACTGTTTTCTGGCAACTGACCATACATTCCAGATCGAGTTTGGCCTTTTTTTACACATCTGATCTCAACTGTGGCTAATTTAGGCACATGATAGTGGGTGTTTAACATTTTCAGGCACAGGACTTTTCCATTAACATGTGATGACATCAAGAGCTGGCACGACATTTTTACAAGGCCTGTCTCCCATCATCGTGGATGATTTTCATGCAGTTTGACAAATATCACTTCCAGATTGGCAAACACGCTAATGTGTACACTGCTTTCCAAGAAGACCATCTTACATTGTGTATAACGCAGTATATTCGCACTCCTCTCCTTGAAAATAATTACTGTTGACTTCAGGGGCATTTCCCACACCCCAGTTCAGGCTGACAAGAAAGAAAACAAGAGGCAGAATAATTACCAAACAAATCTCAGCAAACCGCTTCGAGAAGCAACTGGGATGGGATGTGCTCGCTGCACAAACCACTTTCCTTTTACAGCGCGATCCTCCTCCTCTTCTCTGAATGCGAGGCTTCACATGGGACATGACTGGCTATGTCATGCAGGGAGGGTATATTTATGATCCAGTTGAGTTGTCCAGAAATATTACAAATCTATTAGTGCCCACAGCACGTCGGGTGAGTGCTGTGGCATACGTTTGAAATGTGCTTGTACGATAAAGAGGCTCAATTTGTACCCACATGCCCCTCAGCTAGTTACATGGTTGGGTTTGTTTTCTTGGTGGCGGGGTTATTTTTGAGAAAGGAAATGTGCTTTGTTTGTGAAAGCCATGTACCGAAGAAAAAGTAGTTCTGTTCCACGCAACGCATGGGCAGGAATGCTAGATGTTATTCAAAGAGGCAGGAAATGAAGGGATTTAGTGTTTTTGTGTACAAATGCAAGAAGCTTGAAAAAATAAGGATTTTTACTTAAAGTAATCCTGGTTTTTATAGCTGGATAGCTACTGTGGTGGTAATTATTTCAGACAGTCTGCCTCAGCTGGAGTCCAGGCTAAGTGGGGGGTACAAAATTGGCATTTACCATTCTGGTAAACTTGACCCGTATGTCTGTACATGCACATGAACAGCCCTTTTTACAATCTCCTGCTGGATTAGGGCCTCCCCACACCATGCAAATCATAGGGGTTGTTTGACCATACTTCAGGTTGGTAAAGGTGGGAAGTATGACACAGGAACATATAAATACAACTCAACAATGGATTTTGCTGCAATGCCATTGGCTGTCCACCACATAGCATGTATCAAGGGGGAAACAATGATACCTGTAGCTAGCAGATGAGGAATGGCCTGGGCCGTCGCTGTCATTGTCAATAGGTGATATGCATGTCATGTGTTTGGTTATAAGCCACATCTAATTGTGGTCCGGATGGATGGTCCTCGTACACTGGAAGTGATGGAAATTTAAGTCAAGTATAGAAAAAAAGCAGGGATGATAAATGTTATGTACGTTGAACTTCTTTTGGACCGTACGTAACCAACCATGCTAATCGGAGGAGCGGGGGAAGGACAAACTAAACACAAAAATAAGTTATAAAAAGTGCATAGCTCCAGTGGCGTCCTAATATCGGATGGCCACAGAAGCACAACTGAAAGCGCGTGATGCATGATCTTTGTTCGATGGCTATCAAAACGCCGCTGTGGGCATGACCGGACTTTGCATGATTGTTTGTGCGCCTTGACCAGATCAGCAAGGTGTTGTGGTTGATTTGGGGCAATCGCTTTGTGTGTAATGAGTGTGACCTTATAATATATTCGATCACCAACTGGAAAGTTCTACGGTTTCTGAGATGAATTAAGGTGATCAAAATCTTTGCAAATAGACTTTCAGGTCCGAGGGCATTATAAGGAAAATGATAAAGTCAATAAAGAATTCTTTCTTGCATAAATAACCCTTTGCAGAACACATTAAGGCACCTCAATGAATGTGCTTTTTTAGTATACAAGACTGAGCGATGATATTAATCTAATTTAATAACATGCTCACTTTAAGTCTTTCATAAAATAAAACAAGGTACAGAGTAGAAACAGTGGGAGCAGTAACACAATGGTTAGCACACTGTGCTATGAACTTAGCGACCTTAGTTTAATTCCTGGCCACAGCTAACATCAGTAGCAAGTGATGTCTGACCAGAGTCCTGGACTGCCCACTAACTAGTGTCATGGGGAATGGTCAAACAAACCCTCATGCCGGTCACAGCATGGGGAGGCTTTCATCGGGCAGTGAATTGACAAAAAACTGGAGAAATATCACTTGTTTTTCTTTTTACAGGATAATTTGTATTATACTGGTAGGAACCACCTGGTTTCACCAGCCGACAGGGGATTATTGTGTCCGTCCGTCGTGCATCCAAAAATGAGAGGGGTCGGGCTGGGTGGAGAGGGGAGGGTGGGGAGGGGCTGGGTGGGGAGGGGAGGGTGGGGCTGGGTGGGGGGTGGAAGGGGTGGAAGGGGTGGGGAGGGGCTGGTCACCCCGTGGTGCTCTTATAAAACTCAACGTTTAACCTACTCACGCCGGCGTGTGCCCGCCCTCACAGTCGGCCATATTTGTGGAATACACCACGCCGCCGTTGACCCTGGCCATTGACCGAGCAACCCAACGTTCCTACCAGCTCCCTCCGCAGGAATGTGTTTACACAAATTAAACGCACAGGATATTTTACAAAATGTTATAATTCTCGGACATATAGGTAATGAAAAGCAGGCATTGTCTAGATACTGCTGGATGAAGGCCTCCCACACAGTTGGGAAACCATAAACGTATACAGTATAGATCGTATTTATGAACAGATGAAATGGGATAAGTCATATACTTTCTCAGCGGTATCGTGTCATATGAAAACTAGCCAGGCAAATGGATTAATACATAGGCATCAGAGTCTACTTGTAAAAATTTAATTCATACTAAATCTTCTCTGCTGAAATATTCAAGTGTTCATGTTTTTTTTTCTTTCAAATATCTTTAAAAATACTGCTTTTAAAATAAACATCCAGTTTCTATTCTAACCCCCCAATCACATTATAATTCACGTGGCAATGGTCTTTATATATATAGAAAATGTCAGGAGATTTTTTTTTCCGTAAATAAGTCTAAAACAACGCGTAAAACTTTCCAGGTGGAAAGTTTAAGATCTGTCCTGCATCGATCCAAATGATCAGTGACGAAAAGTTAAGATTCATGAGTGACAAACCAAGACACTTAATGGCAAATCATTATTTAGCCATTTTTTTCTATCACACAGTGTTAATACAGCCTGCGCACAGACACTTATAACATATTTTCCCATTATTATTCTACACACTCGGCTGCACGAGCAATTTACTGGCAAGGTGCTATGTGTCGTGCATGCCAAGATCCCCTGGAGTTGATTCAACCCGCATATATTTCTCACCAACACCTGAAGAAACACGTTTGTATGTATTGTAGTCTATTAATAATGGACATGGCATGAGGAGAGGGAGGGGGAAGTCAGCGTTTGCAAATCCAAGACATGTAACAAGTGAAGGTGGGAGCAAAATAAACACAATAAAATCTGCGTGTCCAATTCTCTCTCTCTGCCTTTGGCAGAAACATTGACCACACCCAAAGCAGACGTCACTTGGGAATTTATTCTGGTTTTTTTAAACTTGGCTCACACACGTGGGCTCTCCCTTCCCCCACCAGCAAATACATTCACGTCGCGAAACAACGTTGGCGGTGTCCCACATCGGAGGACACCGCCTCGCCATTCTTTTTTTTGCGATATGACAAAATTGGGAGATTTGTTTTGTTTTACAGGCGGCAGGAGGGTGCCAACAATGGCAGTGGCGCATGCTAGCGTGGTCTCCGCGGACTTTCACCCGAGCAAACTTTACAAGAGAAAATAAAACACGAAAAGAACCCCCTCCCCACCCCACACAAGCTCATGTTTTTAGCTCTCCATCAAAATGTCCCAAAGGCTCTCTCCTCTCTCTCCACCAACAACTTCCCAAACTCCCCATGCCTGCCACTACCCCCCTCCCCTCCTCCCTCCCTCCCACTGCACACGGCTGCAGCCCCCTCCATTCCAAGTGCCTGGAGATATCAGCAGCTATGTGGCCCTGGTACCCTGTCAAGCATTAACTGATGCACAGCCACTTTAAAGAGGCAACTGAGCAAAACAAGCCCTCTTCATCCCACCCGCCCGCCCTCTTCTCCTCCCTTCCCCACCATCTCTCAGGGGAGCTCAGCCAGCCAACTAATCTAATTGGTTCCATCAAGGTAGGGAACTTTTTTCTTTGCTTAAGGTTCCACTCCCCCCACCTTCCCTGCCACCCACCAACCCCCACTACCCTCTCCCCTCCCCTTCCACCAAAGACGAAGAACCCCCGTGTAGCCTGAACAGACTGTTGGGACAAGTGCTGTTAGTGCGCACCTATGAAGGCCGGCACGTGGCACACGAGGGGGTGGTGGCCAAAACCACGCCCGGCCGCCTTTGTCTCCCCAGCGGTGGTGTTTACACACCACACCAACTACTCATTTGAGGCCGAGTCGACCTAGCGGAGCCCCATAACCGGTTCAGATAATCGTCACCGGTGTTGACCGCGAGCGGGAATCGAACTCGGGTCGCCGGGGGTTCGCAGCGCCGCTAACCGCTCCCCCATTGTGTCCCCTTTCACCACCACCAGCAGCCCCCCAAAACACCCCCCCCCCCGCCAGCCTCAACCCGTGTCCTCTCCTCCTTAGCGTCGAACCGCCCCCCCCACCACCACCACCACTCCCGTCCTCAACTCAGCCTTCATTCAACGACTCCTCTCCGCAGAGGGCGAGGCGGAGCCAGGGCTAATGAGATGTAGGGGGGGGGCTGCTGCTCTGGAGGGAAGGGTGAGGTGGGTTTTAAAAGCGCGTGCGCTCCTGAGTGGCACAGCAGAGCTGTCACGCTGCTGCTGGAGGCACGCCACGTGAAAGTCCACGCAGCAGCAGCAGCAGTAGCTGCAGCTGCTGCCACTGGGAGGACCGCACGGACATCCCCTGGCCCCTCCGGCCGTCGTCTTCGTCGTCGTCGTCGTGACGAGCGGCAGCTTGGGCAGCCTTGACAAGGCTTGGTGTGGTGTGCTGCGAAAGAAGACGTCGTTCAACATGCGCAACTTGTTCGGTGTTTAACGCCACCTGTGTGGTTTGTTTTTGCGCGCAAAGGGGACCGAGCATCGAGGATTCGTGACTGGCGAGAGAGGCTTCGCGCAGCTGTTTCGAGAAGAAAAAGTGTTCTTGTTGTTGGAGTAAAGAGGGGGTGGTTGGTGGGGGGGGAAACAATGGATTAAAATAATTAATGACCGGCCCAAGCCCGTAATGAAACAAACAGAAGGATAGGGAATATCAATCTGCGGCAGGATGCTTTGGGGAAAAGCAAGTTCGAGGTAAGTTATGATCTTCTGCAATACTGTGATCTTGTCCGTGTTTGTATTGGTCGCACGCATGCATGGTGTACACATCAACAGCAGCTGTAAATGTTACACGAGACTATATTGTGTTTAACAACAATGTGCATAGCCCTTAGTTGGTCATCACGCGATCAAGTGAAATGTAAACTTGAAGGGATCGATGGAGTTGAACGATATATACTATTTGAAAATGCATCTCATTGGATTCAAGATACTCGTGAGCGCATTGGGGGTAAAACGGCATTAATGACCATGTTTCTTAACTCCAGGTCATTAGCAAGCAGTACACACACATACAAAATATATTCTTTCATGGACGTTTGTGTTTCATAATCAAGTTCAGCTTTCCAAAACCACTCTGACCTGCTCTCATCCGCTTATTCATGTATAATCAGTTTAACTTCGGCCTGCATTCGCAAGGTCTCCAAGGTGCATGCATTCTGCTGCGTTTTCGCGTTTCGTCCTGGATTGAAATTAACGCTCATCGACTTGTAACATGAGATTTCCAAAGTCTGAACGCTGGTTTTTTTAAAGGCATAAGTGATTTCATGAGCTTTTGGATAAACAGAACTCTGTCTCGACTAATGAAGGCCAGTGTCTAATCATAGTACACATTTATAGTGCGAATTAGAGTTTATTCTTCATATGGCTTCATGTTAAATCGAATACAAGAACCGTATTCTTTCACGAATCAAGCACACAATTGAAAGTTCTGACCTCTAAGCTACACGCATGAAGATACATCCATTACGATGATTTGCAATGCACGAAACACTGCAAATGAATGCGTGAACACCTCTGTGCAACGATTTCTTTAATATTAAGATGAAAACTCAATAACTTTATTCGTCATCATCAGCCACGGTCAACTTCACCATTGAGTGAAGTCCTCCCCAAGCCGTCACCAAGCTCCCACAACATAGCGATGTTAACAATCCAGACAGTACCTGCACAAGAGCCGATTTCATTGCTTCCTCTCGTCCACGTTTTTAAATCCTCTCTCTACGATGCGTTCCATTGCTTTGCTGCCTCTCTTGTCACTATTCTTGACCATCAGCCTTCATCCCCTTCTTCAAGCGACCTGTTGTGCCCAAGCCCACTTGCTGTTTGCTTTCAATAGTTTTCTGTCTTCTTAAAACATAATAAAATAATATTATTATATTATTTTATTATGTTTTATTTTTATTATTTTATTATTTCCATTCTACGTGACTTTACCGAAAGAACCAAGAAGATGAATCCCTACAGTCACGAAAGCTTCAAATCGAAGTTTTCTGTCTCTCAATGTTAATTCCAAGCACGCACGTGTCCATGCTGAATTGCGAATGTTTACGTTTGTTCCCTTTCTTTGTGAAGGACCATGTTTATGAACCAAACATCATAGTGGGAAGTACACAATTATTAACAAAAAATCACCAATGTGACAGCAAGCAGCGTGACATGTTAAAATTTCTTTCCATGCCCACATTCCTAATTTTGCCCTCCGAGCACAAAAGGTCAGCATGTATAGTTGATGTTTTGAAGTGAACATATACATGAGAATGTTTATGTTAAAACATCACCACACACAAAAACAAGGTCTGTTTGGAGGCACAGCAAATAAACAGAAACTCAATATCTCCTTTGCTTTAAGCACTGCAGCTGACACAATGCACAACTGAGAAAAAAACGAACCATGAGTGTTTTATCAACATGGCATTGTTGATGTATTTTCACGGTTAAGCAGGGATACTTTTTGTAGCAGAGTATAAAGTTTTAAAATGCGCTTTCCATAAAAGCACGTCACTCTTACATTGTAAATAAATTTATTTACAGCCAATTGTCATTACATTTCAAGGTTTTTTTTACCATATATCTGCCACGGTGGCGAGACGTTAACTACCTCGCCTAGTATGCAGGAGAATGTGGGTTCGATCCCGACCCTGACACCTGTATATATGGAGTTTGCATGTTCTCTCCGTGATCGCGTGAATTTTTCTCTGGGTCATCCGGTTTTTCTCTCCACATTTAGAATCATGCGTTTAGAATATTTGGCTGCTATACATTTCCAAATGATAAGCAACTTGGTTGGGCTATAATTTAAATGAGATAAGTAAAATACTTAAAGCTGGCCAGTGGGGGTTGCTGCGCGAGAGAAAACACGACTTGTCCAGATATCACTCGCCGCTGACGTTAGCCGTGGTCGGGAATGGAACTCAGGTGGCCGGGTTCATAACGCAGCACGATGACTACTGTGCCAGTTATTAAACTATGCCACTGCAATTGGAAGCAGTTACAACCGTTAAGGCTGATGGACTGCTTTTAACGTTCATAATGCTTTCAGAGAGATTTGTAAACAGAGCAATGGAATAAAAGTTAAACCCATAAAATAAATATTTTCTAAATTCTCTTCAGATTTCAGTCTAAATTTCTGTGAAGTCAACGGCCATGATTGAACAAATACTTAATTTTGCACAGCCAAGAGGCCATTACAACAATTAATGTAAACCCTAGCACAAAAAAAAACATTTACTGACACCGCAAGATGAGAGGCAGCATGATTGTGAGCGGTGATGCACAGGGTTTCTCTACATATCGTCTTCCGTGAACCCCAAAAACACCTTTGCCAGGTGCAGCACAACCCAGTTCAATGCATTGTGAAGGCAGGACAAGTCATGAGAACTGTCGAGAGATGAGAGACAACATGAACTCCGGATTGGAGGCCATGACTGGACAGGAACAACTAAGAAAAAGAATACATGGAAAAGCAGGGGAAGACCTTTGCCTAGGAGTGGGAAGTGAGAGGCTGACAACAAGAAGGTAAAAGTGCAATAGAATAGACGAAACGGATCAATCTCTGGCATGTTTGGCAGCTCACAATTATTTTGTTTCTGTAGCTCAAGGCAGTATTATTCTGTAAATATCTAAAAACATATATTTCTGTTGACTTCAGGGCACTTCCCATGCCAGATTACGGGAACGCAATGTTTTCTGTTTTTTTATGCATTCAAAAAGATACATTTGCATAACACTTCAACTTATAACCTGGCTTTTCTATAAGCAGTTGGCTGGCACCTCGTTGTGTAACTATTGATTTACGGCTCGTGTAACTGAACACTCAACGAAACGATTTACGCAGCGAACCAAAAACTCTCTGGTTACAAATAAAGTTGTAACGCTGAACGTAAATTCATCAATCGGTATACAAAAATATCAAGATACATGCATCTAATCGCACATGTAAAAATGTATGTTTAATTCATGTATGCAGTAAGGTGTTTTATGTGACCCCTCCAACCACTGGAAGCCAAGACATTTTCCATAATGTACAAAAAATGGATTTATGACCCTGAATAGAAACAAGCTATTGAATTGTGATGGCAGCAATTTGTTATCCAACCCCAAGTATCAAAGCAATGCATTACATGAGTGAATAACATAAAGTTATATTCTTTGGTTCTTTCGGTAAAGTCACGTAGATAAAAAAAAATAAACATAATAAAAATTAACAAAAACTCACGACGTTTTGATAGCAACACAAGCGGTCGTCATCAGGCGGAGAGAAAAGTCGTGAGTTTTAGTTTTTTTGTTAATGTTTATTATTATTTTTATTTTATTATTTTCTATCTACGTGACTTTACCGAAAGAACCAAAGAATATGAATTCCTGCAGTCATAAAAGTGAAGTCAAAATTTTACATTAAGTTCTTGAAGAAACGCGACATTTCACTAATCACATTGTTTTTATATTGAGAGACCGGAAGAAGAAAATGTGGATGGATTAGAGAACAAGTTAATGATATCAAATTCACCATTAAGGAAAGTGAACGTACTTGACTAGGAAATCACTACTTAAAGGGAAGATGACCAATGGTTGCAGGTCAGGCTAGAAAGAATATGATGGACGTTGGTCAAGACAAATGGCAGCATGGTTGCCTGAGAGCGTGTCCACCGTGGAGATGGAGTGATCAAATCAGCTCGTGTGAAAAAGATAGACGGATTGTTGCATCGCAAGACCTCGAGGGATGGTGATGGCTTTTGAAGGCCTGCATCCGGCAGTAGATATAAACATGGATGTTGATGAGGATCTTGGTGATGTCACCCTTTAATACTTTGACGGAAATATTAAGTAAATTAGTGTATTGCAAGCAGAGCCCGAAAATGTTGTTTTAATAAAGCGCACCCAGACGTGTGTCGCAAGCAAGGTCAACAATGAATGAACATCTGCAGCACGAGATTTTATCAGTGCACTTGACAGGAAGTGACCTCCTCTAACTGCAAAAAAAGCTGCAATCTGATGAAAGCCTGGCATCCAAAACCGTTTGAACCGGGCGGAGATCTCACTGCACGCCACTGTGCGTCACAGATAAAGCCTTCAGGGGAACAGCCAGAAATATGCAACCAGGCCATGAAAACAGTGCGTGCTACCGCAAAAACCGCACATCTAAACCGTACGGCCACCAGCGTCAGATGATGCCACCTTTACGTGGCTCGAGAGCGAACGATGTTTATTCATGGGTGTGTGCAACTAAACGGTGTACTGTATATCTATATCCACAGCACGGTACCCATCCCAATATCATCAGCAGCAGAAGCATCAGTAGGAACCATGGTCAGTCAATCAAGCCCGCTGCCAACGTGCAATATTTGAAATAGAAATCGTCAAAAAGTCTAAATATCGTCCTGCCCAAACCCAGGGATGCTAAATGTATCCTATCCGTCGGTGGCTCTGGGAAAATAATGTAAATTCCACATTCCTATGGCATGACAAAACCCCTTTTGACTAAATAGAAATTCCATCAGTGTACGTACACAAGTCAAATTTGGCTTGAGTGTTCTAAGTTTACAGCCATGTCGCAGATGGCTGTATTATGCAATTATTTAAAAATGGCTTTCTTCCCTCCTAAGCAACACTGGCAACAAACCAATGAGCCCTTTTGGTCTCACATGAAAGCCCCCGCTCTAGGACATCAGATCAAAGAGGCAAGAACTTCAGCATTGAGACTTTTCCTTTCAGACTCTTCAGAGAAGCCCCAATTACTCCAGCAGGGAAAACACAACGGTTTTTGCAAAAAGCTCGCCCAAGGCAATGCACCCGACCACTCTGATTGCATAAATACTCCCCCCCCCACCCTCCAACTCTCCCCAAACAACCTCCCTTATCCTCCCCGCAAAAACGCAGGCTCTCCCAAGTTTTAATTTCCTCAAATGTAAATGGCCGGCGCCACTTCCTGAGCGTTTAATTTTTCAAGAGAACTTGGGGGCCATGGCGGTGGTGGTGGCGGCGGCAGCAGTAGCGGAGGAGGAGGAAGCGTGCAGCTGTGTTACACATCAACGGGCAGCGGACTTGGCCCACATGTCCTTCCAGAATTTTCCATGCATTCAAATTTCCGTCACAGGCCCCTCTCCCGAGATCGCCGGTCCAGCCCGTGCCTCTTTTATTGAGCCACGGTTTCAAGGCCTTGGCACAAATGTTTTGCATTAGACGCGCGGTGCTCCGCAGGTCCAGATGGGCAAAAACACGGCCCCTTTCGTTCCCAACCCGTCAAACCGGCGGAGACCAGGGCATCATTGCGGTATGCTGAGAGACAGAGCGAAACACGTGTCCACAGTAATGAGTGGACAAGTACTCACGAGGGTAGGGGTCAAGAACAAATCAAAAAATTCAAGGGAAGTTACGGGACTTAAAATGCTTCCTCGCCAGTTGGTTCAAATGTGGGAATCAATTCTGCATACATCTCACCCCCTCGTCTGTAAACAAGGAGGCGAACGCACACAAGGAGGCGAACGCACACAAGCATGCGCTGAGAACACGTGACCACTCAGGATCCATATTAATGGTACAAATATAACCTGCTCTATTGTGTAGCTGCCGTTTACCCAATTTCCCAGGTGCCCCCCTTGTATGTATGTATGCATGCATGCTGAACTTCTTTCGCACAGTACGTAGCCAACCGTGCTCAAGATAAGGAGACAGATTCATATCCTGGGAGTATTTTGTTATCTACCACGAGAACTGGTGCCATAAAATGCAGGTTAGGAATGTATACAGATTTTATGCGAGATGCCATTTGGTATCCACCATGGGGGTCCACTATTGCTTTATCAGATCTATAAAGCATCACCAAGCAGGCAGTTGCTTTGACAGATTTCTCCCAAAGGAATAAAGTAATCATGCACTCTTATAAATACTCTTTTAAAAACATGATTCCTAATGCACACTGGTAGTGAGGATCAAAGTTTATTATGGCACCAATACAGTATTCACCTGTTAAAATGTGTAACTATTAATACGATGGATTTTAAATTAGGATAAACAATAGGGCAGCATTATTAGAAAGACTTTCACCATCATCCACGATCGATCCACTGCTAGATGAAGGCCTCCCCATTGTTACCATACCATTATGGTCTTGAATGTCAGAATCCATCTCCCTCCTGTACATGAGCTGACCACATCGCCTCCATCTCCTACAGTGGTCATCCTGTTGGGTGGCTTCTCACCCCTGGCTACCATTCTGTCACCAGTCTCGACCATCCGCCATCATCCCTTAAAGATATGTCCTGCCCAATACTGACTTTCCTTTGAAGTCACGATGTCCCCGATTTGCTTTCTCTGATCCATGTACAATCTGTTTGTGAGTGTAATTCCAGGCATGGATATCCATGTTCTTTTTTAACACTTTTGAGCTTTAGTTCCATTTTCACCAGCAGTGTCCGTGTCTCTGATCCATATATCATAGCGGGTAGTATGCAATGATTGAAAACGTTATTTTCCAGGTGCATTGGGGTGTTACTTTTCATTATCCAAGCAATGCAACCTTGACAGAGACCATGATAATGTTCATACATTCAACCACCAAAGGTGGAATACACAGTAATATGCAGCTCACAGTGAACATAAGCCCGTGAACACATCACCCAGAATGTGCCCCATCTCGCCACATCTCAGAAGCTAAGCAGGATGAGCTTTGTTATTGCTTGGATGTGTGAACACCATGCACAACAGGTGGTTCGTTATAAGCTGTGGTGATGTGTAGTGGGCAGCAGATAACAGTGCAGAAATATCTATTGGGATACTTCACACTTCTATGCTCGCACATCTATTCTCCCCTCTTTAACCAACCGGCAATGACCGGTGCGGTGAAGTACGGTCGAATAATCCCCAGAACCCTCATGGTATGAGGAGGCCCTCATTTCTGCTGTAGAGTGACAGAAAGGTCTGCACATGACCAAACTATCTACGTGACTTTACCGAAAGAACCAAGAATATGAATATGTTCTTATTCATGTTTTAAATGTAGTTTCTGTGAGCAAGAAAACAAAAAGGCAAAACAAACTTTTCCAAGTCGACTCTGCGGCAGCCGGGTCTCATTGAAAGGTCCACCGTTGCTTTCACGGCTGAAAGGGGGGGGGGGGGGCGAAAAGCTCTTTTCAGCTGCAACTGCCCGAATCGAACTTAACGAGCTCTCGTTGGCATTAGGCATGAAAAGATTTTGCAATAACATCTCCTTGCAGGTGATCCAATAAATTTAATCCACTGAAAGCTCTAAATGCAAAAAAAAACACAAGCTAAGGAGCACATGGCAATCTTCAGCACAAGTTTCGGTGGCTTTGTTTAACAGCTTTAGTGTAAACAGCTCTTTCTTCCAAAGCCTTCTTGGCCGCATCTTTGTGACGATCCCTCTGACCCCTCCGCGATCCACTTCTTTTATCCCAAGCAAGCAAACTATCCCATTGGGCAGCGACTTTTTATCGCGGTCTTCCTCGGTTCAGGAGCACTGTTTGGCGTGAGCGTTACTCTTCAACGGGGTCTCTCGTCACGCCTCGACAAAGCATTACGCACGGTGCCAAATCTATTCTTACACAAAAAAACGTGCTGCCTTCTTACCTCCACCAACCCCCGCTGTGCAGCACACTTTTATGAGCATGCAAAAAAAAATAAACGTTACGGGCGGATTTATAAACAGCCGTACACAATGCATAGCATGGATGTATGCTGTATTGTACACAGAAAATGTGCAAAGTGGCAAGTGCATTATGTAATATTGTTATAATAGTAATGCAGCTCTCATGATGCTCACACTTGTGCTTTTCAAATAACGTCAAGTCAACTTACGGCTGAGAGACCCAAGTGAAAACTCTCCATCCACTTTTGTGCTGCGAGTTGCTTCGGACAAGATTGGTATACAACTGGGAATCCGAGAAGACTTGAGACCATTACGGCTTTTGTACAGACGTTCTACTTGATGGCGCAGCTTTGCCGTGGCACAGCCAGCCAGCCAACCAATCAGGATAGAGCAAGATGCAGCATCTGCTGCCCCCTCCTTGTTTGGGATCGCCAGGGAAACGGCTATGTTGATGCCGTGTCAAAAAACTGTCAATCACTATTCCAGGACACATACGCGCGCAAGCAATTTCTGTGTCCGTAAGCTTTACCCTGTGAAGCTAAGCAGGTTTTTCGAGCCTGGTCCCTACTTTCAGGTGTTGCAGGTGTGGGGACGCAAGGTGCTCAGGAGGTTGAGTGCAACCCCCTTGTATACACAGCACGGTGCTGGGTTCTCATCTCTGGATTCTCCGCTTTCCTCTTACACGAAGCCAAACACTCATCCATGACAATGTGCCAAATATTACAGTATAGCGGTACCCCCTCCTGAAAAAAAAAGAAAGAGCATCGAGACTTGGAGGCTTTTATAGATAAATAACATGTTATTGTCACCGATATTATTACACTAATCGCTACGTGCGTACACGTTTCAATCTTCATTTGGAATCGGTGCCAGCGTTAGCAAAACAATGCTCTTGTCCTCCTGCTCACTGGGAGGTAGACACGGCCACTTAATGGGCCACACATGGTCGACCTCCACCCCTCCAATCCAAAACAGTATGTTTGCCCTCAACATCTGCTGCCTTAAAAAAAACAATTAATGCTGCAATCAGCCGTAATATTGTTTAAGTGCGGCACTGCAGCGGGTGGCTCTTTACATTTATCAACGCTGGCGCTTAAAACAACGTTGTGGTGATGGAGAAAGGGGGGAGGGAAGATCGAAAAATTTGCCCGATCGCCTTAACAAAATATGCTATTCATCTAAAACGACTGTTATCTTTTCACCTATGAAAATAACCCTTCTGAGTTTTTCTATCAATAAACCACGTACGTCAGCGAATCACATGACCTGCGACACGGCACGAGCATGCGATTATTTCTATAGGATAACTATTCTGCCAAAACACTGCACGCCGCACACAGTGTGCTGAGAGAGTTTGTGCCGTGATTTCTGTTTTGCGGCCTTTTAACCAACGAAAATAGCGCAGCGTTGAATCATGACAATTTGGCGTTTCCTGCAAAGAAATATACACGTCATGAAAAACTGCCAAATGAAATACATCGTTGACCATTTTTTTTGCTGCCCTTCATTTCCTTTTTTTGTAATTGTGCTTCCCCGGCTCCGTGCTCATTAGGCCGGGAGACCAAATCTCGGGAGACCGGCAGATTTAGTCAAGTGCAATTTGCCTGCACCGAACTCCTGCTCATTGCCATGCCTGGAAGCTATTTAGCAAGCGCCCGTTTATGCCCATTCGCCAATTCAAGAGGTAGTGACTACCAATGTCGTTATTCAGTTAGGGGGCAGACGTTTAAGGCAAACCCCGATATGGTTCGATCCTTGTGGCGAGAGAGCGTAATAGGTTTCTGCTTGGGCCACCGGCTTTGAAAGTGGAACACACCACCTACCTTGCTACCCAGCTTGGGCAACACAGCGTGCATCCGAAACCAAAACAGTGAGCGGTGCTCGGGAGGAGGAAACCTGACGACGGTTTCCGCATGCCCTCCCCCCGCTGCAAATAAAGGTGGTCCCTGTTTAACGTGCGGCACCGGCCGCCTGCACAATCACCGGTGTGGCTTTTAAATGGAACCCGACTCAGTTTCCCTTACCGGGTGCCAACACAAATACAGTGAGAGAGCTGGGCTGACAATGCATATGCAAAACTTGCTCAGAGAAAGAAGGCAGTCCATTGAAAACAAAGTAAACCACTCTACCGGGGAAACACGTGGCCCATCAAGGAAACATTTGGTTATGCATGGGACATTGGTGAGAAAGCACGACATCAGCTAGAAAGGTGTAATGTCATTCTTAAAAGGTCACGTTGCCTATTATAGGTTTGAGCTGTGTATAAAGGCTAGAGGCATAGGTAGCTACTCTGTCTCGTCTTGATTTATGGTTGAGGAATGTGGAAAACCAGTTAAATTTTCTAAAATAAAAATCAAATCAATAGTCTTACCAGCAGGTGCATCAGAACAATTATAAAGCCAAGTTATATTTCGTATAAAATTATTAATTATTATTAAGAGCGGAGGAAATAGCAGCTGCGAGCACAAAAGCCATGATTGAGGAACGTGGATCACGTATGGCGCACGACAAATGAGAGAGTTGCACAACAGGCTTGGTGCTGAAATCCAAGTGGCTTGCATAGGGAGGGAGGGAGGTTAGGTTCAAGGGATGCTTCATCATTACATAATACTAGCCATCATCAAAGCACTCAATATCAACATACGAGACCTAGGAACACCTTGTATAGGATAGATTAAAGTAAAAACATCTCGGCCCTGCGTCATGTTCCTGATAGCACTTGAAAAGCTTTATAACACTTTTTTGGCCAAAATGTGTCTCATACATACGACCATAAACGATAGCACAACTCTTAACATTACCATGCACAGGCATTCAAGCATTGTCACCAAGCAGTGTGCTCAGGCGAGACAAAAAGGGCACTGACATTTTACATTATTTTATTCAAACCAGTTAATCATGTTCATCCTGTTTTATTGCTGTTAGAATGTGGCAGCTGTTTTCAAATAAAGCAGTCAATTACCTAATGAATCAAAGGTCAGTTTTGATATGCAGGAGTGAGCTCACAAAAATCCTTAACATATTTGGCTCTCAGTTCCTCTCCAGCAAGAGAGCTCTTAAAACAAATCAAATCCCATACAGCCAGGCACTTCTCAGTGCCCTTATTAGTGGCATTTCCACTTTCCATATGCCACTGTTTGCAGCCACTCCTGGTCAATTCCGGTTATATTCAAAAGCTTGAATGAATTTTACACTGGAACGTGACACATTCCAGATTGCATTTCTTTTGGATCGGTGCTGTTCAAAGACAGAGTTGAAAAACCAGTCCTCCGGCCTCTCCTGTGGACCAATCACAAGTCACGTTTTATATACGTAATGTGGTACAACGTTTCAGTATCTGGAATGGACTCGGGTGAAAGGATGTGGATTAATCCCGAAGAGCATGTATTTGGGAAAAAAGTATGACAATTAAATCATATTTTAATTTCTTTGTACCTTAAAGGTTTAACAATTTGTCATACTGGCGATTCGATACATTTTCACGATACAGATCTGTGATTCATTTTAATAACTCGATTTTTTTTTACAATTTGCTGCATTTGTTGGCCTTTAGTGGCTGGAGGAGCCATGTGAACCTATTACAACATATGCGAATAAAAAATCGACTCATACACGCGTTTCTATGAGTGTATCTTGTGCTTAAGACTATCTCGCTCAATGAATCAGTGGATCGTAAACTCCCAAACGCTTGTAAGGACAAACAATGCACTTGAGTTCATTCAAAATGTACAAGCGCTGTAATTCGACCGGATTCAAACCCCGACGGAGCTGCAATCGTCGCGATCGACACTTTATAACAATATACATGCGAAATGATCATTCTCCTCGGTACAGTCCTGAACAACAACAAAAACTAAAGCAGCACGGATGCTGTCATTTGGATTGGCTCAAAATGGTCGGGTAACAATTGCCACTGACGTTTGCTGGTCGAGGCTTACAGTGGCAGGGCAGCTCTGGCAAACCAGCCCAACAGGTTTCCTCACCTCCAATTAAGGCTGCCCTCCCACGGCGGCTGACGGCTCCTGCCTAAAGCCGGCGCCAACCCTAGCCGGTGTTGTTAATCGTGAAAGCTGCTTCCAAGTCAATGGCCTGCAAAGAAGCAGGGTTACTTGCCCCCAGAGGTTCTCAAACACGTGGGGGGTGGGGGGGCATGGATACCGTGCAGGAGAAAACGTCGAATGGAGCTCGGGAAACGTAACGGATTACACAACACGACACGAATGCCTTGCTGACCGCTGTGTAGACTGGAGACATGGATATATGATCCCTCTGTATTGTGGCCTTGGTGACATTCGTTGTGTTTCTGGGGGCTGGAGTGGGTTCCAGTGGTTTTGACTGGGCGGCCAATCTCCCAAAAAAAGAACACAGTGTACTTAGCACATCATGGTTACAAAATGCTTCCCAAACACAGCAAAGAGTAACCACAATGATATACCCACCTGGCTACTCAATGGATTTTCAGGAATCAGGGAGGAGATTCGATTTTAGAACCAACATTATTATTCACCCTTGGTCTGTTTCCATTTGACGAACGGTCGTTAATATCTGCACATATAGGAAAACACTTTTATCAATCCACCGCTAAATGAAGGCCTGCCCATGCCGAGCAGGTCGTGGGTGGTATATGACCATACTTCACCACGCTGGTCAGTTTGGGTTGAAGGCAGGGAGAACAGATGGGGAAGCGTAGAAGTACAATCCAACACATTTTTTTCCTGCACTGCCCTCTGCTGCCCACAAAGTTACTCCTCAGCAGCCTATAAAGTCTGCTATGCATGACAGTTCCTGTACACGCATGCACATACCGTGTGTAAAGAATTGCTTTTAATAAAAAACGTTCTTTTTTTATGAATGACCGGGTCAAGAGATGTTATGTAAGCTGTTCATGCAATGCAACACTGTATGCAAAATCAACACTACAGAATATTATTGGAATTCAATGGCGAACAAAAGATTACATAAATGTTCAGCTATGTTCATAACATGTCAAAAACTGGCACTGGAATGACAACTGGCATTAAATTTGGGTCAGGAGTTCCAAAAATGTTAAAGTTGTCGGGCTGAAATACTGGAAATGTACAGAACTTCTATTACCTGCGGTCATGTTACCCATATCACTGTTCCTATTATCCACGGGGTTATCCACAATCTAACTCCGCTTATCCATTGGGGGGATGCAGATTATAGGAGCTACGGTGTAAGACAGACGGGAAATTACGTTATTTAATATATTTGCATCTCCGATGTGGAAAATGTGGCAACTGTTTTCACCAGCTAAGCAGTACTTGTGTTACAAGACAGTAGTTGTGTTTGCTGGAAGTAAACTATTCTCCAAACTGGCTTTGACATGTGTTCACGAGAGGTTTTGAAATGTGTTTGCAAAGCTTAAAATCTCACATCAGCTTAAGGCCCTGTGCAAACTACATTGCACAGAGGTTTTGTAATGCTTTCATACAGACTGTAAAGGTGCAGCCGTGCAATTTCCTGCTCACGCCACTGCTGGCAAGACAAGTATTAGCTAGGCAGGGCTCTAGAGAGACCCTCAAGAGGGAATTTGGCCAACCTTTCTTGGACGAGGTGGAAGAACCCACACTTTACCCTGCTACACACGCGTGACCTGCCCGTGCGACCACCTGTGTTGTACCCATGTATATTATACTGCTGGATGGATATTGGAGTTGGGGAATGGTGGAACAAGGGAAGTTAGGAAACTTGCCCACATTTCAACTGCCATAATTTGCTAACAGAGGTATTAAGCGACGTGTAGTATTGTATTGTCCATTATTTATTTGTTGGGCGAGATGTTAACTCTCTCTCCTGGTATGCACAAGGTCGTGGGTTCAATCCCGACCGTGACGCCTGTAATTTTGGAGCTTGCATGTTCTCTCTGTGGTCGCGTGGATTTTTCTCCGGGTCCTCCGGTTTTTCCCTCCACATTTATAAACATGCGTGAGAGTATTTGGCTGCTATAAATGTCCACATGACAAACCACTTCGTTGAGCTATCATTTGTGGTAAAATCGCTTCTGAAAAAAAGCTATATAGCCATAAAAAAAATTCACTGGCCTCATTGAAACAACAGAAAACGCTAATAATGAATCCCTTTGAGTTAAAAGTCAGTATTATACTGAATGGCAAACAGCAAAGAAAAGTGTTGGTATCATGAACAACAAAGAACATTCAGTTCCAAAATGGAATAACATTTCCTCCCTTGAATGCGGCACACTTATCAGGCAGTGAAACATCAATAACATGGAATGTTACCAACGTGTAAAGCTTCATCCACTAATTCCTTCTAAACCAAGGTCATGTTTGTCAGCAGATGGCCACGGACAAGTTTCAGAAACTTGAAATACGCGTTTACCACTATTCGTTTTGTTGGAGAGACTTTAAAGTGAACATTGTACAAGTTTCTAGCGACTTAAAAAAAAAGGTTTTGTTTACAAGTTTATTGCATCCACACCTTTATTTTAAACATTGTAGAGAATTTTAGCAAAAAAGCAATGTGGCAATCAATACTTTAGGTATTTATTAACCAACCCGGGTTTTGAGATTGGCAAAAATGTGCCTTTAAGAGCTGGCAAACTTTACTTTCCCCGTGGATGGATTCTGGGTGTTTTCACAATTGGAAAGTTTAGTCAACAGTCAAGTCTCCATGAGAAAAAAATAAAACGATAGTGCTAACTTTTGGGTCTAGCCTGAATAGTGTTCTTTTTAAATACGTATGTTTTCTCTGTGATCTATAGTGCAAATTATCTACAGTATTGTACTATATTGCTGGACCGGAATGGTGGCATGGTGGATAGCGCAATCACTGCACTGCGATAAGAACCCAGCGGCTTTCGGTTCGATTAAATTGTAAGGTGATGTCCGAGTTGGTCCTGGGCCCACCGCTTCGCCAAACCCACACGGATTAGTGTGGTGAAATTTGGTCAAACAACCCCCGGGACTGATAGATACCGCGTGGTGAGGCCTTCTGTATCGGGCTTATTAATGGCGGCAAATTGCAATTATAAATGCACTCTATTACAATGCATCAAACACAACGCATTAAATAGAATGCATAAATTCCGAGCTCTCGCGTAATTATAAATCGTGGACCATTACACGTTGGTAACATTCAGGGACTCTGCACTGTGGTTACTGGGTAAGAACACTTAACTCAATAGGAAAAGGAGCAATGTCAAATCTCGGTCAGGAGTCAACTCAGCCCATCTCATAAAATAAGTACCATTTTGTGAAAGTTAAACAGCAGTTTTCTAATGGAAAGAATAGCCCCTGCCATAGTAATGTAGAATTTCCAGCATCAACCGAGGACTGCTGAAAAAGATGAGCACCACCCCTACATTTGTTTCAGCATGAAGAACGCTTTGTCTCGACTTTTCTACGTAAACGTTTCAAAATATACACCTGTATGCATCTGTGCATATCACTACTGTAATTATTAAACATTTATAAACATGCTTTGAATGGAACCCAAGTGATCTTCAGAGGATTTAAAAGACAATGAAAAACTGTAGGTTGACTGAACCCCGACGTCCAGAGAATAAAGACCTATATATGGGAAGTCGTGGCGTTGACAGAATACATCAATGAATACAAAGCCCTTAGGTGCTCAACATGAAAACATTTCAACATTACACCACACTGACATTTATGATTCATTAACTAATGGATATGGTTCACATGACAGTGGACTTGTGCTAGCTTGGAGAAAGACCTTTTGCAAGTACACGCACACACGCACTGTCCAGTATGTATGCATGCATAGGTAATACAAAGGATTTCTGGAATACAAACTAACCAGAAGGACTTAAAATACAATTTCACTAATTCGCACAACTCTCTCTAAAATCTATTACCACTGCAATTTTACATTCCCATCCTGTCGATGCATTTAATCATAAACCAGGCATTGTTTTCATGTACTTTGATGGCTGGTAAAAAGGAATACGAACAAACATCTCTCGAATCGGATAGGACCGATGCCACGGTCCTTGTTGTCACACTCAACGCACATTGGAACATGGCTCCAGAGTCCAACGTGAATGTGTGTTCTGAACTTCAGTCGACACTATTTTTCTGATTTATTTTCGTAATTGTTTTACGAGCGCTACTCTTACCAGGGTGGTTACTACCATGTTTCAAGCACTGACAGCTCAGCATGAAGGGACAGTATGGAGCTTGGGAGCAGGCGCCTAATATTAAGAAGGTTGCACGACAAAGCCATAAGATAATTCTACTTTGGAGAAGTAGGTAAAGGCAGAGCCTTTGCAATCGGTCGCTAACACTCGTGTTGGTAGAATGACCTCCACTATCTAGTTACAGAGAGCCACTTGTGGGTATTGTGGACTACACTTCCACGCTGGCCAGAAATCTTTGAATAGATGGGAGTACCCATACTCCACCCACCAATTGACAAGCTATGGTATACCCATTTACAGATAGTCCCCGAATTACGATGGTCCGACTTACAATATTTCGATCTTACGATAGCGATACGACAAAATTGTAAAATATTTTAAATTTCGCGTGGCAGGCAAACGCAGCAGCGTACGAGAGAATTATCTTATGGCTTTTTCATCAGGTGATGACGATTGCTTGTGTTGCGATCGAAACGTCGTGATATTGTTATTATTTTTCTTATTTTTTCTATCTACGTGGCTTTACAAAAAGACCCAAAGAATATGAATTCCTCCAGTCACGAAACCTTTAATTCAAGATATAATATTAATCTATTCCAGAATAGAATCAATATTTCCCTGTGCATTGCTAATGCTGAAAATTAACACCTACACATCTCCAAGTTATAACCCACTTGGGAAGGGGTAATACCAGCATGATTAGGGGTCAAAGAATGCATCAATTGATCGATTCCTATTAATTCGGGAGTATTAAAGTTGCATGTGTAGGAAGCAATGTTTTGTTTGCATGCGATTTAAATATTCAAAACAATCTTTAGTCTTTGAATTTTAACAATGTTCAACCCATTATTATGTTGTAAGTGGCTTTTACAAGGCATTTAAACAAAACCACAATCAGGTGTTGCATGCCAGTTATATGGCTTTGTGGTCACTATTCACAGGTTTTAAATAATTTGACTCCACAGCAGCCAATGTCCCTTATTAAGCAGGAGATATTTTATAAGCCGACTACTGGTTTTGAATGCCTAAAAATAAACTCTGATAAGTTCCAGATTTTTGACCTCTTTTTTTTCACCTCTGTGCTGGAACAAAGAACCAGATTACACAAATAACGCCACTCCTGTGTGTTTCTTGAACAGGGCGAGAGTCTCAAACCAGCAACATGTGAGGGCCGCTTGGGCTCAGCGGTAATCCTGCACGCACGCTCCGAGCCACCCCTGACCTCGCGGCGTGGAATGTTAAGCCGAGCAGGCCGGTGCGAAGCGCCATGTGGAGCTGCTCCCGGGAGCCTGTCTTCCAGCCCCTCAACGCATGCTCAGGCTCTGAGTTCGGCCTGCAGCTGCAGCCCCAACAGTCCCACGCCACCCCGGAGGGCCTGTGCCAGGCCTACAACTACTCCCTTCCTGTGTTCACCATCACCTTTCTCGTGGCATTCCTTCCCCTGGGCCTCTTCTACAACCTCAGCCTGGTCTTCGTGAACCTCCACCACCGCGCCTCCATGGCAGCGCTCGACATTTACTTCGTGAGCCTGGCACTGGCCAACCTGCTGCAGCTGCTGGTCGCCGTTGGGCAGATGCTTGGCACGGAGCTGCTCTGGCACCGACAGGGCTTGGGCGAAGGCTCGGAGCTTCCGTCGGTCCAAACACAGCTGCCCACCTGCCTGACCCTCTTCGTGATCTTCAGCATAAGCGCGCTGGCCGGCGCCTACTCCCTGGCACTGCTCAGCCTGGACGCGAGCCTGGCGGCGGCGCTGCCCCGGAACCCCATGGTGAGCGCGCACAACGCGCGCCACCTCTGCAGCTTCGTGTGGGGTGGCGCACTCCTCGCCGTCTTTCCGGCCTTCCTGCTCTTCGCCTGCCGGGCTGAACCCACCGACTCGGAGGACGGTGGCGGCGGCAGTGCCTACGACAACGCCAACAACGGTGACCAGATGCTCGACTGCCAGCGGCTGCAGATTCGCCGGCTGGTGGACGCCGTTGACTTTTTCGCCGGCTTCCTCGTGCCGCTGCTTGGAGTGGCCGTGAGCTTCATGCTCGCGTGCCGCATCCACCGCCGGCCCCTGCGTCCCGAGCGGCCGCCTGGCCCGCACAACCGCTCGCTGGAGGAGGACGAGGAGGAGGCGGCCGAGGCAGCGACGTTCCGCCTCGTGCGTCTAACCGTGGTGGCTCACTTCTCACTCTGGACACTCTACTATGTGCTGCTGCTCTTCTACCTCATCACCGCGCACGACGACAAAGAGGTGGCGGAGTGGCTGTCGACGCGGCCCGGCCTGCACAGGACGCTCAGAGGACTGGCCCTGCTCATGGCCTACTCATCCAGCTGTGTCACCCCAATTATATATCGCTGCCTTCGAATTAATTTCAGCTCAAAATTAGACAATACGCTGAGCGCACTGCACTGCTGTCCGTGGAGGCGGTGGAGCGGACACGCGTTGGAGAGGAATAGAGCCGAAGTTCTTTAGCCCGGTCAACAGAATGGTGAGGGCTCCTGGCAGCAGATTTATTGATGTAATATTGTATGTTAATTTAAAATAGTAAGAGTAAATATTTTGCCAGAAGCCTGTTGTCATTTTACTTTACAAATACTTGGTTCATGGAAAAAAAATGCTACTTTTTAACAATTTCCATAAATGATTTTCAACAACTATACAAAATTACGTATACACAGACACATACATGCTGGTAATACAGTACATGTACTCTATAATGCATGTTGCATTTAGCATTTAAAGGTAAGGGGGGTTGAGAACGGATCTAATCGCAACTTCAGGAGTTTGTTGATTTTGCAACCCTCTGGGGTAAAACTGGGTAAATGTTCCTTACAAAGCCCTAATGGGGCTTTTTTCCCTCTGACAAGGTTCGGTCAGTAAATGCGTCCCACAACTTCTGCTGCTGAAAAATCATGATACTGACGAAAAGCGTTCTGATGTGAAAAATCTAACAAAAAACTGATAAAAGTATACGCATTCTATTTCATTACTTTATCCTTTGATTATACACGCTGGGGAAAAAATAAGGCATTGACGATGGCTAGTTATAGATATGAAAGTGTATTTGCTGCCTAAATGATATACTGGAGTGCGTATGGAATAAAGAATGTGTTTCTTGGAAGTGATACATTTAATCCTTAGGCTTAACAAATGAAAAAAACCCTAATCACCTCCATACCATGTAAGTATATATCATGTCCTGTGATTTTGTTTTCAGAAAATGAATGATTTTACATACGTATTTGTGAAGTTGAAAGCACTTGTATCGTCTATATACCTTTGTAACCTCAAAACATTCGTCACATTACACAATGTAACACAATTTTTGTTCCTGGGTAGTACGTGTTATTTTGTAATTGCTCATGCCTATAAAGTATAGAAAATGGCTTTTATTCCCAACAAACTTTGCTTTTGTGACCAGGACAGTGATATTTAGAAAATTACCTATTTTCTATGATAAAAAGGGCGAATTTGTGTCTTTTCGTTCACATAAAGTCAGAAAAAAACATGTTAATCAAAATGAACATGCATTTATACTAAAGTAATACAAAAATGACTACAAAAGATTTAGAAGGAAGTAGTTTTTCGAGATTTACTATTTCCTGTAAACAACTTTCACAAATCAGCCCCCAAATGAAGTCTCCCATCATGTTCTCGTTATACTGTCCTTGGTAGCGGCATTCAAAGTCCAGTATATCCTGGTGGAAGCACTCGCGCCTTGCTCCTCCGAGTACGCTCCCATGTTCTCCATGAATTTATCAAGATGAGCATCAAGGATATGGACTTTGAAGGACATCCTACAGCCCATTGTGCTTTAGTTCTTCACCAGTCTCAACCAGCTCCACATAGTTTTCGACCTTGTGAATGTCCAGGAAGCCACAAACCACTGGGATAAAGCTGTTCCAAGCCGCTTTCTCCTTACTAGTGAGCTTCTTGGGTAATTCATTGCACTCCAGGATCTTTTTTATCTGTGGTCCGACGAAGACACCGGCTTTGACCTTTGCCTCATACAGCTTAGGGAAGAAGTCTTGAAGGTACTTGAAGGCTGCAGACTTCTTATCTTACAGCTCTGAAAAATTGTTTCATAAGGTCCAATTTGATGTGCAGTGGTGGCATCAACACCTTCCGGGGGTCCACCAGTGGCTCCCAATTGACGTTGTTCCTCCCCACAAAGAACTCGGTCCGCTAATGCCAGTCCCGCCTGTGGTAGTGTACCTTGGTGTTCCTGCCGTTACAAATGCAAAGATAGCAGGGAAACTTGGTAAAAACGCCTTGGAGACCCATCAGGAATGCCACCATTTTGAAGTCTCCGATTACATCGCAGCCATACTCATCATACTTCAAGGCGTCCGGCAAGGTCATGATGCTATTGTAATCCTCTGAGGTGCACTGAGTGAGCCAGGGGAAGAGACAGGTACTTGTTACCATTATGGAGCAGCACGGCTTTGAGGCTCCTGGATGAGCTGTCAATGCAGAGGCGCCACTCATTCTGGTTACAGGCAATTCCGATTGCCTCAAACAGACTGGTTACATTGTGGCAGAAGCAGAGCCAATCTTGACGAGTGAAGAAGCTGAAAAAAGGTTGGTGACGCTTCCTCTGATCTGCGACTTGCACACTTTCATCCAACAAGTTCCACTGCTTGAGCCTAGATGTCAAAAGCTCGGCAATGGACTTGGTGAGACCAAGATCTCTGATCAAGTCGTTGAGGTCTTTTTGGTTGGGGTAGTATGGGTTTCTCTCCTCAACTCCACCTCTGAAATTGTCACCTGGATCTACGTCTTCCTCGCTCTCTGACTTGCTGCTCTCTTCAAAAGACGGCTGCTCTCTCTCCGGAGGAGTGGGTAAGGGGGAGCTCATGGCAGTGTAGCACTGGGGCGATGGATGAAGGAAGGTCCGGATACGTGATAGCAGGTAAATTCTTGCCAGTCCGACGTTTGGAAGGGTCCACCATGCAGAAGTAGCAGTTGCTTGAGTGGTCAGTGGGTTCCTGCCAAATTCTTGGGATAGCAAACTTCATGGTTCACTTTTCCCCTCTGTACCATCCTACAAAAATAAATTTATTTCACCCATGACTAATGTGTAAGAGATTCTCGCAGCATTTTTCATATATATATTTTCAATAACATTGAAAATTGTAAAACATTTAGAAATTCCAAACTTTTTCAATTTTAAATAAATAAAAAATGTATAACATAAAATTCCGAGCAACAATTGTCCATCTTAACTTCCAGAGTTTTTTTTGCATTGCTCGCATGTGAAATGAGGTGCCCAGGGTTTGTCTTGATCCCCGACAGGCATGCCGAAATATGCCTTTTAGGCCTCGCACATCTTAGCAGATGCTTCCACGGAGTGCTTTTTCGCTCTTTTCTTGATAAATTGGCCGCAGACATAGCAAAATGCGTCTGCCGGATGCTTGCAGCCTCTTGATGCCATCTCAGAAAAATGCAGATATGTATCCACTTGGGCAGCTAGAACTAAACTGAACTGGTGGGCTTATGGCCCCTGTATTTATACTACTATTTATATTACTGGAAAGTTATAGAATGTTCTAGAAGTTACTCCAAGTTCACTCAACACTGAATCTATCTGGAATGTTCTGGAAAATAGGTAAATTTCTAAATATCACTGTCCTGGTCACAAAAGCAAAGTTTGTGGGGAATAATAGCCATTTTATCTACATTTGAGGCATAAGCAATTACAAAATAACACTTACTACCCAGGTACAAAACTTTAAAAAATTGTTACAGTGTTATCATAATTACGAGGCATAGCATATATTGCACTGAAAGATTTGACTAACGTACAATTTACATTATTTGCCAATAATGTAGCTACTGAAATACAATAATAATGATTATACAATGTTTGTTTCGCATTTTATTTCATTAACGACGATTCAGCAAGCGATTCAAACCTATATTTGCGTCTGTCTTAGTCCGATCGATGTCATTGTGAAGGATGGTGCTGCCAATGTCTCCTCGTGCGTTATTGAAATACAACTTGCATGGCTGAGTGACATTTTTTGGAGTTTGTCGAGTTCTTCTATTATCTGCAAACAATAAGCGCCTTGTGTCTTTTTACAATAATCTACAGCAAGCATAGTGCCGCAATAATAAAGAAATAACATTCATCACAATGTAGAACTCCAAATATATTAACTGACAGATGAAAGGATTTTTCCTCATGTTGATCATGTGGGTTGTTTGACCAACCATATACTTCACCGTGCTGGTCAACATGGGTTGGTGAACGCAGAGCTCAGAAATCGTTCACCGCCACCTGTGTTGTTTGTAGCCCTCACATGTCGTTGCCGTTGGTACCAACCATAAACTGACACTCGTACTCCCATTCACAAATAAAAGCTGTTTTTTTTTATCTATCACCCATGCACCCGCAAACACCACAGTACAGTATTACCTTTCACAACTAGTGGCATCCAACCGTGACTAAAAGCAAGACTGCTGTGGGCATTTACTAACTGCCGTGAATCACATTGTGGCAGTGGAATAAAGGGGAAGTGTCAGTTCTTAAAACGCAGCTTCCCAGTGTGTACTTGTGGCCCGTGCCTGGGTAAGTCTCTCAATAGAACTCGAACAAAAGCAAGCCTGTAATTACAGCAACATAGTTCCCCCCCCCTCTCACCCATATTTTGGAAATTATTTATTAACGTGTCATTCCAATCGTGGTGGTGGCATCATGTCATGAGATCGACACATTTCAATTCGGATTGCTGCAACAAAGCAATTGCTACAACAAGCATTGAATCATTGTCAGACGTCTTCATAAGACAACAAACAGGAATACCTCCGGGCTCACATTAAAATCCACAAAAGGGACACACCTTTTAATTGCCTCAACGACTTTGTGTTTGTCACATGCCAATCCAGCTAAAAATGTTGCAACTCAACGATGGAATTGAGCCAAATACAAAAAAGTGCAGCAAGAACATCACCTGACTACACTTGGGAACCAAGTTTAATCACAGGTGTCTGGGCCTGGCTTCATACCCATGATCTCAGTGGTGCAGGCTCAGTGCTCTGACCCCAGAGTCACATGTGCAGCCACCAATGCACGGAAGAGCGCTTGCACAAAACAATGCCTCTTTATGCGGGTCCCCCCTTAGGCAGTAAGCACCGTTTGTTTGGTATGTGTCATCTGCGGTGACACGCATTAAGCAAAGGTGGGACATTGCGTGCAGTGAACAGAACAAAGTCTCTCGTGAAAATTGCCACTCAAATCCTGGCATGTGCCTGCACAGATACAGGTTTCCCTCGTGTTATGCAAGGGAAACAAACGGGCCCACAAAGCAACACGCACGACACAGCTCCCTGCCAAGTAGAGCATAGAGTACACACACTGTTGTACCACGTCTGACCGCATAGCCGCATGAGTGAATTAAAGCCGCATATATAGAATTTTGGGTAGAAATAGGTTAGCCGCACATACACGAAATCACGCAAACTGTACACGCATTGAGCGAGGTAACCCTGTATTTATTTCACAGCCCTTGTGTACAAAAAGCTGTCATCTGCTGGACGACGACCTCTCCATTCCGTATCGGTTACATGGGTTTTGACAGCACATCATCGCGCCCATCAGCTCGACTTGGCGAAGGGAGAAGGAGGGGTCCTCGACCGGTTCCGATATGACTCAGCACCAATGCTTAGCCACGGCTAGGAATTGAACTAAGGTTTTTTTTAACGCAGTGCAAATATTACTGCACCAACACTACCCCATAAATACCACTGTGATGCAGTAGAAAGCCTTTTATCCACAATGCCTTCTTCACAATATCTAAGATCCACAAAAATGACTATTATTCACAACCTATATTCCTATTTTTTCTGGAGGGAGCTCTTCCCCACTGGCCAGAGATTTTGAAAGAGGAAAACCCACATTTTACTCCACCACATGTGACCTGCCGATGGACAAACTATGGTCTACTCATTTATCTCTTTAGGTGGTAAAGGCGAGTAAGGGAAGAGGGATGGATGTAAGGAACTTGCCCATTGTATCAACTGCCATGTCTGGAGATCGACTAATGGATTGGAAGCCATGGTGCTAACTGTTACACCACAACAGCATCTGGAACATTTTAAATTACAGGCTGACAATGGGTAAACACAAGTGTAAAAATAAAAAAGATACTACTTACAGTTTCTTGAAATATGGTGTCTCTGAGGGTACCCTTCTCAATACCTGGGTTTACAACTGAAGCTGATTTACAGGGAAATTTGTTCAGTCCTTGCGAATACTACTTCCAAAAAATACGAGCAAGCCAAAATAATAATGTAAAGAATTTACCCAGAAGAGCCTCACTGGGGGTCAACTCTTTTCCAGAGGGGACTTGCATTTGAACGTTTAGCCATTATGAATAGTACCTGAAGAAATCCCACCACATATAAAAGGGAGTAACACCTAAAGCTTCTCAAGTTAATGCATTTTCACCACCATCTCCTAGGCACGTCATATGAACAAAGGGAGAAAAAACCCACATTAATTAAAGTTATGTATCATGCCTGTCGGCCTCATACTGTTAAAAATTATTAGATTGTGCTGCTTGAAGTTTGCGTAAAAAAGTAACCTGCTGTGTGATGGTGTGTGACAATGTGATTAGTTTTTCTGAAAAATATTTCACACAGACGAGTTTTTTTTATTTGCCATCTTCGTATGTGTCAACTCATGTATCCATAAGAGGTTTTTTGGGTTAGATCGCGTAAATATATAAAAGTGTCGTTAAAACACGCCACCACCCGACACAGCCAACTAGTAAGGGTTGTCACGTAAACAGAACATGGCAATTCGTCACTAGTACAGCACACCAGTGTTGGAGAGCCAAGCCACAAAACATTTAAAATCGGAGTACGACGTTTCGCCAGTAATTACAACTAGCTTCATCAGGCGACAGCCAGATTTGTGGCTGTGTCGGGTAGTGGCGGGTTTTAATGACACATTTATATATTTACACGATCTAACCCAAAAACCTCTGTTATGGATATTGGTCGCAAAAGCCTACTTGTTAAACCAACTCATGCATGTTAGACAGAGTAGCGTTCAAACTGTCAGCGTCAGGCCAACACCACTTCTCGATCATGATAGCGAGGTCAGTGAAAGCAAATTCACTTTACAAATATGGGGAGGCGCAAATCCGTAATGTTATATTTGTTAATGTTTCTCTCCCAATGGAAAACGGCACCTATGCTCCCGGCTTGCCGCTGGTTTTGATGCTGCATAGCCTTTAGTCAACACGATACGGCTTCCCTCAACACGATACGGCTTCACTCAACACGATACGGCTTCACTCAACACTATACGGCTTCACTCAACACCTGTGACGTCATGCAATCTCTTTGGCTGGTTGGGTATTCAGTACATGAGCGACACCTTCCTTTTTTAACATTTCTGTGAATGCGCTCCAGGTGGCTGTTGGACGGCCACACTTTATGTAATCGTATTCCAAAACTAGCAGCAGCTGGGTGGAAGAGATGGCTCAGCGGTTACTGCACTGCACAAAGAAACCAGCAACCGGAGTTTGATTTCTAGCCACGACTGCCATCAG
This sequence comes from Lampetra fluviatilis, assembly GCF_964198595.1. Classification (NCBI taxonomy): domain Eukaryota; kingdom Metazoa; phylum Chordata; class Hyperoartia; order Petromyzontiformes; family Petromyzontidae; genus Lampetra; species Lampetra fluviatilis. Next base: position 11,861,844 of record NC_136279.1, on the reverse strand, counting down.
TGGTGAGTGATATCTGAATCAGTCCATGGGCCCCACTGCACTGAGCAGCAGTAAATAATTGAAATATTTTGTTATTTACCAGCATCAGTGATACATTCTGGCTGGGGGTAGCTAGCCCTGTAATGAGGCCACACGAGACAATAAATGCGGACCCAACGTCATACCCAGTACATTTTTCTTATCTGCCCTAGAGGAATGAGAGCGAGTGCCCTTTTAGCTGCAGAGTCAAGTGTTTGTTCCACTCTGGAGCCCATAATGAGATCATCGAACTTTTTACTGAAGGGGGGCAAACCCAGGTCTCGAGTGGTTTTGCATCAGTACCCTGACATGACATGGGCGTTTGCTCTGCGAAAAACTCGGCCACACTCACAAATGCTTGATATATTTTTAGCACAGGACCTGCTGTGTATTTTGCCTTGGGCGCACGTTCAACGCAAAGACATGCCATTCACAGCCTTTTGTCAATCCACTGCTGGATGAAGGCCGCCCAATGACGTGTTGGTCACTCAGGTTGTTTGACCGTACTTCATAACCAAGTTGACCAGCGCAGGCTGGTGAAGGAGGTGCCCCAATGTAGGTCGACAAAGCATTCACTTCCTTCTAAAACAGCACTTTTGAGTAACACGTGTGTGTATGGAATGCAATTGTTTTACGTTGAAGAGCGTTAACGTAATATAGCACGACATTTCATCAACGGTCAATTGTTATGCACATAAAAGGAAGTATTAGTTACATTAAACATGATATGCACCTTTTTATGGGGGGGGACACAGGTGAGCATACTCAGATGTTAATTTGAAGTGGCACTGGGTTGCAGAATGACAAATATAAGCATATTTCTGGCATAGTAAGAGTACCGTGCGCGAGCTATTACGTTACCATTCCCCAACACGCGCAAACCAAACACTCATTTAACTCGGCTAGAGATCGACCCGCTCACGAGCTCATTTTGGGCTGAACAATCGGAAGGATGCGAGTTCAAATCCTGGTCAGGGGTTAACGCGGCACAATAAATCCTCAGGGGGTTTATAAATGAGAAGCGATTTGTAAGGAAGTGAATAGTGTTTGTCCTATGGATATACTTGCCACCGCTACAGGAATGTGGAATTACCATCACTGGCTCAGTGTTGTATGAAAGAAGATAAGCGCTACCACGTGCTCAACTGGTGGAGGAAATGACTTTGAGCAAAAATAACAAGACTTTATAAATGTACACAAAGCCCTTTGTATCAGGGCCTCCACACATCTTTCAAGTCATAGTGGTCATCTGACCATACTTCAGTGAAGAATTGAGGATGCGAAGATAAAGTTTGGTGTATAGAAGTACAGTACAACAATGTAATTTGTTGCATTGCCCCTCCGCTGCCCGCCATGTAGCTCCAGGTTGCGAATGGTGGGAACACCCATCCAAGCACTGCACAGGCTCAATACTCCTTAGCTTCTAAGATATGATGCGATGGGATGCATTCTGTGTGATTTGGTCACAGTCTTTTAAACGTAACCCGGCACAAATACAGAATGCATCAGTGGAATGGCAAATGCACCACAGAATGCATCATTGTGAAACTAAAGCCAAACGGCATTCACTGAATGCAAGAAGAACTAAAACATGTTGAGCAAAATTTGATATACTATATTTTGTGTACGAAAAAAAGAACTAGCTGCATGTTGAGCGCTGGGTGTTATTAATCTGAAAAATGACATGACACGTTGTATTGTGATAGTAATCAACTATAAGCAACTGAAAGCGCAGCTAAAGGAATACTAATAAATAACTTAACCATTCTCAAATTACCACTAAATGACACACAATTTGTTAAACATTATGGTTTGTGGCTGAACAAAGAGAGCACTGCATGTTGCTCTACTTTATACCATGCAAAAAACATGCTTATTAGCTTTGTTTGAATAAAGCAATTAATCATTTTCTACCCTAAATCACCAAAGGCATGAGCATCTACCACAGAGTCTAGGCGACTTCATCATGAACAACATGAAACTAAAAATGTTGTACAATTATCCAAAACCACACAGCACTCTCTAATGTCCGAGAAGGCTCTTGGAACTCAACCACAAATGTTCTTGTTTTCCACGTTTTGACAGAGTTTTGTATCCTTATCGTTGTATTATGCGTACGTTAGACCAAGTACAAGAAGTGATTGAAATGTTCATGGCCTGACATGGAGACAGTGCCAAAATAAAAGTTAATGTGGCAGAACATACTATAAACTACTTCTACGAACTGGCAATGTTTCATAGTAGTATTAGAAGACAATTATTTTAAGGATGTTTATTAAAATAAAATGTCTGAAAGATCCATATATCTTAAATATCCAGAGAAATCTGGACAAATTTCAGGGAAAAGCTAAAGAAATAGAGGAAACCCATGCTCGCAATGAAAACTAATTTATTTTAGAACCACTTTTTGTGTTTAGGTTGTTGTCCTTCCCCTGCACCTCCGATTAGTACGGTTGGCTATGTACGATGCGCGAAAGAAGTTCAACATACATACATCCATACGTGCCACCGAGTGCCTTAAAAATGCCTCTGTAACTAAGTAAAAACAAAGTGTCAACGTGATGTGTGCTGTGAACGAGTGGCTTCATCGGTGAGACAGTGTTTCCAGCTGAGAATTAAAGTCTTGGCGGGTTGACGGACGAAGTGCATTGTAGAAAAATAACACACGTTTCTAATTTAAGGAATATATTAAGGTAATGTATATGTTCGGACGCACTGTGAATTTAATGTTCCATCAGGGAAAAGGCTGGCTGTCGATGACAGCACCATATTTTTGCTTCCACAACATTCAATTGAAAAATGACCAGAACACTAAAGCCTTGCTTCTAGTACCCCCTAGTGGATGAATGCATCTCATTAAAGAAAGCAGCGTGCCAACAGCAGCATGTGAGCAAGCAGGATTATTTACGAGAAAGAAACACACAAAACGAAGCACATTACAGCAGTACACAGTACTGCACATGAAGAAGCGAAAACAGTAAAGCGCAACGTGTCCGTCTTAATTACATTTAATAATTATTATGCCAAATCATAAGCCAGGTGATATTAAATGGGCGAGGGCCCTGACATTGGGAAGTTTGGTCATTCCTATTAACGAGCAGTTGCCTTTCGGGGCCATCCATTTAGTAGGACTTTTTACACCCTCCCCCCACCCCGAATCCTATAGAACGGCCGATATTTATTAATTTGCGTACCTTGGCCACTTATTTTGCCGAGCTGCGTGATAGCTGCCAGTCAGGGGCACGGTGGCATACAAGTGACATCTCTCCCACAGTCCCACTTCTCCCGGCAGGACTTGTTGTCTGACAGCTGAAGAAACTCAACTGTGGCTCATTTGAAGGCCAATGTAGACAAATTATCGAGGCTTCACCAACCCCCCCCCCCCCGGGTCCTATGCGTACGTACATTGTCAGTAGAGCCCCCCATATGCAAGCGTACGCATTTGGGTTAACCCCCCCTCCATGCGCACCAACTAAATGGATGGCCCCTTATGTGGGAAGAAATTCGAGTACACGGAGAACATCCACTAAATCTACGAGGGGGCGACACTCACACTGCCATCTCCTGGACACACATCGTATCTTCAGGCCCACAACATCTGACTATCCCTGGTGGTCACCCATCGTGATTGGGCCAGGCAATGTAGCAATATCTTCATAATTTCTCCCCCATTAATGTCACTATTCCTCTTGACATGCTCTGAGCTCCAGCAACAAGGCCTTATGTCAAATCCCCAAGTCAACCTTTGCTTTGTTTAAGGTCACTGCTTCTCCTCTGTTGCTCCTATCATCTCAAACGTTCTCCCACAAGCCATTTGTGCTGTCAACTCTTTCCATTAACTTTCATACACTGTCCATACCTATGGAGTCAGCACAAATCTGAGCATCACAACTCGCATAAGACAAGCCAAGGTGTAAATACACGGAGAAACAAGTTTGCTGAAAAATGTAATGTTTTTTGGAGAGACTAAATTGGAAAACACCACAAAACATGCTTACCTTCAACAATTATTGAAGGCAAACAGAGAACAAAATGACTAAATAAATAAGCTTGTAAGTACAAGCTAGAGTGATTTTGAACAACTGAATTTCACTTTAAAGAGAAACAAACATTTATCTAATGTTTTTCAGCGAGTACATATTACCTGCTTTGACATTAATTGGAAATTTAGGACATTCAAAACGAAAATGGTACAGAAACTGAACATATGCAACAAAGCATGGAGAGATGTTTGCGATGAATTACACTAACAGGCAGGAGTGCATGATGAGTCACCACAAATAAGGCACATCGTATAGACTTTAACAAGTAAACATTCTGGACACAAGAATGAACATGGATGATGGCCGATGGGTGTCTGGTAATGGAGTAGTAACCAAAGGAGGGAATGGGAAATATAACTGCTAAGATGGAGCAATCAGATTAGCTCATGTCATTAACCAGATCGATTTTAAGGCAATACGAGATGGAGAGGCCTTCATCTAGCAGTGGATAGATCATTGCTGCTGGAGAAATATCACAAATGAAATTGATGTTAAATATTCGGAATGCATAGAGATTTCAATTGGATACACTCATCCAAAGAATCTTGACCATTTAGACACTCAAAACCATGAAAAGGTTATAAACTTCTCAGGTTCATTTAGCCACAGATCAATAAACTGGATCAATTTCAGCATTGATCTCATAGCAGCAGAATTAACCCTCCTGTTTACATGGCACACTCAAACACTTACACAAGGTCACGACTAAGCCAGTTCTGCCCAAGACCAGTGGTATCTGTTAAAGTATAATACAAACATTGAAATTATTATTTATAATTCTTCATTAACCACTAACTCAGGGCTTGCGTTCTTAGTCAATTTCTTCCAGCTCACTAGTAGTCTGGAGGTTGCACAGGACGAGGATAGTCATAGCCACAGCAAGCAGTAAATGGATGTGGGGTGTGCCGTGGGCAGAAACATTCTGGATTGCCAACTCGGACACACCCAGCTGAAACTAAGTCCTGCTCATTATTTTACTGCATCACTATTATGTTCACAACAAAGGCAGTCGTGAATACAATAGTGTACGTCAGAGTGACTTGGAAGTGAAGATCGTCTTCCTTTAATTCCTATTATATGGGGTCACATTTCTTTTTCAGTGTCTTCCCCTTTCATGGCCTTCTTTGTTAAACTTACCCCAGTTACTTCTCTGAAACACTTCAATTTACTTTTATTCCATCTCCCACCGGTTATTTTCCCTTCCTCTTTTTCAAAAACTTTCTTCACAACATCACCTGAGCCCATTCTCAGTGCATAGTCATCCCATCTCAGTCTGGATTTATCTTGCACTTAAAAGACCCCTGTAACTAAATAGCATGTGTTCTATTTCAAGAGACGTACGCAAAACACAAGTCATTCTATTCCACATTTGCCTGGCGTACATGTGATTCAATATATGCCTGGCTTGCACGTGAATGACTGGCTGGCTTAAAAAACTCCGTCATGAAGGGGTTACAACATGTGAAATGTATTACACCAGTCAGCTATTGTATGCTGGTTAATTTGTGGATATGAATGTACTGTTACAATGTAAAAAATGGTTTCTCGATTGCAACCCCGTGACTGGAGCATGTTGACAAGCCATCATTTATGGAGCTTGTTGAGGTTCACTGAACACATCCGATGCTATTGAAAAACGACATTACGTGCTTAGCCAGGCAATGCAAAGGGGCAGTGAATGACCCGAATATTTGTTCAAGAACATGCTGTGGGCACGATGTTACCTTTAACGCAGCAGTTCTAAACTGCTAGTCGCAGCCCCCCTGCAAGCCTTCCCAGGGGGCACAGGCTGCAGTATCGGGTACGTTCCAGTGACAAAACATACAAACACACAACATGAAGAAAAACCGTTACTAACATCGCGTTAACTAGAGGTGTGGACGTGTGACCACTCTAATGTGGCCTTAGAAACCTCGGTTGCATTTGATGCGTGGGGGGAGCACAGGAACCAGTGATTTTGATTGGAGGGACTGACATACAAAAACAAATATAAAGTGAGCTAAGATCAAACATTGGCTCTGTTGTACTTGAATGTACTCTTGGTGAATTAAAGCCAAGTCAACAGAAAATGTTCAATAAGAAATGGAGGTTAAGACACATCGTTTAGCAGGCCAAGACCATGGAAAGCTGTGTTAATGTCTACATGGAATAAAATTACGTAATTTTAATAGATTCAAATAGCTATTTTGGTATAATTTCTTCACTGTACCTCAACTCATTTTAATGTCTTCTTGGTTCTTTCGGTAAAGTCACGTAGAAGGGAAGTAATAAAATAATAAAAATAAAACATAATAAAATCATTCTCACGACGTTTCGGCCACAACGCAAGCAGCCGTCCTCAGGTGAAGACCAGGTCTGTCGGGGAGACAGCGTCTAAATAAAACAGGTCTGTCTCCCCCAACAGACCTGGTCTTCACCTGAGGACGGCTGCTTGCGTTGTGGCCGAAACGTCGTGAGAATTAATTTTTTTATTTTTATTATTTTATTACTTCCCTTCTACGTGACTTTACCGAAAGAACCAAGAAGATAAATCCCTGCAGTCACGAAAGCTTTAAATCGAAATCATTTTAACGTGTTTATGTATTTAATAGTTTCCCCACTTTTACTCCAATTGTGCTGGAGGCCTTATACCATTAAACCTCTTGCACGACACTAACCGTGTGTGCTGAAGAGAGGACAGTGGAAGAAGATGACAATGTAAAACTGCCTCCAAAATTTAAACAGGTGACCTCTGTTATGTACACCGTCGGGAACGCACTTTTCTACAAGTTCTGCTACAGAGAAATGCCTGTTGCAAGGCAGTAAATGTGATATTTTTCAATCTCAGAGCTGTAATTTTACCAAATTTAATATAAAAAACACAATTTATCTCAATATTGTTTTTATGTGTTGTAGTTGTTGTGAACAGGCTGAGAACATCAACTCGCTACACTTGAGAACCTGATTAAATAATCACAAGTGGCTGGCTGGATTCAAATCCACGATCTCAGTGGTGCCAACTCAATGCTCAAACCCTTGCAACACTGCTTGTTTTTTTATGCTAGAGTAGGGCTTAAATCTGGAAATAATCACCAAAGTGTGTTGCCTTTTCTAGACTCCAGGGCATCACTGGATAACCAGTGTATAAGGTTTAAAATCCACTTTCCTGTAAGCATTAGTCATAAAATGTACAATGTGTTTGCCGGTTAAATAAAAATACATGTATTGTATGTACGCACGAGTCACTATACACCAAATGTAAATTGTATACTGACACCTAAACAGCAAATCAAGATATTTATTTGGCTAAAACAATCCACCCACTAACATGCCACTTCCAATTGCAGCTAACATCAGCTAAATTCTGCAAAGCAGCTTATTTCTTGGCATGACAGATTTCCAGTGCTATTCCTGCATATTTTTATTGAATAAAATACTATACTGTATGTGTACAATATTTTCTTACTACAATACACATGGGTAATGACAGGGTGACACCTGCCGGCCTGTAGGGGTAATTACGGTTATGGCTGCATTACATAATGCCTTATTATAAGGGGGGCGTATCTGAGTAAAGGTGAAGGGCGGAGTCAGTCGAGAAGCTCCGGGAACCAGCCCAAAGCTTCTAGAAAGAGGGCGTGGCCAGAGGTGGAGCTTGGCAGGGCCGGGCAGATATAAGGGGGACCCCGAACGAAGGGTTCGGGGCTGTTCTGCGGGTCCTGGCTACATCGCTGCTCGTCGTCATCTCTTCGTCTTCGACCACGTGGCTGTTCTTCTGCAAGACTATCTCCGTCGCCGCCGCTATGCTAGTCGAACAGCTAGCATAGTGTATGACGGAGATGGGCTGCGTGTTAGGATCGCCTATGCGTAGCTGCGTTACGAAGTGTATCGCCCAGTGTGCTCTTAATAAATAAGAAGCCTTCTACTGGACGTGTCTCGGAAGTCGCGCACTACACATGTATAGATGTATACTTTAAAAATTCGAGCTCGGTATTATGTACTGGACAGCATTAAACACACGTTAAATCATGGAGTTCAGTGATAAAATGTGAACACTTTCTATGAAAGTGTTCACATTTTAGTTGTGCCATGAGGATAAAATATGCATTTATAAGGTGCTTAAAATGCTACGATATTTCAAATGCTCATATTTAACACCAAACCATGAAAAAATAAAACATCACCGGGAATAAAAGGGGGTAATCTATTTAAGCAATATCCATATCAATGTGTAGAATTTTCATTGACATTAAAATTCTCCAGTACTTAATTTAGTTTTTTGCTATCAGTACAAAATAATAACTAAATGGAAATCTCTCATTTATATCCGTGAAATATAGAATTACATTATTATAAGAGTGATTGGGCATTCCTTAAATGGATCATGATGATTATGTTTTCATCCGAGTTGGATTCCCCACTTGATGTACAATGAATTTTAGTGATAAAAACAAAAATGTGGGCGTGACAATAATCTTTTTAATACGAGAGACTGAACGTGATCTTTCTTTGTCGAGGTGGGTGGTGGTGGATGTGCAAAACACAGCGGGATTAAATCGAACACACGGACTCGCAATCAGCTACAAGGTCTCGTCTGGTCACGTTCACTAGGTTTGACTTGGCTGCCATTTCCAAGTGGAAGCCAATTGATCTCTTTACGGAGTGTCCAGGCAGTGCAACTGCAAAGGGGGTCCATAAGTTTGCGGGACCCAGGTGCCTCACTACAAATGGGACATTGAACAAGGCCCCCATTTCATTCGTTGCACAATGACCCGTTTAAAATAACGGTAGAATACTGGTTTCACAGGCTGGCTGAATTCCCAACATCAGAATTTTGGGCAAGTAGAACTACGGTAGATCACTAAATACGTGAATATAAAATGTTGTAGATGGCTGGGAAGATGTGATTCTACTAATCATCAATAACAATATTTATGTCGTGAACCTTTTACTCGTAAATATTTCTGAAAATTTAGTAACTCAGAAAATTATAGAAACTCGACTGGAGTTGTCCATGTACTCGAGTTCTGGGAGAAATCAGGTCAACTCGAGTCAACTGAAGTTGAATGTTCCCGATTAACTTGATATTAGCGGAGCAAGAGCTGGAAGTTAAATCAATAGAATGAAATCGAACGCTTCAGACAGGACACTGACTTTTGAAAGCAGGATCCATAAGCAAGTGATTCATTTAAACAGATATAGCTATAACTTCATTTTTCCCAGATGAGTCCTCTGAGAATAAAAATCAGATTACTAATTTATCACCATCAATAACATGTTGAATCTTTATTTGAAGCTTTTGTGACTGCAGGAATCCATACGCTTTGGTTCTTTCGGTAAAGTCACGTCGGTAGAAATAAAAAAACATGTTGAAACCAAAAATATACGTTATAGTACTTTCCCACAATTAATTGTTAAGGTCTTATTTTTTCGTTGTATATATCCCAAACAGCATCCACCTGCGTCATCACATGATATTCACTATCCGTTAGTTCAGGAAAATGAATGTCAGTGTCACTAACAAAACATTTTAATATTCAATGTACAAAACTAATTACACTATTGGACTGAGCAAATAATATGGGACAATTAGAGTAAGGAGAGGGGCTGGGTGGATGAGATATTAATATGGGGGGGTGTAAGGACGTGCGCTGTGTGGTAAGGTAAAGCAAGCAACGTGTGGGGTGCGGGAAGGGAAAACTGGGGGAGAGGCTGCGGCTCTATCCAGTCAAATCAGGATACTGCCTACACCAAGAAGAGATATTAAGGGCCATTGGCCGAAACGTCCACAATGAGGATTTACTCTTTTGGGCAGTGCTACTGATGAATGTCTTTATAGGTGTTTGTGCACCACGATTAACGAAACCGATCTAAGCGTACGTTTTGTTGTATCTCTGCATCACTGCTGCCTATCAGTCCGGTCACATTTGCTGAAATGTGTTTTGATGGAGATTTTTGACAAGAGGGGCACAATGCACTGCCTCAGGAACTGCTGAAGGGGTTTTGCATAATATGTATCCTCAAAGTCAGAGTGCTTTAGACACGCTTTGTGCGTTGTTGGAAGCCATTGCCAACGCTGCATCCCGAATATTTGCATAAAGGATCCCATTTCATGGTAGAACGGAGGAATAAGCATGGCTTAAAAGAACACAATGTCGTGTATAATGAAGTACGTACAACAAACACCAGAAACACGTGCATTTTAAAAACCACAAAGCTGCAATATTGATGCACAATCGCTTACAGGAGCAGCGACATTCCTGTACAGTAACTGCAGTTGCATTTGCCAAGCGCACGTGTGAACGCGTTACCGCCACCCTCCTCCACGTGCAACGCATGCGAGTCTGGCGGAGGGGCGTGTCCACGGTACCTCGGCGGGAAGCTCCTTCCCCCTCGTCTTCCTCCTCGCTCGCTTCTCGTCGGCTTTCCGTTCGGCGTCGGGGTCAAGCGTCCTCTTCTTCTTCTTCCTCGTCACCTCGCCGACGTCCGTCGCTTTCTCGCGCTTCCCCTTGGCCATGGTGGCCGCGCGGCTCGAGTGATGCGGGAGGTGGTGGTGGGGGGAGTAGTTTTAGGTTTGCGAGTCTTTACGCGGCGCCTGTTGCTGTTGGTTGCACAGCGAGAGGCGGATAGGCGAAGCTGCTCGCTTTACGGCTGCGCTTGCGGCTCGCTCTGGCAATGGAAAAGCAGCCACGTGCGGGCAAACCACGTGTGGCACGCGACCCGGAAGTAGCGAGCTGGGTGTCCCCGCGCACGCGCACTGGCGACTGCGTGTAGAGGGGGGGGGGGGCGACGTCACGTGGTTTGCGTGGCACGGAGGGTGGAATCCGAGGAGCGGTGAAGCTCTTTGTCGCGAGTGCACACTCAGTGTCTACATCTAGATTTGAAGCTTTCGTGACTGCAAGGATTCATACTGTTAGGTTTTTCGGTAAAGTCACGTAGGTAAAATAAAATAATAGAAATAATAATAGAAATAAAATAATAAATCGCGACGTTTCGGAGGCAACACAAGTCTCCGAAACGTCGTGATTTATTCTTTTATTTCTATTATTATTTCTATGATTTTTATTTATTTTTATTATTTATTTTTACCTACGTGACTTTACCGAAAAAACCTAAGAGTAGTGTCTACATCCTTTGCAGCCAGAGAGTGGCGTTCAGGAAACAACTACAGTACTACTGTACAGTATATGAACATTATACACAAAAACGCACGTACCATCACTGAGGATTATGTTTAACAGAACTGACTGCCAAGCCTCAGAAAATTTAAACCAGTTTAGTTTGGCTGCTTAAATCAGTCTACCTGCTTGGATTGAAATTCGCATGCTTAAATCATAGTCTGCCTGCTGAAATCAAAGTTTCCCCGGTTGTCACAATTAGCCTGCGTAAATCAAAGTCTGGCTGATTTAATTTACCTACTGAAATCAAAGTTTGCCTCCTATAGTCAAAGTTTTGCATGATGAAATCAAATCTGAATGTTTGAACTGGAGTTTTGCTGCTTACATAATTTTAGTGGAATACATTGATGAACTAAAATGTTACAATTTTATACGTATAGCACACTCTTTGGTTTCTACCTACGTGACTTTACCGAAAGAACCAGAGTATGGATTCCTGCAGTCACGAAAGCTTCAAATCACGTTTATTATTCTCTTGTAGTTTTCAAATTTAGCGTGCATACTAGTTAGCATTGACTTTTATGTTAAAATCAATATTTCTAATTTCCTGCCTTGTATTTTGTACACAAGATGGCTGGGAAATGAACCTACACAAGTTACGTTATGGTGCAGGCATTGAATTTCACATTTATCCTGTGACATCACAGCCGATTCCACATACAACCCGGCTTTAAGCGCGGTTCAGTTTGAGAAGGGAGTCCAAATGCCCAATTCTGCAACTCCATGGCATCGATTCGACAAGGCTGGACTTTCATGGGAACATATTGTTGGGCCTGGCACATAGTCACATGGATTCCACTGGACATGGAAATACATGTTAAACATGGAAATACTTTTTTTTCTAACGTAGATCAATATGCAGAAACTAATGTGTTTTTAAATTAAATTGTAAAAACAGATCACTTCGTAAAGTATCATTCACGTCACAACAGTGTGTGACCGTGAGAACCTGGTCTAATCTAAATATAGGACCAGTCAGATTAAAAACACATCTGGCCATATTAGTTCTCATGCATTGGAATGTTGTATAGCTTTCCAGAGGCCCTCAACACCCCCTTAAGGGTTCTGTAAACAAATAATTCAATTTTGCAACAAAAAATCCGAGCATGTAAACCCAACATCATGCAAAAAAAATTTCAATTTGGGTTTGCAGATAATTTAGATTTATATTACTCTTCAATCAGAATGGAGTAAGTTCATCCCCAATTGGTGAGCGAAGCAGGCCATCGTTCTTTTTGTTGTTGATAAAATGAGTGGCATTTTGTGGAAAATCTTACGAAGACTAGCCACTGTCATATGTAGGTGGAATTTCCATCTATGGCTTAGGATCACCAACAGATGTTGACCACAAAAGCTAATTAGAGTATGGAGAGAATTTGACCTAAATACTCCCAGGATCATAAGTTGACAAAATTACTTTACTGCAGTGAATCCGATGTTACAATTCTAATAACAATAGTTGACCGACCACAACATTACATAGTTTAACTGGACTGAATTGCAATGCAAAGTAATAGTGTTTCAAATCAGATTGTTAGTATTCATTTAACTCTCATGCTAGTCAGAATTCTCTCAAGCATTTGAATACAGCTTAACACACCTTAACAAGTTTTATTTAGAGAAATGCGTAAATCCTATTCTTATCTTGGTTTGAAGCTTTTGTGACTGCAGGAATCCATACTCTTTGATTCTTTCGGTAAAGTCACGTAGGTAGAAATAATATAAAATATTTAAAAAAATATTATGTTTCATACTTTCAAACTGTAAAAAAAGGTCCCCATATATCATCAACGCCCGAGATTTTACACTCCGCCCTCGACCCCGCCCACCCATGGGCGGCCCCGCCCACCACGATCATCTCCGCTCCCTCTCACCATCAGCCCCGCCCCCCGATATTTAGCTCCGCCCCTCACCCCCCACAACGTCGCCTCAACGTCACGTGGTGCCTCCACGACGACGCGCGATTGGCTGCACTCCGTACCCCACGTGGTGGTGGTGGTGCTTGTTGCGGCGGCGGCGGCAATGGCAGTGGTGGCAGTGGCGGCGCATGCGAGGTGCGAAATGTAAACACGGCGCCTCGGCGGACAAAAGACAGCAGCAGCAGCGGTGGTTGGTGGCCCCTCGGTGAAGACGACGACGACTGCGGCGGCGGGCAGGCGGCAGCGGAAACAGCGAACGCGGCAGAATCTCGGCGACGTCCCCCGCGGTAAGCGAACTGCGCCGTCGCCGCGGATTTGGATGTGTTACGTGAAGTGGGGGGTGGAGGTGGGTTGTGTGAGGGGTTGTGATGGGGGGTGGTTGTGATGGGGGGTTATGATGAGGGGTTGTTATGGGGGGGGGGGGTTGTGAGGTGATTATGAGGGGGGGTTGGGGGGGCCGTGAGGGCCTAGGGCGTCTAGGCCTCGCGGTGACGTCATCGTCGATTCCCCGGGCGGGCGGTGCATGGAGTGTCCAGTGAGAGGTCGCGCTCTCTATATAAACACTCACACACGGGGTTGTTTTATCGCATAGAGGCAAAACAAGCGAGTGATTATAAACCCAACATGAACTCAACACGTAAGAGTGGCCTGAGCAACAAGAAAAATGCAACGATTTATCGAAAGAATCGATCCCCGGGTTGATGCGCTCGACTTGTAGATTCTAACCACGAGCGATCTTCGCTTTTTAATCGACGGTGCAGTGTATGGCAGGGGTGGGGGAGAGGTCAAACGCCACGCCACTGAAGCAGGTTACGCGGATCGTAAGGAGATGTTCGTATAATGTTCGTGGGCGCTAAGGTTTGTGTGGAGACGTGCGGAATCGGGGCGTTGGTGTCGATACCTGTGCCGACACGGGAGAGACGCGGAGCGCGGCGTTACGCAAGTTTGAGGTTTACATCGATTCTTTAGTTTTTTGTAAGTTGTACAATACTGTGTTTCATAGGTTGGGAACGATTCACCATTCCAAGAGTTGATATTCACTGTTCAGTGTTAAGTTATATTTAGAAATCTATTTTTAATTATGTTTTGTCAGGAATCGTTGTGAACAATAAACTACATCATTCTCATACGTCAGATTTGGATACATTACCTTGCCTTTAGTGTAGAACATATTTAATCGACGAATCGTGTCGCGCCCAACGCAGAAGCCCAAACTTCGCCGCAGCACTTTGACTAAAGTCACCCACAGTGCTCACGGTTGTGTGGATTCTTCTCCACGCAAACCAACGTGGGTGGACGACGTAAGGAAGGCATCGTACTCGTGATCCCGAGTCGTGAATCCAACCAAGAGTTGCGTGCATGGGGGAGTGGGGCGGTGAGTCGTCACATTCTCCCGCATCGCTGTTAATTTCACCGAAGCGGCCCTTGGAGGTGTGGCGACCCCGGCCCGTGGACATTGGCCCCGGCTTGGGCTGTGAAGAGGCAGTGGGGGGGGGAGGAACACGTGGGGCCCGAACGACCGAACACCTCGTGGGACGGGTGGCAGCGACACAGGCCGCGTGTATTCGAAAGTGCACTGTTACGTGCAGTGCGAGGCGGAGTGAAGAGAGAGCAGTTGCAGTAAGTAAATGGTGTCCCGGTGAGCAGAGAGAGAGTGGGTTGAGGTGTGAAGGGGGTAGTGAGAGCAGTTGTGGAGGGGAGAGGTAGGAAGCGGAGTAAAATGGTGTAGGAGCAACGAGATATAAGGTGGATATTAATTTAATATGATAATAGGTTTTTACCCTTTTTTCTGGCAACATAACAGGTGTTAAGATCTTAAAACACCAACCTGAAACTTTTTACAAGGAATCATGTCTGCATTAACCACAATGCTTGTGGTCAGAATGCAAACAAAAAATATACTCTGATAATATATTCATTGACCTTGAAACTGATTGGTCCACACCAGAGACAGCTTTCTTTTGAGCCTCGTCTCAAACGGTGTTATTAATTTAATAGCTAACGTAAGTTGAAAATCCAGCTTATGGCTTCAGAGACATTGAATACCACGTGCCCCCTGGAGAAGGCTCGCAGTAGACACGAGGTCACGATGTGTTCCACTTTTGCCTCACATTTGCCTTTTGGGCGATTCGCTTATTTTACACGCGTGGAAAAGGTGTTTGCACCTGCCGTGGCTATGTTCGGATATTGCTGTGTTCGGACAAAGCTATGTTCTCGGATACGTTTTCTCATTGCTCAAGATGTGGAGTTTGGAGAGTGGCAATGAGGAGGGGAGGATAGAAGACATGATGATTGAATGTAGAGAACCAGGGCAAATTAAAATAGAGAGAATCGGGGGAAAGATGAGTTGTGTGTGGGAGTGAGGAGAGAGGGAGTGACGAGATGAGTTTGGGGAGAAACGATAAGAGTGGGAAAAGGGGTTGAGAAGAGAGGGCATAAAAAGTAATGACAGGGGGATTGAATAACGAGTATAAATATATTCACGTTGTGTGGGAGCGATGGGAGTGAGGGCAGAGGGAATAAGTTTAACAGTTACAGTCATGTGTTAATGCGATGTTGGAGGCAGTGGGAGTCGGTTGAGATCTATGAGGAGAGTGAGTGTTGAGGGGAATAAGTAAAGGGGGTAAGGGGAGGATAAATTAGGAGAGTAATAAGAGGAGAGGGGTAAGGAGAGGAGGGGAATGAGGGCTGTGTGTGTTCTGCCCCCATGAATGCTTTTCCGCAGCCGTGGCAACTCTGTACACGCGGCACACCCGCCCTAAAAAGACGTGTTTGAGCAAAACACCCACCCAGGTGCCGGTTGTAACTTAATGCCTGCCGGTTGTGTACACTACTCTGTGCTTGTCTAACTATTCAAAAGTTTTATGTTGACTTTGCTTACATTGTGATGCGACTTAAGTGTTTAACAATTTCCTTGTTGGTGCTCTGTGTTTTTTTTTGCAGTAAGCCACCTCGCCGAGTGACCATTTAAAAAGCAAATAAAAATGTCACTGTACAGCTTTCTTCTGGAGCCCATAACTTGTCACGCGTGGAACAGCGACCGCACACGTAAGCACAAGCTTAATATTCTGGCCTCAAATTCGCTTGGGAGAGTTAGCAACTTTTGCATTCTGAAAGTTCTCATCACTTTTAAGCTAAGTAGAAGGCTGCCCGAGGTCAACACGAGTAGCTATTGTGTTGTTTTTTCACTTCAGGATTTATGTTGAAGGTCATGCAAAGGAAAACATAAACTATCCCGATGCCAAATACTATACATAGACTCTGGCGTTGTGACATTTGCATCCAGCTCGGCACGGGAATGACAACTGTTTTCTTTCATGCTTAGCAATGAATGTGACATTGAGGAAGCACACGTCTGCTATGCCATAAACCAACCAAAGTGTTTTTTTACTTTTGTATAATACTGTCAAGTGGGTGTATATGAATCATTATTCTACATTATATTTAATATAAAAGTTACAACACGTTTGATTACTTACATTTATAATCACAATCAAACCGTTTTTTATATATAGCTTTAATATCAATCTGACAATTACTCGCTTTGAGATTTAAACTCTCCACTTAATTGATTGCTTAAAATAATTAGAAAAGCACATACATTGCTATTCATATGATGACAGTGTGTCTTAATTGTATTGCAATGATTATCTTAAATGTCGTGTGTTTTGAAGATAATGATACCAATTCTGTGATTTACCCTGTAGAGATCGCCATCAGCCCAAATAATCACGAGGTTCACATTTATCAGAGGAATGGGAGCCAGTGGAGTAAAGTGCATGAATTGAAGGAGCATAATGGTCACATCACTGGTAAGTATATTGCTTGACCTGTCAGCCTTAATTTTTTCTCTTCCTGCCCCCTGTATCTTGTAATATGCTGCACTGTGTCCTTGTGAACCAAACCACCTCTACTTCAAGGTGTTGTCCAGATACTTTGTTGTCTCGCTTTCTCGATCTCTTTCCCTAGATCTCACTAGTGATGCACAGCATTTTCCGAAAGATGTTGCCTTATCACTAACTTCTATAAGATCAATACTCTACATTGCTCTTTGTAATAATTTGTCATTCTTTCAACCGAGCTTCTTTTGACCATTCTTAGTTGACCTACATCTCTTGTTCGATTCCTACACTAATTAGGTTTCATAGCGCACAGTTTTTCAACAGTAACCTTTTAAAATTCTGTCCTTATTTGGTTGAGGGTAAAAATATGATGAATGGAGATTTACTTGTATTGTGGTTCATAATTTGTTTAATACATTTAATTTAAATAAGAGGCCTTCTTCAGAGGATGCCTACAATAGATAGTTTTCTCTTGCACTTTTAGAAATTTAAACTATTTAGTTGAGACTTTGTGCTGGGAATATGTTACTATATTAATTTTCAATAAAAGAAACGAAACAAAATGTACTTTGACTATGTAAAAAGTGAGTCAGACATGTAAGGTAAGTTATTTGCATACTTAGTCATCAAAATGATTCATTCAAACATGATTTAATCGAACAAATTCCAAAACATGTTTTGTCTTATCCCGATGTTGTGCGTATGTGTGCTAGTATGCATGTTCTATTATGTGGTGGGAAAGTACATTTTCAGTACCCTTGACTGTTCTTAATACCATAGCAGTCCAAGTAAAACACATTTATATTTGGAGTTGCATGGCATCTTAGCATGTCTGGGGAGACTATAAGCAGTATATTCTTTTTAATCTCAGAAAATAAACAAACCTTGGTTTAGAAAATTGTCATGTTCTTTTAGCAATAATAATTCACAGCTCTCTCAATCCACTGTTGGATCAAGGCCTTGCCGCACCATGTCAGTCATGGGGGTCATTCTGTTGTAAAATGTTGTTTAATTTATCGTTTAAAAGGCATTGACTGGGCATCACGGAGCAATCGCATTGTAACTTGTGGTTCCGACCGCAATGCGTACGTGTGGACGCTCAAAGAGGGCATTTGGAAACCAACACTGGTCATCCTCCGTATTAACCGAGCAGCCACTTGCGTGAAGTGGTCACCACGGGAAAACAAATTTGCTGTTGGCAGTGGCGCGAGACTCATCTCTGTGTGTTACTTCGAGCAGGAGAATGACTGGTGAGGAATTGGTGCATCTTCAGTTGCATTTGCTTCAGGTTTTTCCATAAGGCAAAGTGTTGTACTTTTAAGAACACTTATCACACACTAGTGTCCAGGTCTTCAGGTTGTTTTTTGTGTAGTTTATGACGTTAATGGTACCTTTGTTTACAGCCCATTGTCAATCCACATATGGTGAGGGTCTCTCTATACCGTGTCAGTCAGGTGGTTGTTTGACCATACTTCACTAAACTTGACAGTGCTGGATGGTAAAGTGGGAGGGAGAAGGCCCAGGACTGCTTCAGCCATCACATGCCGTTTGATGTTAGCCATGGCCAGATATTGAACTTCTGTTTCTTTTGTCCATCGCACAGTGCACTAACCATTGGTCAAACAAGTTTGAATTCCAGCAGTGGGTAACATCAGTGGCAAGTCATGTGAACCGGGTTTTTCTTGTTCCCTTCAAATTGTAATAACTTTTGCGGTGTAATATGGTCAAACAAACCGTTGACATACGGTATGAGGAGGCCTTCATACAGCAGGTGGTTTGGCAAAATGCAGAACATTTACTATAATAGTTTATGATATATGGAATGTGTTGGCTCTAGAAAACATGTAAATCAGGACCTTAATCATTGCGATTTCACTTTTAAATACAATGTATTATATTAAATGACATATAAATACTGTAATATCAGTGTTCTTTACATCCAGACAGTATCTACTGAGTGGCCCAAACGTGGACAAAAGGTTTATACATTTTAATAAATCACGGTTTTTTCATTTATTTTAACAAATGTTTAAACTTATTGCGTGCATGAATTCTCTTTTGAATTAATTTAGGACTTTTAAATGATTTACAGCTGCCCTAAGCATACACCAATACTCATTCACCTTCAGTACTCGTTCATCTTCAGTTAATGTTCTTTATATTTTTAAATATCGGAAAAAGTAGAAAAATATATATTGATAGACGACATATTAACTCCAAGAATAAACAAGAAAAATGTTTTAATGCCAGTGTTAAAATAAATGAAATAACCTTGTGTCCTGACTTTTGGGCCACCCTGTATATCCAAATTACACATTGAATGTAAAATGTACAAACGTTACTATTTCTGCTTTTCAGTTAGTATTTATTTAGAAGTTTTTCGTTGCCATGTCTTGCACACAGTAGTCAACAACATACAGCAATTGAGCACAAGATCCCTATTACTTTAATATGACACTACATTGTCTTCTCCCCAGGAGACATCAGTACATGCTACATGCCTAATTCAATGTTGTATATTTTTAAGGTGGGTGAGCAAACACATAAAGAAGCCGATTCGATCGACAGTGCTGAGCCTTGACTGGCATCCCAATAATGTTTTGCTAGTGGCAGGCTCTTGTGACTTCAAATGCCGGTGAGTACTGAGTGGCATTTTCAGAAAGTGATAATTTTAATGTGATCCTGTCCTCAGTTGCTCATTAATCCCTTTCATGTTGAATGTGCTAATGTAATTTAAAAAAGGTGTTTCTGCTTTTTGATGCCTGGATATCGCTTCAACAGGGGCGACATGCTCGAACATTTTGTCAAAAGGATATGGTGCTACGTATTGGGCAGTAGAGGGCAGTGCAGCAAGAGACATTATTTTATTGTCTGCTTCCATGTCTATGATCCTCTACTTCACAAACCGTTACTGACCAGCATGGGGAAGTATGGTCAAATAACCCTTATGGCATGCATGGCATAGGGAGACCATCATCCATCAGTGCACTGACAAAAGGGCTGGACATGTTAAAGGTGGAACTAAACGCATTTCATTTTGGCTACACAAACAGCTGGAAATGTGTTTTCATTGTGAATTCTGATATAGTTAAATGTTCAATGGGTTTATTCCCCTGACTGAAATAGGTTTATTTCATTTCACAGCAAAATAAATGTGTGTACCTACTAAAATTAAATATAGATGTTTAGAAATATTATTACTGGGCCATCTTGTCCATTAATGTAATTAGTTTGTCAAAAAACAAAAACATATTTTGTGTGAACAAAGCTACATTTAAATTTAGATTTAAAGCTTTCGTGACTGCAGGGATTCATATTCTTGGTTTTTTCGGTAAAGTCACGTAGAAGGGAAATAATAAAATAATAAAAATATTAATAAAAACATTATCACGACGTTTCAACTGCAACACAAGCAATCATCAGGTGTGAAATCCACAGCATGATGATTATTGCTTGTGTTGCAGGCGAAACGTCGTGAGAATTGTTTATTGTTTTATATTTTTATTATTTCTCTTCTACGTAACTTTACTGAAAGAACCAAGAATATAAAGCTACATTTCTCCGATATCGTGTTGTATCATTCATCACCAATAGCTTTGCTGTATAATGCCCTGTAGACTGGCCGTTGCCACTCAATATAATTATGCTGGACTAAACCGCTTACTGCACACAATTATTTCAAGTTACTTGTAGCCTGGCCCTTTTAAATTTAAGCATGCAACCCCCAGTGAATATATACCGGTAGACGTTATAACAGTGAAAAGTATGCCTTTCAGACCACAGGGTTATTGATCTCAGATTGCAGCTATCGCTTTATAGTGCATATATCACTACTTCTGCTTATAATTTAACCCTTGCAGCAATTGTGTTGCCTATAAAAGAGCAAAATGTATCCAGTGTAATATTCTCAATGGAGGGAGCACTTGACCAATGGATTGCACCCTGCATGACAAACCTGGTTACCCCAGTTAAATTCTTGGCCAAGACTAAGACAAATGATATAGAATGAACCAGTCTTGCCTGCCAGTCTTCACAGTCACACTCACCGGCATAGTAAATTATAGTTAAACAACCACATAGTGGATTGACAAAGGGCTGCAAATTATTATAATATATTAATGTTTTTTTCAGCAGCTTCACATCGACACTTTAAAGTTTGGATTTAAAACATATCTAGTCTTAGAGATACATTTTAGGCATTGGCATCAGATGTAATGCCATTCCGATTAAATATTAAACATTTTAATAACTCCATTGTTTGCCCATGATACACTATACATTAAAACAGAATTACTGTAACTACAAACGAATACAAGACAATTTAGTGGTACATGCAATGCATAAACAAAGATAATGTTACATCTGCTATAAATGTGTCCATAATTGTTATAATTTTATGATAATGATCTATGTATAACCTTTCGTCATAAACTCTTAAAGCAGCATAATTAAATAAATACAGTGTGCATTGCTGTGTGCAGAGTCTACTCTTCATACATCAAGGAGGTTGAGGAGAAGCCTTCGCCTACACCTTGGGGGATCAAGATGCCTTTTGGGTCCATGATGGCGGAGTTTGGGGGAGGTGGAGGCTGGGTTCATGGCGTGTGCTTCTCAGGCTCTGGAAACAAAGTGGCCTGGGTTAGCCATGACAGCACCATCTCAATAGCCGACGCCACACGAAACATGGAGTAAGCATGTACACCCTTCTTCCTGCTCAGCAGCTGGACATCAAGTCCTTATGAAATGTGCCAAGGGTTTAACGTCGCCTAATCTTTGCAAAACGGTACACGAGATAATATTTTGCAGCTTGCAGAACAAATGTTCTTGGTAATCTTCCCCCCCAAAAAGTTATCCTTTATCCAGAAAAGCTTCACTTAATCTGAAGATTATCTTTCAGGAGGGTTTTCCAATGAGATGCTTGGTCAATTCAGTTTGAGTTATTGCCAGCTGAGAGGAAACTGAAGTACCCAGAGAAAACCCAAGCATATGAGGGGGTTTTACACTCAAAGCTGCACACAGTCAATCCATTGCTGTGTTGCGATCTCCCGTCCCCTTCACAATCCATACCTACAACACTTGGCATTCCCAAGGAATCAAACTGTACCAACGAAGCACAATCCTCGTTTAACTGCAGAGATTCCAACACATTGTGCATTGTCAAGTCCTCAACTTTAAGAAATTATTCAATTTATATCTGTGAAAATACATCCGTTACCATTTTGTAGAGGTGTTTTAAAGAAATGTTTCTAGATGTGGCGGTGGTGGCTGTATTAACAATCCACTTTTTTAGAGTATGCGGTTTATCAAGTTCACTATTGTAAGTGAAAAATCACTGAAATGTGGTGAATTTTCTTTTCATAAATGTTAAAATTCCCTTCTGTATACGTAAATTAATTAGTTCCTTTTCATTTATACAAGCTTAGTGGCAACAAATATAAGTTACAAATGTTCTTGTCTTTTAACACTTATTTAATTGTTCATCAAAGTACTGCCATTGTTGCTGATCGGATTGGCACATCGCTCAAAGTTGCCATGTGGATTCTTGCCATGTAGACCTTCTAGTGTTCTTGATATACAGCAGCGGGGCTGTTCACTTCAGTGGCCATAGTTGGAATGACAATTTTTATTAGAGCTATAACTTATTTTGCTGACGCTTTATCAGCGTGTACAGCCAAGGCATGTGGACATATTTTAAAATAATGTTTTAAAGCAAATTCTGCATGTAGATTTATAGTTAATGGGTCTGTGTTCTATGAAATAAATTACATATATAAATTAAATGCACACCTGTCTTTTGCCAGCTTATTTATACGTTCTAAAAAATACCGCATTAAAGTGCTATTAAAAAAGACCCATTGGCGTCGTGAGGACATATTTCCACCTTTATAATTTCAACTGGACGCATTCTGCTTTTCAACAAAGATGGTTGCCGGCATTCATTTTCAAACTACCACAACTGCTTTGTACTTGTTCAGACTGTCAAATGTGCTGCTGGATGAGGGCCTTCCCCACACTGGGTGTTGGGGGTGGTATGACCATACGTGATCATGCTAGTCAGTGCAGTTTGGTGAAGTCGGGGTTACAAGGATTTGTTCAGAATTCACTTGCCTCTTATGTTAGCCAGAAAATGAACTTACTTAGCCTGAATTGGATTATTGTATAATTGAATTCTTAATACAGTAGTACTTGTGCAAAATATATTCAATGACACATTTCTGTGAAGGATTCACCAAAGTGGACACTGGATTTCTGTTTAGGCATAGTAGACATCCAGTGGCATAACTGTTCCCAATATAAACAGTCACACTTCCTCCCTTGTCAATAAACATCATAACATTTTGAAATGTATGTTTTTGCAATGATGTATTTTTTCATAACATGTTATATCCATTTGTTTCTAATGTAATCATGAATACTGTCAATGCATAGATGCCCATTGACCTAAGAATGGGAGCCTTATAAAAGTAATTAATATATGCTGCAGTCTTGTTGCCTTGTTTATTATTTGAACATTGTTATAAACAGTCATGATGGCATTCATGGAAAATGTATTATCAGAAGAAACTATAAATGCACATGCCATGTTCGACAAAAATGTAGCTGCACGAGTGAATCGATTATATACTTTCTGAGTGTTTAAACTGATACTTAATTATGTTTGAACTGGTTATTAGAATAACCTCGAGAGGTAAAACTGACACTAAAAGCAATGTTATTTCTTTAGGTGTAATTCGATTGGACGATTTTGCTCACTGAAAATAAATGGGTACAAATTTGGGGATTTGGAATACTTTTCTAATATCCGATTTATTCTATTTGCCAATTTCTAATAGCAAGTGTAGCAATGACAGCCATTTTTTGTGTTTGTATTTATATATAATATGAATTTCAATTCCAAGTTATTTAGCTCCGAATATGCCTGTGCTTGTTTCCACATGTATGCCGAGTGTTTGTTTAAATGTGTAATGTTTTTGTTAAAATCTTCCTAAACCTGCAGGTCTTCCCATCTGAAAACAGAATTTCTTCCACTGTTGAGCATCATTTTTGTCACAGAAAACAGCATTGTATCTGCGGTAGGTTTTTAAAATCCTTTACACCTTTGAATTTACCATAGGATTTATAATACATTTTTCTATGTAGCTTTGGACTTATCATTACTATATGCATATGTTTCTGATTACTGATTTGTTCTAGATTAAATTTGCTTTTCTGGAACAATTTCTAGGATTGTTCTGAAAAAGTATGCACTTTCGATCCCATAATGCAATATTACGGTTTATAACATCTCTGCTATGTGTGGGATCCCGTTCCACGGTTAACTTGGCTTAAAAAGAGATTGAAATTGAATGGTTCATTACAATTGTCCATTTGTGCCTATTACCAAAAATACTAGCATACACTTTAAACTGTAGCCAGCTGGTTAGTAGTAAGCACCACTACTAAAGCTCACTAGGTAAAGTATGTGACATGGGCAGTAATGTTTGATATTGGGAAACAACGGGCATCTGTCCCATTGCAGGGTCACGACTGCTGCCCTCTGCTGTTTGTGCATGACGACTGGGGAGTGCTGTCCTTCTCAAGCAAGCTGGACATCCCCAAGCAGAGTCTGCAACGCAATCTCTCAGCCATGGAGCGCTTCCGCAACATGGACAAGAGGGCGTCGGCGGAGCATCAGGACACCACGCTCCACACACTACACCAAAACAGCATCACGTGAGGCTCCGCCCCTCCCTTGCCACACCATTGTGGGAGCGTACACATGCTGAGATTCCCACCCTTCGGCATGCAGAGTTGGTGCCTCATGGGGGGCAGTATATCAAGTAGGTTGCTGGCCTACTTGTGGAGTTTTGAGTGTCATACCCTCGTGTTTTGGTTTTCTCCAGTCTTGCTCATTATGACGTGTAGTAGTCACTTCAGAGCCACTAATAGTAGGAAGCACACATGTTTATTCTACACTTCCACAGTAGAGGGGATAACTACACACGGGTCAGGAGGGCTGGCACACTGCCTGAATCACAATGCCGAGACGGGGATGAAGACTTGCGTAGATGATGGGTTCTATTCCAAACGACAGCCCCAACCCAGCATCGTGACCTCCCTTTTATCCTCCCCAGCGTGGCCTGGCTCCACCCTCGGCCACGCCTCCTTCTGGAACCTACCAGAAGGGTCTGGGATTCTCCCCACGTGTCCTCTCTGCCACCTTTACCCTACATCCCTTACCCCGGCCTATCACGTGCCCTGCTGGCAGACCAGCTGCGGTGTCCTCAAATCCCCTCTGCCAGCAACCCGCGCTATGCGCTCCAGTGGCACACTTCACCTGCCCTGCTGGTAGACCGGGCTACTACACCCACAATCCCGCTCTCTACCAGTAACCAGCGCTATGCGCTCCAGTGGCACACTTCACCTGCCCTGCTGGTAGACCGGGCTACTACACCCACAATCCCGCTCTCTACCAGTAACCAGCGCGCTACGCGCCCTAGTGACCCATTCTATGTCACTACACATGTAAAAAATACGGTAAGGTCTCGACATTTGCGAGGGTTAGGTTTTTTTTAATCTGTGCGAAAGTTCAATTCGCGAATTTATATCCTATGTTTATCTATTATAAAAACCTGGTGTTCCGTTTGTCCGTCAACTAAATTATGAAAGCCTTTCAGAAGGCCTGAATCAAAAAGTTATAGAAAGTGGACCCCTCCACCAGATGTGGGGGTAAAATGTTCACCCAACAGGTATCCAAAAATTGTCAACCCCTCACAAATAAAATTTTACCACAGGAGCTAGAATAAGGTGGCCACAGGCCCGCTGAAATTCTAGTATTAGAAAAAGGGGATGAGGTTCCTGTGTTAGTCTGAACACATGGGAGAAAATTAATGTTTCACAGCATTCATCCTGTAATGCACGCATAAATGACATCCATGGACTTGGTTCAATTGTACAATAATACAAATTGATAAATAATACAAAACACATCAATATATTGTCCTATACATTTGGAAGGTTTATTTACCTTGGATGGGAGTGCGATGCTGATACTACTGTATTAAATTCTCCAAAATACAACTGTCAGCAGTAGCAGAATGCGCGTGCCAACAGGGACACTCAATTGATTTTTATAATGTTGAAGTTCTATGCAAAACCAGCTACTACTGGCCAAAACTAATTAGAGAATCTATCGAAATTGAAAGAAAAAAAAATAACTTTAACCGTTCCGATAGCTACCGCCTTAGTGCTGGGTGGAAGCGAATCCTCAAATAATACATTATTTAAATACATGCCAACAAAGGGCAGCGTACTTCAATCGGGATTACCGTTGGTACGGCTATTTTAATAAACACAATAGACAGGAAGGAGAAGGTCAAAGGGCTCGCATAACGCATAATGTACGTTGCCTCAGTAATTTACCCCCCACGTGGCGCAATAGCGCAGAAGCATGGTCACCACATCTACGCCTCTATATAAGGAACAAAACAGTAAGACTTCTCCACAAATCTGGCTGTCGCCTGATGAAGCTAGTTGTAATTACTGGCGACACGTCGTACTTGGATTGTAAATGTTGTGGCTTTGCTCTCCAACACACCGGTGTGCTGTACTAGTGACGAATTGGTATGTTCTGTTTACGTGACAACCCTTACTAGTTGGCTGTGTCGGGTGGTGGCGGGTTTTAACGACACATTTATATCTTTATCCGATCTAACCCAAAAAAAACCCTCTAATTTCGTCCTGTCATTTTTATTTTATCCTTCCCTCCATTGGTCTACATTCCATTATTAATTTGCCCATCTATCTTCTTATGTTATTGCGAGATTTCCTGCCCAACTAAATGTAATTTATTTTCGCTTAGTAAATTATATGTTAACCTAGTTGTAACTTTTAAATCTTAACTGCTGTCTTTTTTATTTCACAGGCCACTTTAAACCCATATTCTTATTTCAGTGCTTAAACTTCCATATTTTATGTACAAGCAGACCTCGTCCAACATGGGAGTTATGTTCCTGGAAATGCCATGTTGGGCAAAATAGGATTCAACAAATAATAGACCCTTTTATGGGAAAGACAGGGTTGCATTCCTGGGTCTGAAATGATCACTCCCTTTTTGTTAAACTAATTCTACATGATTCCCACCTTTGTTATTTTACTAAAAGATGCCGAGTCGCTTCCCATGTCTTGTGTGTGTGCACTCTTTGTTTTACAATACCACCTCAACACAAAACCCCCATCTCCATTACTCTTACCGTGGCACTCGCACTCAACGCTCACCCCGACACTAAATTCCCAGACCGACACTCATCCCTAACACTGTCACTTGAACATTAGTGATTCGCCATCTAGGCATCCAATGATTGGATGGCTAGATTCATGCGGCAATGTGAACATTTGCCTTGTGCTGTTGTGCGTGTTGAGTGTTAAATTATTACACAAAAAACATACACATACAAAAAATACGTGGTAAATAAATTGCGCAATGGATGCAACACTCTCAAGACACCACTTTCCGACAACGAGATGAGAATATTAGCGTCAACCCACGTGTAGCCAAAACATCGCCCCCGTGTTCCGGAAAACAGACCTCATTACGTAAACCGTGAATATCCGAAACACGCGTTTGATAAAGCCACATTGGGCAAGGTTTTCCTGTACATTTGTGTTTTAAACAATTCTGACGGGAGTCATTGCATCATAAATGTATATGAACACTGTACATGCATATTTTAAATGAACTACACGATATTATAATCAAGGCATTGGGTATACCTGTCTTTTAGTTTTACTCATGCCAGATTCATCAGTTATTTATCAGTTGTCATGTATGCTTGCATCACACCTTAAAAACTCTTTGCATTTGAATTCCTCATATATCACATTGATAGTACTGATAGTGCACGTTGGAATCGTCTGTTATATGCCAATGGTGTTGTGTAGAGAGGATTTATAAGAGTTGTATCATACAGAGACCCTTTATCAATGGACATTTTACCATGACCGTCAAGCCTGGAAAAGGATCCCATCCTCGTTATTTTAAGGATAACGCATTTTCGTCTGTGCAGATTTTAAAGCAAAAATTCCTGGAAAAATACACCTCCAAGCACTGCACTTCAATATATTATCTTTACGTGCTAGAATTCAGCATTTGTTTTCACAAATCAATGCCGGTGTGCAGTTTGCATTCAGCAGCTACTTGTGCTGACGCGTTGTCTATTTCAAATGTGTTGTAGCTATTCACGTTGCTCTTAATTAGTAAGCCAATTAGTTTATAAATAGTCATCCTCTCCAACAAAATTGTGCCTCACTTTTGATATCTTTTCTGGCATTACAGTCTATTATAACATTTTTTGCATACAAAATGACATTATTATCCAATGTATACTGAAGTTGCTCGTGTGTACAATTGTCAATGTTTCTGTTTTGCAGACAGCTGTCTTTATACGAGGGAGACAAAAGTATCTGTACAAAGTTCTGCACCACTGGCATGGATGGAGCCTTAGCAATATGGGATTTAAAGGTACATTATTAAGCTGGTACTCGATGAGTATTTCTTCAACTAGTTAACCTGCTACAAGATGACTATAGTGAACAACACTCCAGAACTTTAAAAGACTATAGTGTAAGCAGGAGTTGTGGTGAACATGTAGGGGGGGGATGGAAGGCGTTTTTATTATTCCATAAATGTTCCTGTTCCAGCACAAGTAATTTAACTTAAAGTTTTTTTTCGTATGTACCGTCATGCACAGCTCATAGTTTGTTATACCGTAGAATAAATAAGATTGCATGCACTCCGCTCAATATGCAGATTTTTGTTGCGTTATTCATTAGGTTGTAAATGGTACATGCTGCTCACACGGTTACTTAAGGTGAAGGAAAAATACATATAGGTGTTATTTGGCAAATGTAATCAGTTTGAAATTATGTTTTTTTAATTGCGTTTTTATCTCTCTTTTTTTTAGTCACTGGAAGCAAGTATTCAAGGCCTCCACATCTACTGATTTCTCCTACTGTTTTGGGGTTTTATTTTTTAACCATCTTTGCAACAAGTTCCAATATATTGCTTGTGTTTTTACTTCAGCACAGAAAAACTGAAGATGAACACTAAATAAAAAGTAATAAATACATAATTTGCAAAACTAAAGAAGCTACGTGAACATTGAAAGGATTCTGCATACTTAATGGACTGGGACTCACTGTGCTGCGACTAGCTGAAACACTAGACCTAAAGAACGGACATCACGCCATTTTTGCCTTGCATCCTCTCCAGCCATGGCACATGAAGCAAGCACTTGTGTCCACCCTGTCCTTTGACCCTTCACCGCCCTATATTGAGGTGTATTACTGCAATTGGAATACCCATGTATGTATTACAAAACAATAAAATATGAAACTCAGTACCTGTTTATATTTTTTTCAACATTTCAACCCACTGTTCCTTGGTAAAAGTGCAAGGTGGTATTTCATTTTATTAGCTGGTTTTTTAACTTGCCTAGGCTCGTGTTCTAAAGGTGGTGCAGTACCCCTTTAATTGTTTCCAGTGAAAATCTGCCTAAATAGAACACAATTAAATGCTAATCGTCGTCCTAGAGTGTTGTGATAAGTAGAGTGCATACGTCTCTAATGGCGACAAGATTAGCAAAACAGTAATTTTCTGTCAATGACAGCAGGCGTTTCCAAGTAGTGGGTTGTTTGTACCTTCGGGATAACAAAATCGAAAACTATTTGTATGCATACATTGGAAATCAACTTTTTGGAAAACATGCCACATTTGAGCTTATTTGTTGAAATATACATTTTAATAAAATATACTTTTAAAAATGCTTTGAAAGAGTATGAGCCATATAAGAAGAACGCATATAACATGACACAAAACTGCAGTTTAACCTGCGAAAAAACATGGCTTAATGTTTCAATCGAAGCAGATTTAACTTGCTAGGTATGAACAATCTCCAAGTACTCATCTGATGAGAATAGTTTTGGCCAAAAAAGGATGCACGTCAGTACTGTCACTTGCATTGGCTGTATTAATACTGTATACACATCCGTTTATACAGTGACATGCGATTGTTATTTTTCCAACTTGCTTTTATGTGCAAAAAGACAATGTAATATCTGCTTTTCTTGGATTCGGAACATTTTGGCAAGCATTGGCTGGTGGTATCGCAAGCACCCATGCATTTTGGTGCCATTCAGACCATTCGGCGTAAATGAAGCGTGAATGATAGCGGTACCTCACATGCAGCTCTCATGACCGCCTGATTGGGGTTGCCAGTGGAGGCTGCCGAGGGGATGAGCGCAGGGTCCCTTTTCTTCATTATGGTCTTCTCTCGCTGCCTCCCTCCGCCTCCACAGCTGCACGGTCATGCAGTGCAGCACCGCATCTCCACCTGCTCTGCCCACATGATTCATTATCATTGTAAAATATCTAAACAGTTATGTTGCAAGCCCTGTAATTGCTCATGCCTCTACTGGTGAAATGGCCTCCACTCGAGTGAGCGCAGGAGATCCTCACAGGATATTTTGTCTTCATTCACACTGATTTTACGATAAAAAGTTGTTTTATTTTACCAGGTAAGACCCACTGAGATATATATCTCTTTTTCAGAAGCGACATGGCCACAAATGATAGCTCATTGAAGTGGCTTATGTGGAAATTTATAGCAGCCAAATACTCTAATTGCATGTTTCTAAATGTGGAGGGAAAACCGGAGGGCCCGGAGAAAAATCCACGTGACCACGCGAAGAGAAATGCAAACTCAAATCTCCAGGCGTCGGTATCGAACCTAGGACCTGTCTCCCACGCAAGGTAGTTCACATCTCGCCACCGTGGTACCCCGACGTCTTTTGGAAGAGGTGAGAGTGCCCACACGGAATGTGAAATCTGGTCGTGAAAAAATATGTATGCTATTTTTATTCTATTAGATCTGGATATGTAAACGCAAAGTTGGTGATGCTGTTAATTGTTAAAATAATTTGTAGCACTTGGGCAATTAAAGCAACAGTCGAGGTGCTGACAATGAATGGTATTTATCTCGGGGGCCGTCCATAAATGACGTCACGCACCTAGGGGGGAGGGTCAGACATTTGTGACGAGGGGGGGGGGGTTTGAGAAATGTGACGTCACATCAAAATGCGCAACTTTAAATAAATATAGAATTGTTATAACAACACTCCTACAACATCAGTGCAGCGCCACATTAAATACGCACTACAATGACAATAGTTTAAAGCGATTTGAAGCATGTTTTATTTGCAAAATGGAAATATGGTTGGGGGGGGGCAGAGCTTTGTGACGTCATAATTGAGGGGAGGTCTGACTTTTTGTGACGAGGGGGGGGGGTCAAAAATCGTCAAAAATCGCGTGACGTCATTTATGGACTGCCCCTAAAGCAATGACATAAATATGCAAATAAGTTTTAAGCAAAGGGCTTGTGCAAACTTACATTCTCATTCTAACCCAGTAACGAGACATACATATTTGTATGTCTCGTTACCTGCAAAGTACAGCATACAATAGCTGAACATTGTATGTGAAATTATACACAAACGGATTATGCACATGAGACAATGGTGCCTATGTTAAAACGTGTACAACCCGTTTCGAAAAACATCACTAAAATTAGTATTTTCAGGTATGGATTAATGTTGAAATATTAGATGAATGCCAAATCCATGAAGCATGAAAGAGAACATGCTGGTAAAATGTCAAATCAGAGTGATGTGCTGCTAAACTGAGCATTGAGGTGGTGCTCCTCTGTTCATAGTCAGCGGTGGAGATTCCACGTTCCTGTGGCAGGGGTGAGTAAAAATGATGGGTATTTTTCAAGAATCACGCTGATTTTTTTTATATCCAAAATAGTGCAAACCGTGCTGTTGAATTGCCATTAGCACTCCCACAAGAAAACATTTCATGTGATATGCTTTCCACAACTTCACACTTGCAAGCCTTGGCTGCCTCAGAATTTCCAAGATACCATGCTTCAATTATATTAAAACAAATCATGCCTCATTACATTTACCAACTGCTGAGCTGAAAAATAAATAAACACTCATGCGTGAAAGGTGCCATTTAATCATTGTAAATGTGCTCACTGACTATTATATTCAGAAACGGAGTGAAATTGCTCTCAAAAAAGCAATTCCGGCAAAGATGT
This sequence comes from Lampetra fluviatilis, assembly GCF_964198595.1. Taxonomy (NCBI): domain Eukaryota; kingdom Metazoa; phylum Chordata; class Hyperoartia; order Petromyzontiformes; family Petromyzontidae; genus Lampetra; species Lampetra fluviatilis. Next base: position 11,829,728 of record NC_136279.1, on the reverse strand, counting down.
GTTTCACTCAACACTTCTGTTAACTGGTAGTTGTCTTCACACTTGGCAGTCCACTTTGAAGGCCTCTATCCATTCCATGGTAAAGTACAACATAACGTATATCATGGTGGTGAGATGTTAACTACCTCGCCTGGTATACAGGTGGTCGTCGGTTCAATCCCGACCCTGACGCATGTTAATTTGGAGTTTGCATGTTTTCCCCGTGGTCGCGTGAATTTTTATCCGGGTCCTCCAGTTTTTCCATCCACATTTAGAAACATGTGTTTAGAGTATTTGACTGCTATATAGTTCCGCATAATAAGCCACTTCGTTGAGCTATCATATGTGGCCAGGTCGCTTCTGAATTTTTTTTATATAGCTCAATGGGCCTTACCTGGTAAAATAAATAAATATATATATAATTTACCAACAATTTGTATATAAACCGCATGACTATATACAGTGCATCAATTCATCTGCTTTACGCTTTTGCTGTCTTATTTTGCTAGGTAACCAGTTGGGTGTCATGCTTCGCTTGCTTTATCAGCTCGGAAAAAGCCTCATTAATGAGCTCCATTAGCTGGTTTCCAAATAAAACGGAGATTAAAGAAACGTCCCACGCCATACTTATATGGTTTGTATATATGTCGTATTCCCAGGAATGTTTTGAAGACGAAGGCAAGGGCATTCAAAGCGAATTGACAATGTCGCTCCTGTGCAGAAAATCTGTCAGACAGCTCATAGCTGCTTGACAAATGAGGATCATAGGTTCGGTTATGTTGCTATATTTGAAATGAAACCCACATGCACTTGTGCCCCCCCCCCTTCTACCCCCAAAACCCGAACTGTATTTTCAGAAGATGTAACTAGTTGCATTTGTGTAGAATCCAGAAAACTCTGAAACATCACATTATTGTGGTGCATATCATTTTGTTAGTTGAACTCCAATGTATATTCTTATAGTAGATACATTTTTGTTTACTTAATACTGAAAGTAAATCACGATTAAACCAAACTAGTTTCTGAGATATAGTCTTTATATCAAATAAACAATACATCACCCTGTAGTCTTCATAAATTACTGGTCAAATACTGTGAACTATATTAACATTGATATATACATTAAAAAAAATTAAGCTCCAATACATTATGGTTTGTTGATTTGTCAACAACAAACCATAATGTTTTATCAACAAATTAGATATAACTACAAACTGTAGTTGGAAGAAGTTCCTTCAAAAAGTGCCTCATAAGCTCTGCATCCAAAGTTAATTTTCAACAGGTGGCCCTAAATTCAACAATGGTCACGAGAATTCTCGTTTCCATTTCGAGGTCCAGATGTCTGGCCATGAAATAAGAAAAGTTTTGCCTCCTCGCCTGTCCACTAATCTATCATTGATGACCCGGAGGAAGAGGGGGAGGCTGGGCTGAGCCCCTCCTCCTTCTGAGCACCCTTTCCCCAATAATCTCGTCGTCATAATCATGGACTTCTACCCGAAATAATCAAGGTATGGAAAGTTAGTGTACTGTTTATTTATTTATGTTGTTATGTACTGTATTTTATGAGTTTTTAGTGAAGTCTGGCCGCAGCTGTGGTTCCCCTAACCCCCTATTTCCCAAAGGCCCTGTACTTTACCAATCGCGAATTTGCCGACCATGGCTTTTTCCAGGAACCTTACCCCCGCGGTTGGTGAGGGATTGCTGTCCGGATGTAGTGACATAGAATGGGTCACTAGGGCGCGTAGCGCTGGTTACTGGTAGAGAGCGGGATTGTGCGTGTAGTAGCCCGGTCTACCAGCAGGGCAGGTGAAGTGTGCCACTGGAGCGCGAAGTGCCGGTTGCTGGCAGAGAGGGGGGATTTGAGGACACAGCAGCCGGTCTGCCAGCAGGGCATGTGATAGGCTGGGGTAAGGGTTGTAGGGTAAAGGTGGCAGAGGGGACACGTTTGACAAAGCCCAGACCCTTCTGGTAGGTTCCAGAAGGAGGCGTGGCCGAGGGCGGAGCCAGGCCACGCTAGGGAGGATAAAAGGGAGGTCACGACGCTGGGTCGGGGCTGTCGTTTGGAATGGAACCCGTCGTCTACGCAAGTCTTCTTCCCCGTCTTCACCTCCTCGGCGTCGTGGGTCAGGCAGAGTGCCGGCTGTCCTGACCCGTGTGTAGTTACCCCCTGTACTGTGGAAGTGTAGATTAAACGTGTGTGCCTCCTACTATTAGTGTCTCTGAAGTGACTACTACACAGATAATAAACCGGGTGTACATGAGTGCCGCGGTTGGCGATGGATTGCTGTGTCCATAAAATACATGACAGCCCTTCTTTTCAACACGCTGCTGAATGAAGCCCTCTCTATGCCATGTCGGTCATGCGGATTCTTAGACCATACTAAGCATGCTGGTGAAGATGAGTTCATGAATGTGGGGGGGGGGCAGGCCCAGTGTGGGGGGGGGAGGACCAGTGTGGGGGGGGGGGCAGGACCAGTGTAGGGGGGGGCAGGACCAGTGTGTGTGGGGGGGGCAGGCCCAGTGTGGGGGGGGGGGCAGGACCAGTGTGGGGGGGGGGCAGGACCAGTGTGGGGGGGCAGGACCAGTGTGGGGGGGGGGCAGGCCCAGTGTAGGGGGGGGGCAGGACCAGTGTGTGTGGGGGGGGCAGGCCCAGTGTGGGGGGGGGGGGGCAGGACCAGTGGGGGGGGGCAGGACCAGTGTGGGGGGGGGGGTTCGGCCCAATTTGGGGGGGGGGCAGGACCAGTGTGGGGGGGGCAGGCCCAGTGTGGGGGGGGGAGGACCAGTGTGGGGGGGGAGGACCAGTGTGTGTGGGGGGGGGGTAGGACCAGTGTGGGGGGGGCAGGACCAGTGTGGGGGGGGGCAGGCCCAGTGTGGGGGGGGAGGACCAGTGTGGGGGGGGGCAGGACCAGTGGGGGGGGGGGCAGGACCAGTGTGGGGGGGGGCAGGCCCAGTGTGGGGGGGGGACCAGTGTGGGGGGGCAGGACCAGTGGGGGGGGGGGCAGGACCAGTGTGGGGGGGGCAGGACCAGTGGGGGGGGGCAGGACCAGTGTGGGGGGGCAGGACCAGTGGGGGGGGGGCAGAACCAGTGGGGGGGGCAGGACCAGTGTGGGGGGGGGGGAGGACCAGTGGGGGGGGGCAGGACCAGTGGGGGGGGGGGCAGGACCAGTGTGGGGGGGGGGGTTAGGCCCAATGTGGGGGGGGGCAGGACCAGTGTGGGGGGGCAGGCCCAGTGTGGGGGGGGGAGGACCAGTGTGGGGGGGGAGGACCAGTGTGTGTGGGGGGGGGCAGGACCAGTGTGGGGGGGGCAGGACCAGTGTGGGGGGGGCAGGACCAGTGTGGGGGGGGGAGGACCAGTGGGGGGGGGGGCAGGACCAGTGTGGGGGGGGGCAGGACCAGTGTGGGGGGGCAGGACCAGTGGGGGGGGGGGCAGGACCAGTGTGGGGGGGGCAGGACCAGTGGGGGGGGGGCAGGACCAGTGTGGGGGGGCAGGACCAGTGGAGGGGGGGCAGAACCAGTGGGGGGGGCAGGACCAGTGTGGGGGGGGGGGAGGACCAGTGGGGGGGGGCAGGACCAGTGGGGGGGGGGCAGGACCAGTGTGGGGGGGGGGGTTAGGCCCAATGTGGGGGGGGGGCAGGACCAGTGTGGGGGGGCAGGCCCAGTGTGGGGGGGGGAGGACCAGTGTGGGGGGGGAGGACCAGTGTGTGTGGGGGGGGGCAGGACCAGTGTGGGGGGGGCAGGACCAGTGTGGGGGGGGCAGGACCAGTGTGGGGGGGGGAGGACCAGTGGGGGGGGGGGGCAGGACCAGTGTGGGGGGGGGCAGGACCAGTGGGGGGGGCAGGACCAGTGTGGGGGGGGCAGGACCAGTGTGGGGGGGGGGAGGACCAGTGGGGGGGGGGGGGGGCAGGACCAGTGTGCTCTCCCTCACCACTGACGCTGACGTTAGCTTAAGCAGGGTTATCGAACTCGGGCCACCAGGTTAAAAGTGCAGCACGAAAACCACTGCACCACCCAACCCAAATGAGCACATGTTCATTCACTGTGCACGTGCATTAACCCTGGTGCATATACAAGTGGATATGCATGTTTATGCAAATACAGTTCCACACGTTATCGTTTCTATTATGGTGATGGTAGTAAATCACATTTAAGCTCTGTGGACCTGTAAAAGCACAGATCCCCTCTGTATGCGCACGTAAGATCGGCAGGCTATTAAAGCATGCCCTCGGCTAACACTAGGCACCTCGTCGCTAATTACGAAAGCAACTGGCCGATCCCCCCACACACAATTGCAATTTAAGCAAGCATTTTGCCAAAAAGGTCATGTGTGCTACATAAATTAGCCGTGGCATTCAAACAGCACCCATTAGTGAAGGGGGGGAAAACGGGTCATTAGATTAAACAAACGTGAGAAAACATGCACGCGTGTGTCACACGGAATGCGTGACGCATGCCGACAAAATAGCGGGTAGTCGTGCATGGAGGAATGTTTTCGATTCACTGCTTTGTATGGACACAGGATGCGGATAGATCGGAGTTCAAGGCAGACGTCGCTCTGCTCGTGTTCGCTTCGAGGTCACTACAAAGAGGAGCGCGTACACTTCTACGACTACGGCAAGCTATTACGCGTGGCTCACGTCCACCTATGTCTCGCTCGGGCCACAGTGATCGCGTTGTTGCACAGCTTTGCCTCGGAACGCAAATTCAAGCCGGTTCGGAGCGGTGCAATGAACAGCCGAGCGCGCCACGTGTTCAGTTTCATGCGTCTCCGCTGAATAAAAACAACATATATTTTACCGCTGCTTTAAAACGTTATCTTTGTGTTGTGGCATATAGTAAGTTTGGCTGGTAAAATAAAGCTTTTTATTGATTTGTCTTCTCAGAACATTAAAGAGGCCCCAGTCTTTCATTTGCATCATAATAATAATACACCGCTCAAGACATGCAGTCTTAACACGTTCTCCCTTCTGTCGGTATTGTGAGATGTTCTTCCCATCATATCGCCAGTTGTTTGTTCCTCGGAGGTGGAAATCCTATGAACAATGTGAGAATGTGTAAAACACTGAAGCACATAGTCAACTACCTGATCATATTCTTGGGTTTTTTCGGTAAAGTCACGTAGGTAAAAAATTAAAATTAATAAAAGTAAAATAAAAATAAAATAAAAATCACGACGTTTCGGAGGCAACACAAGCTTCCGTATTCAGGTGGAACCGTCACAGCACGCTTGCTGTATCAAGTAAATGAGGTCATCTCCACACATTTATCTGGTCATCTCCACACATTTATCAACAACCCTACCTTACAAAGGAAAAAAAAATATATAGCACTACCAGAAAAGGGCAAAAATATATATAATAGAAAATGTATAGAAGTACCACTGAAAGGTGGCACCAAAACAATTAATCAACGAACGCTTGTTTGTGTTGCGAGTTATATGTATTAGTGGGGAGAAGTAAACATGCTGCGACCCGAGTTCGATTCCCGCTCACGGCCAACACTAGTGACGATTATCTGAACCGATCCTGGGCCTCCCCTAGGTCGACTCAGCCTCAATTAAAGTATCTGGTGCGGTGGTGTGTAAACATCGCCCCTGGGAGGAGACAAAGGCGGTCGGGCGTGTACCGTACCAACCTTCATAGATACTCGCTAACGGCACTTGCCCCAACAATCTTGTTAAGCCTACACGGGGGGGGGGGGGTGGTCTTTGTCTTAGTATTTCTTTGTGTTATTTGTGAAAGAAGATCACCGGACGGCGAGGCGCGTCTTGGCCTCCGGCCGTGGCACAGGTGGAGAGCAGGAAGAGGCTCCCAGCGAGGGCCTCGAGGGCACAAGAGAGCCACGCCAGGTGGAAGGACCAGCCGAATGCGATGGTGATGCCGTGCAGCACCTCGGGGCTGATGAGCTGCGCTGTGTGAGCGACGAGCTGCGAGTATGCGCAGTAAACGCTCACTCCCACCAGCGTGACGGAGGCTGCGGGTGACACACAGCGTGGCGACTAGTGCCGGACGAAGCTTGTGCGGGGGGCCCGTAGCGTACGTTATAAAGGGGCCCTAAATTAAACACCCAAAAAAATCATGTAAATATTAAAACACATTTTTAACTTGCATAGTGAAGTAATTGTAATTTTTTTCTTATTGCTGTACGGCCAGATAACACGGCAAATCGATAACATTAAACACCCAGTCGTTCATAAAAGTTGAAGGCGGTATAGTACTATAGTAATAGAGCAAGTGCAGAATCACTGAACCGGAATTGATAGCTTGAACGCGTTTATCACGGGGCCCTTGTACGTGCGGGGTCCGTAGCATATGTAGCTACTTTTTCTACTAGGATAATCGGCACTGGTCGCAACAATCTATCCAACCATCAAATGTCCACCGTGATCGATTAACCGCCCGCGCGCACATCTGAGTGCAGCATCCGTACAATGTGCCGTTATTCCATGAAAGGGTTAATGGTGTGTTTAGCAGTTTGGTTCGAGACGAGCTTAGAAAGTGCAACATTAAACGGGGGTGATCTTGTGGAGCTCGCTGTCGTCTGCCTTTGTAATGTAAAGACGCGGTTGAAATAATTACGTTGAATGTGATAGGATTAGGGAGGGGGGGGCTCATTAACAATCATCTTCTGCATACAAGCTCTGGCTTTAGTAGAATATAGAATGACATTCATCGTGTCTTAGGAAACGTGCAACTTGACACGTGGTTGCTTTTATATGCAATACAAATTGCATTGACATTCGTTGGGATTAATGCTGTAGCCCAGGGGCTCTGATTGTGAGCCCCCCCCCCCCCCCCAAATACACACACACACCTATACATTGTACCTTATACAACACAATACTGTAGCGCTTGATTAAAGCCATAGCATCAACTCTGTGCGTTATTATCAATTGCGTGCTGAAAATGTTAAAAGTGTGTTGACACTGTTCTGCAGATGTAAAATGTGTATATATCACAATTTGAACACCAAACTTGAAATGACCGTGGTGAATAACAATGGAGTGCTTGTCTTGGAACACATGGGTGGATGTAATACGGTAGAGGAAGGAATTAAATCCATATGTAGTGACATCGTGCGATGTCACTGTGTAGTGCCGGCCCTAGAGGGGCCTGGTGAGCACTGATGGATAGCGCGAGATGGCACCACGCTTGGGGTGCAGTACCAACCCTACAGAACAGGGTGTGGGAGTGCCGGCCGTAGGAATGAGGTTACTAGAGGCCATGGCACTCTGGTTGACCCGAGAGGACACGTGACCAGTTAAGTCTACAAAGGGGCCCCAAGTGGGGGCTAGGGGTGGTCACGTGTCGGGGTCGAGATCCTGCTCGAGGATTCTGGAAGGTGGTCGTGGCCAAGGGCGGAGCCAGACACACCGCAGAGGATATAAGCCGGGTCCCGAGAGGGACCGGCGTTGTTGTTAAATCTGAAGAAACCTTCGTCTACGTTCTACGTTCTCCGAGTCTCCAACACGTGGACCTGGACCCGAGCTGTGGTCCCTGTCCGTCATAGCTCGTTACGTTGTAATTAGTGTAGTAAGCCTGGTGGTCCACCACCAGGCTTACTACACTAGTCACGTGGTATCTAGTGTAGCTAGCCTGGTGGTCACCACCTGGCTAACTACACCAGTCACGTGGTAACTAGTGTAGCTAGCCTGGTGGTCACCACCTGGCTAACTACACCAGTCACGTGGTATCTAGTGTAGCTAGCCTGGTGGTCACCACCTGGCTAACTACACTAGTCACGTGGTAACTAGTGTAGCTAGCCTGGTGGTCACCACCTGGTTAACTACACCAGTCACGTGGTAACTAGTGTAGCTAGCCTGGTGGTCACCACCATAGGTTGTTATTCTGTTAAGGGGAGTTACCTCGTGTGTTGGAGCTAAATAAATGTGTTGCCTCCAAGTATACGTCTGCGACTCAGTTGAACTCACTACACATATACAACGAGGTGCCCCAAAGCTATGACGGCACCAGGCTCACAATAAACTTAATCCAGCCCTGGCGTGGAACACATACAGGGGAGCATAGATGTATTTTGCTGCATGACGCTCTGCCAGCCTTCACGTGGTTCCACGGGCCTCGTGACGACTACAACCTGTGTGTGCAAGGTGATGGACCCATCCTGCTGCAGGGCTTCTGAGATATCTGGCAGAAGGAACTGTACTATAGTGTTTGTTCAATGTGTGGGTGGCACAATGCGGTGGACGGAATGAACTCCCGAAGGTGTGTTCCGTCATGGCGTTTACCTCCGAAGATAAAGTAAATCCCAGCAAAGCAGATCATGTAGTAGTGATTGAGGAGGGCGCTGATGAGAACGAAAATCCCTCCAAACACCATGAGGACCAGGCTGACTGGCAGCACAATCACCACCACCTTCTCCAGCACTGCGCAGTTCAAACATGGCCACAGCAATGAACAACAACCGCGATTGGCTGTAAACCATCTAATTATACCATTACAACCGTGTATTAATTCGATCAATTAAGTTCATTCTTGTACATTTCAGCAAAATTTTTTTCGTGTTAATGAGTATCTTTTCATGAACACGATTAATTTCGTAAAACTGTTGTTCACAAGGGGGAATGCATGTTGGCGTCTCAGATGCTATTATAGATTAGTTGCAACAACACAAAGTGTGTTAAATCTCGGACATAATTCTAAATTCAGTGAACCCGCAAGGATGATGATGATGATGATTATATGGTTAAAGAAATAGCGTCCTTTTAAAACAGATAAAGCCCTTCTTCTTGGTTCTTTCGGTAAAGTATTATATAAATAATATATTATTTTATTTTATTATGTTTTCTTTTTATTATTTTATTACTTCCCTTCTACGTGACTTTACCGAAAGAACCAAGAAGATTAATCCCTGCAATCACGAAAGCTTTAAATCGAAAGATAAAGCCCTCTTCACTCTCGTGAGTTTACTAATCTAATTCACTCATGCGTCTTGAATACCTATGCATAGGAGCGTGCTGTTTTAATGTTTAATATTGTTGAAAATGTATTCATTGTTATAATCAAATTATATTTTAAAACCATGCTCACAACAGATTGCTAATATCAATGGATAATTATGTTTGAGTTAATGAATTTGAATAACATTTCAGGCAAAACTATGTAATTATTTTTATGTGGATATACTAAATGGAATTTTTAATCAGCTATATAGATGATTCGATTATCAATATTAAAAATGAAAATTACTTACGTAGATCATTCTCAAATAGGGTTTGTAACCTATGTTATGTGTAATTTTAAAGGCGATTCCTGTCATATTGTGTCACAAATTGAAAGCATATCAGCATTCTTCAACCTAAACTTGACCAATATATTTCACATGATTTGACAAAAAATATTAAACAATAGAAATACATTCTAGCAATTCTCAATTCATCAATGGACAAATGCCTCCCCATGCCATATCGGTTATGTTTTTTTTACCATACTTCACTTTGCAGGTCAGTGCCAGTTGGTGAAGGGGCCGGGGAGGGGAGAGAGCAGGACTGACTCCCATATCACTTGCCACTGATTTTAGCCATAGCCAGGAATCAAACTCGGGTCACCTGATTCATAGCGCAGAGCAGGACTGGTTCCCATATCACTTGCCACTGATTTTAGCCATAGCCAGGAATCAAACTCGGGTCACCTGATTCATAGCGCAGCACGTTGACCACTCTACTTCCGCCCTATCTGACAAAAAATATATAAATTCTACAACTAATAAACCTCAAGAGAAATATGGCTTCAGAGGAGCATTCAGAACATTGTGTTATAGGAGGTTAACTATTTATTATGTGTGCAGGCTACGATCAGTGTCCCACGTGCCTCTATCCACCCAGCAGTATTAATGTATATTCCCACCTCTTCCAAAACGTCTGATCAGCATAGAAGAATAGGACAAAATATATTCTCGAGCTCCCTCGAGCGAAGGCACTTCTGCCAGCAGTGGCATGAGCAAATAATGTTCTCTTGAGCCAACAGACATATTTTGATAAGGAACAAGCCATAAGAAAGTATATACATGATTACACACACAACTGTACATCTGAATCCTTCTGACACTAACCTGAACATTTTTTTACGAACAATTATTTTTCATGTGGTATGGGGTGATAATGATGTATCCATGGGGGTGATAATGATGTACTGCCATTATTATCGGCAACGAGCACACATTATGTTAATTGCATTGTAGATCAATGGATTTCATCATCGCTGCCTGTCAGATGGATAACATTGGCTAGTAGCGGCATGTAGGACTAGTAAATAAAGATGCATGATGATGACAACAATTATAATGGTGATGAAGGGCAATACTGCACTTCAGCGTCAATGCACATCATGCATGGCCATTCTAGACTCCATTAGGATCCTGTCTTGGGGTTATATATATTCGTTTTATAGTCTTATCTATTCATTACGTACGAGTGATATTGCTCAAAATAGTTGTAGAAAGTTTCCTCCACCAAGGAAATGCGGCTACTACTTCTTAAAATCACGGTTGCCGAGCACAGGCCCAAAAGTCCATAGCGACAAGTGGCCAACAAACAGACGACATTAAAGTATAACACATTCGTCCTCAATTTGACCTGCCCCTACTGAACATCTGTGAAAAAAAGCTATATAGCTCATCGGATTCCTCCAGTATAAATACAAATTCTGATAGCGATTCTGGGTGGAGGAAATAAGGAGTGAAGTTCTTGGGAAGATAATCCACGGTGGAAGCTCTGGAAGAGGCGACTGACCGCCGGTGAGTGACTGCAGTGAATCAGTGATTGCTGGATCATACGTTAGGCTGTTGGACTCCTAAACCTACCTTTCGTGTTCTTAAATACTGCCAAGCTTGAGGGAAGCTGTCATAATTGTCCGCCTTATACATCATGGTAGCCCCTGCTGGGATATTAGGGCCTTACTCCACAGCATGAATTAAAAAAAAACATGCAACATATGACCCAATACTTCTGGATGTGAAAATGCAGATAAACTGTAACACTCATCATTGAACATCTGTCATTTGTGTCACTATCGCACACATGCACCTTGTGCTTCACTTGTATGTTTCTGCCTAAGCCTCCCCCGTGAGTGTATGGCCTCTGCCTGGTCAATGAGGGCTTTGCAAAAAAAAAACACACACAAATTTGGTTCAGCGCACAAAATAATTTTCCTAAATTACAGCTCCGAGAGGGAGTCAGAAGTGCTGCCTTGTACTCTGTGTGGACCAGAAGTCATTTGAAGAGTAACTGGAGGTGGGCCATTCCGCATTACAAAGGGTTGTGCTGCTCTACGAGTAATGTCAATGGGTACTTCGTCTCATTACATGATGCCAGTCACATAATTGGGATAGAATTGGCGGAAAATAATATATACACGTAAAAAAATAGAGCATGTCATGTCAGCAAGCCTTCACCGTGTTTTTGTCTCTATGTCTTATTGTTTTATAAAAATCAAATAAGAGATGCCATCTTTTGAATCAGGTCACGATAACCCTTATTCCATGAGGCATTAGGGCTGTAACTGAATAAGACTTAAAAAGTTTTCTACACACGCAAAAACACAGATCGAGAATTTGGTAAATTAGTCACTTTCTAACCTTATCAAAACGAATACTTGTAGGTCTTAAATTAATATATGTGCTTGTTTTAAGAAGTGAATCACTTTTATTTTTAGTTATGAATTTTGTTGTGTACGCTACATTTACATGAATCTATTTGTATCCCAGCTCTTCATTGCAAAATGTGTATTTATCTTGTCCTAGCGATTGCAAAATAAATGAAATATTTGAAATACATAAAATAACCTTGCCTGCAATTGAGATTATTTTCAAGAAAAGCAATAAGCATTAGTAATAGAATATTGGCTCAATCCGCTGTAAACAGAAAATCATCAAGATATGACTGCAACTCAATTAGAAGGATTATCTTGCATCATGCAACGATGTCTTGCATTTTTTATTTTGCAAAGACTATTGGACAGTCACGTACTTTGGTCTCACGGGCACTTTCATTGTTATTCAGCTCAGATAATTGTGGGTGCTCGAGTGTATGAGAGCATATATCTCAACAAATGAGATCAATGCAATTTCACATTTTTATGAAAGTTCCACAGCAGCATACACTTAAAACAGACACACTTCCTGTGTAGGATTCAGTTCGAAAACATTCTGACGTTCATCTGCAAAAGAAATATGCAAATACACAAAATAAACATAAATAAATGTATAAATGTCGGCTGATAATGTTGTTCATGTTACGTGTCACATACATAGTTTGTATGATGTATAGACGTGCAGCAAGTGATGTGAATGGGCTGAGGCGAAGGCGAATGTAAATAGTATTGGTCTGAGAAGAATGACAGGGCTTGAGCACAACGTATGCGCACACCCAACAAAGCAAGTGAAATTGCGACATTTACAGTGATTGTTGACAAGACATTTGGAATGCAACCCAAAGCGACCATCATCGCCTATGAGTCACAAATGCTTTTTCTAAATGGAAACCTTTTGAGATCGTAAATGCCATTGGCTACCCATACAAAAACATGTATTTGTTTAAGTGGTACTATATATTTATCATTTCCATAAGAGGGAGCTTTCCCATGTGTGTTCTTCAAACAAATTCATAAAGCTGGAATTCTATCTAAGAAAATGCAAAACCAAGTTTGATTTGAAGGTGTTTTTGTGCAGTCATCGGGAACCAGGCTGAGACTAAGCTCGTGACACATGACCTCTGGCCTCTGGGAAACCTGAACAGCACCTTTATTTTTCTGCTGAAAACAGTGTCATGGCCATATTTGTAAGTGGATTGAAGTCGCAAAAGAAATAATATACTCAATAAAAAAAAATTCCATAGGTGTTTCTCAAGGGCAATAAATGAATGGAAGGACTGCACCTTTTATACACGTTCGAACATTTCTCAGCAAATTGTGAAAATGTGATATTTTGTGTCCTCATCGTGCACCGTGTTTCAGTGTAACTAAAGGGTAACAATAATATAATGAGCACTTAATAGAAGCTAATTACAGCAAAATACAATGACGAAAAATGTCCTTTAGTGAAATAATACATGAACTGAACTTTGGGTCTTGAATTTGTTTGGACAGAATAATAATATTTTTGTGCAACATTTTGTCATTAATTCCGTGCTGCATTACATTTGTGATAAAGCGACACCACTATGTAATTGTTAAATGGCAGGACATATTAAAAATAACAAGAAAAATAATTTCACACACAGTCGCTCTGTAGACAAGAACATGGCCAATGTTCGCTCAGCATTGTAAATGCACTTTGCATTGTCTGTGTTAGTTTTCTCTTTTTTGTTTGAGAAATTGTTTTCATATTATTATTATTATACAACGTATTCATTTGATTAGCTGTAATTAGCTCCATCATAACTGTAGTTACTTATTTAACTCAACATGACTGATACCATTAATATATCAATTTACAGATGACTCTTTTACATCATATTTATAGATGTGACCATTATAATATACAAATAACAAAGTGCATGGTGGGTGCTCCTTGACATAGAGACCATCACGCTATAATGATTCGCTTAAGTCACAAGGCATGCTACTTCCTTTTGTATGGAACAGCGCTTCTGCACAATCAATTGGAAATCCCAGCACGGTCATAATGACTGCATAATGACCGTATAATTTAAGACTTCCCTTCATTCTAGGAAGGGCCAATGCGCCATGAATTCAATCCTAAAAGTAGCGATGACCATTGACTTTTTTACTAGGATTTCTATTTAGACTGAGACTACATGTACCTCATGAATAATCTGACAGCTGTGGGGTGAAATAACGCCAATCCACTCTCTGTGCACAATACGTGCCAGATGAGGCCTCATTTAAAGATCAATTAGAAACATCCTGTCGTAGTTTGATTCGGAGAAGGGTTTTAAATGTAATTCATAGATGCAAAATGTATCATCTTTTTGTACAATATGTACACTTTTTGTACAAGCCATCTAGCCAGCATGGAAGCGTATTCCAAAATACTGAGCAGTTATATCTATGGGACCTTTTTTGCCAGTATCAAAATGATGAACATCTTAAGACCTGTCTTATTGCCAGCAAAGGTCAATCCTGTTCTTAGTTATTCCAGAATACTGTTACCCTATTGAGTGGCTCTTTAGAGCTCCCTCTTATGGACCCTTCCACCAATAGTGGCACGGATCACCAATTGTTGGGTTAGTTACTCAAATGGATGCTACAATGCATCAATTCACAGACTATTCATTATTGATATTTTTTTCATAATCTATGGAATTGCGGTATTAATTTTTTAATCCCTGAAATTCTACTACGTGATAATGCTTAACATCATACTGCAAAATGTTGATATTCCTCCACACGTGATAATCATCATTGGAGTACAAGAATATAAATTATTCAATGAATGCAAACAAATGCTACCGTGACATTTAGGCTCACGTGACAAGAAAAACTATTTGTAGAAACGAGACGGAAAATACAATGCATAAATATGATTATACAAATGACACACAAAGAGTGAATTGTTGACAAAAAAATACGTGGTGCTGAATCGTGACAATTCATTGTATTTCGAGAGCAGGTCTCTACTGCCCGTGGGGGATGTGAGTGATGAACACTGAGGACCCTATTATTATCACCCGCGATGTTATCAACGAATGTAATCTACCTATCCCTGAGAAGAAGAAGAAAATAATAATAATAATAACAAAAATAATAATAGAAAATCACAAATGACAGAAGGAATTTGCTTATGAACTCTTTATCCAAGAAAAAAATATATACGACAATAGGAGGCGTGGATAATACGCTCACAGATAAGAGGAATCCTTATTTTCTTGTAACTTAATGTATCTATAGACCGCTTACGTAGCACATGCACTGCATCCAGCATAATTGTAGACTATTACTACTGCTGGGTATTTTTGCTGTTGAGGTTAAACATTTTTACAAACACTTCTGAATATGTGGACAGTCTATTCCTTTGCCCTTATGGCTCACTATCCGATGTCTCGTAGTTTCTTTCCAATGAAATTGCAGCGTTGTTCCTGTGGGTATTATTTCGGATAATCGCTGTCACAATTGAAGAAAAACGCAACTACAACGTTGCGTTAAATGTCTGTTTAATGCACTACAGATGCCAAAGTGATATTCAAGTCCACGCATGGGGTACGGATGGAGCATGTGGGCCCGAAGCTGGAGTGGATTATTTTGGCACCATTCGTGCTATCATGGCTGTACACTAATCCAGAGGTCGCCGGTTCGATTTGAACTCCCGAGACAGCAATTGAAGCAATGGGTAGGTTTCCTAAATCCCTACCTGTTCAGCGAGCGACAAATGAATACATCACAGTTAGCCGATTAGCGGGTTGATCGCGGTGGGGTAAAATCTGGTTACTCAAACCTTTACCGAGACGTCTTAACATCATGGCAGAATTAACATCGACAGCCTCTAGAGCGGCTCTATGTCTACTTTTAAGTGGAGGCCCTTCCACCAACAGGGCCGTGATCAAGCAAATGCAGGGCTGCACCTTTACCTTTTACCTCTGGTGACCATCGTATACGAGGGGTAAATAATAATTTGAGCTTCACCGACTGCTCAATTAGGCGTGGGGTTTTATTTCTTAGACAGGTGAAATTGTCGTTCTCAGCTGAGTGGCCACGTGTATCAGTGCACTCACGCACGCACCGTACCACGGTTGGCTACGTACGGTGCGAAGGAAGTTCTACACACATACCTACAAACGAATTTTTCTAAATGTAGAGGGGGAAACCCGGAGGACCCGGAGAAAAATCCACGCGACCTTGGGGAGAACACGCATACTTCAAATATACAGGCATCATCAGCGTCGGGATAGAACCTACGACCTCTTGCATACCAGGCTAGGTAGATAACATCTTGCCACCGCGACTCATAGCTGCAGCATCCTCTATTCACTCAGGTATACGGGCCAGGTATTTAATGTGCACGTACAACAAACAGGTTTTAATAAGTCAAAGTGATTTCCTGCTCAAATGAGAAGCAAGGCGGTACTCATCCCCAGCTTACTGCCATGAGTCAGTGTTGGAAATTCCACATCGCGTTGGCAGAAACGAGTGGAGAATAGAGGACAATCACTGTCTCCGTCTCTATAACGGTGTCCGATATTTTATCGACCCTGGAGTTGGGTATGATGATCGGAGGAAATAAATGAAAGACCAGGACATAAAAGAGCTTTTTACAAATAAAAACATACACTGTACATGAAATACAGCGACTGTTTTACAATGCATGAAGATTGTGAGTGAATTATCTTCAATCTCAATTGGTATTACTGTGTCTTAGATTGCTGTATTGGGGCCAATACGCAAACAGAGTGCCTTAAGCATTAATATTGACAACATGAATACACACACAGAACTGTACCTGGGATCTGCCGCTGGAAGTCCGAGTACAATTCCACCTCCTTGCTAAATGGATTGACGAGCGACTGGCAACCCCTGTGGACTGAGAGAGAAGGGTGACATTTCGATCGCTTGCAAATGGCCTCTTCTTCATTCGCCACATTGCCACGCGAGCAAGTGAGTGAGCGGGCACGCCGCAATCCTCGCGAGCCCGAGAGGGAGGCACACGCGCCCCGTGGCAAGTTCGTCCCCATGTCGAGCATTAGTCAGGTCACACTTGTGGCCCAAGCACTTCTCATTTGCTGTTTCTGAGCTGGTAATCGTAATTGACATTGTCGGGGTTCACATGAAGTACAACTTAGCCCACTGTTATCACGACTGTGTGGAAGAGAATGAGCTTGGGATTTGTGCCCAACAAAGGTCTATCTGTTGGCAAAGAGTCGAATGAATGTTGCTCAAATATCATGTGTACCTCTACAATTTTTTTACGAGCGATAACCACTGCGCTCTGGAGAGCTACAGACGTGGATATAATTGCGTGTTATTTCTCGATCTTAGGTTTTTTCGGTAAAGTCACCATGTAGGTAAAAACATTATAAAGTAAAATAAAATAAAAAATAAAAATCACGACGTTTCGGAGGCAACACAAGCTTCCGTCTTCAGGTGGTACCGTCACAGCCACGACAGCTGTATCAAGTAAATGAGAGATTGCAGGATACAGCTGTCGTGGCTGTGACGGTACCACCTGAAGACGGAAGCTTGTGTTGCCTCCGAAACGTCGTAATTTTTATTTTTTATTTTATTTTACTTTTTAATGTTTTTACCTACGTGACTTTACCGAAAAGAACCTAAGAATATGAATCATTGCAGTCACGAAAGCTTCAAATCTAGAATTAATTTCTCGATCTTATGTGTATTGGCTCTTTTTTTTAATGGAAGTGCAGTCCATTGACTGAAAAGAAAAAACCCAATATGGATTAGATCTCTAGCATATCACACGCATCGCATGCCCTTCAAGGATTACCCAAGGTGCACGCACGCGGCTTGTTGTGGATTTATATTTACGAGAATTATAAGTCCCCGGGACGTGCGTGCAAATACAATGCAGAGGATTATCTGGCATCGAACATTCAAAAGCCTCCAACCACAACCCTTTCTATTTGGAATAAAGCCCTCTCTGCCGTGTCGTATACATATTTGAACGGGTCAGTGATTAAACACACGTTCAACTACTTGCATCACCTTTGTATTTACATCTTCGTAACCGCAACAGACACATGCTGATATATCAGGTTACTTAATAATGACAGTAATATTTAGAATATTATACTTTGCAAGGTATGTATGTCATATCTGTTACTAGAAATTGCTAGCAGGAGTTTGGCGGTCTCTGTAGCGTTGACATGCCACAAAGAAGCTCATTACTCGGTTTACTGATCATGGGGATTGTACATGTGTGAGTGTTACAACCACATGGAAGTTTAGACTGACTCTGCCCCAATAAGCATTTATTATTCAGATTGTTCAAGTTATAAGCATAGACTCCACTATATTTGCGTCACACTTCCATGTTCTAGCCCTTCCGGAGCATTGCTAGAAGTATACATCAGTCACTCAGTCACAATTGTCTATGTAGATTGGATTTAATCTTGATTTGAAGCTTGGATTTGTCTTTTATTAGCTTAGTGGCAATGCCAGATTTATGTCACGAGCCTAATCAGGTCAATACATACAAAAGCACCGAATAAAAACATAACAATTCCCATTGTAATACATGTGTTTTGGACCATTTCAATGTTGTATTCAAATTTAATAAAACCATGATTCCCTAATATATGTTGTAGGTCCTAATTATTTTAATGTATTCAATACATACAATCATACATCATAAAGTAGAACAGTTCCCCCAAAAATTCCACACATTGGCATGGAAGTACAGAACATTATATGCATAATCACTCACTTTCCACTGTCAGTGTGCCATTTGAAATTGTGCAACACAATGAACCACCATGACTATACAATTTAGTTTAATACAGCTTCAAGAGGTAACTCAACCTTGATAGGAAACTCAAGCAGACAAACAGAGCCGTGGAAAAATTACAATAACAAGATTAATTCTGAATGAGAACAAATTGCAAGTGAAAATGCAGTACTGCACGAAATTCAGTACAATGTAGTATATTCAAAACATTCATGCAATGGAACATATGATAATACACATGTGGGTGTATATACCATGAACGTGTTTGGACGCTATGATCAAATGAAAGTATTTAGACAGCTTGGAAAATTAGCAAGAGGCAAGCGGAGGATTGTGGTTGCAGGGCATACTGTGAAACACAATTATCTTATCGCTCCATCACGTCGTTACCACCACGCGCTTCTGACAGCTGCAGCCAAATCTGAAATGGAGTACAACTTTAATTTGATCTATTCCCCCATATTATCCCTCGTGAGTTCAGCATCCTGTGAAGCGAATATCAAAGGGCTACCACCTTTGAGATACTATCAAGTGGCATCAGCTCCGCAGTAAACGGCAGTGCTTTTCCACCTACTCTGACACCAGGAGTCATGTTCATTACCTGAAAGTTAAACCAATAATTTTAATTCTCAGAGCTGACATTTAGCGAGCCTAGGCGCAGAACCACATTGTATGCCTGGTATCACTGTTTCATTGAAAACCAGCCAGTCTCATGAAATGTTTACACAAAGACAAATGCACATGCACACAAACCGTGACTCAACTGAAAGGAGTATTAATGGATTTACAACTAATTTGCAAGATTTAACACACTCAATATGGGTCATTGAACCACATTTACAATAGGTTACCCATACTCGACATTCCAAATTGGTCAAAATGTAACAGAGTGGACAGCACTGCGTGACTCACTGCAATTAAATCGTTCACACTAAACAACACGGATGTCGTTGTGATGAAAGGCCATTATCATAATCAGACATAATCTATCCAATGCTGGATGAAGGCATCGCCGTCTCCATCTCTCACACTCCTAGCTGCTGCACACAAGCTGACTCCATTGCACTATCTCCCCAGGAGACATCCTTTGACGTTGATCCATCCGTTGGCTGCTGCTCCACGGCCATCGTCTCTCGTAGCGACACGTCCTGCCCAAGCCCAACGACTTTTATCAACAGCCCCATGTGTTCGTCTTCCTGTCTCTCGGTGTCATTCCAAGCATGCACCTCTCCATGCTCTTTTGCACACCCCTTCGCTCATGTTTAACTTGATTTGTCAATGTCTCTGTTTCGGATCCACACGCCATCGCTAATAATACACCCTGTATGTTGTCGGCCATTATTAATATTTTAAAAAATATATTCCATTCCGTTCTCATCCACCTCTTTATTTCACGTATTATGATTCCGGTCTGCCTTTATTGACTATCATCGGTATAGTGAACTTGTTTTGTTCATGTTTGTATAAATTAGAGGGCACGACACAAAAACAATGAAAGAAATAGGAGCACGAATGATAATAACACTGATTGGGAAAAATTATGTTCTCTCCACACAAAATAGTTTCAGATGCATCAAGTGGATAAATGGTAATCTGTTTATGATTGCTTTGAAGTGGAACTTGCTTTTATCATTTAATGGCTGTTCGAAAGCCAACACTTTCTCGACTCATCAGGACTAATGCTGCTAGCACAATACTTATTCTGTACGACATCACATATATTCTATACACAGTGATGACATTTTGTTCGTGAAACATTTGCCTCTAGGTACGATATTGTACTCGAATACAGAATGTAATTAATGTGATTCATGTCAAGACACCTCATATGAGACCCATCGCATTTTCTGACTGACATTCCGCTAAGATACCGGCGTAACCACGAACCACATCAAAAGGCCACTTCCCACATCTCATTCGCAAATGAAAAATTAAGAACAAGCCAAAGTCTGTCTGTGGGCATGCAACCCAAACGATGGGACGCGAGTAAACCACTGTAGTTTGCGCTGCTTCACGGATGACGTGGGAAACTACATGCACTCTCTCTCTCCTAAAGCCCTCTCGTGACTAGCAGACCTCGACACTGGCATTGAGCTCCTGGACATATTACCAGCGCAAGAATATAATGGAATGTCAAGACGTTAATTGCATGATGAGTTTGTAGCTGTTGGTGCTTTTGTACCAAATAATTGAATGTCAAAGCTAGTTGGCTGATACACATATTCTTCTCATTGTGCAAAGCATACCAGAAAACGCACCTGACCATTAAAACAAACTCAATGGCAGTTAAAATTTCGATTTAAAGCTTTCGTGACTGCAGGTATTCATCTTCTTGGTTCTTTCGGTAAAGTCACGTAGAAGGGAAATAATAATATAATAAAAATAAAACATAATAAAATAATTCTCACGACGTTTCGGCCACAACGCAAGCAGCCGTCCTCAGGTGAAGACCAGGTCTGTCACACCACCACGCTGTGGTGGTGTTTCATTCAGACGCTGTCTGCCCGACAGACCTGGTCTTCACCTGAGGATGGCTGCTTGCGTTGTGGCCGAAACGTCGTGAGAATTATTTTATTATGTTTTATTTTTATTATTTTATTATTTCCCTTCTACGTGACTTTACCAAAAGAACCAAGAAGATCAATGGCAGTTTTTTGTTATATATTTGTAGAGCAGAAAGTGTTAAACACAGTATAAAAATAAGATACAAAAGCTAAACACACAAGTACCACCAGAAGTTTAATGGTAAATGTAAACTAATGAAAGCTTAACAATGAACGAAACAACAGCACGGAAATGTAGATACAATATGAAAAAAACATCTGATTGCAATTAACCTTTCATGATGAAACGTGCCATTTCACGTGAATAATACACCTATATACTGTACTGGGTTGTAATTCCTACAGTTCTAAAGTGATGTATTTTTCCTTTAAAATCTAGTTGTACTTTATACTCTGGATACACATTTGACGTAGTGAGTTACAATATTACAGGCAGTTGCTTATAACGGGTGACACACATTTACGGGAGTATAAATTACAAGTAAAAAAAATTGTATTTTGCAACACAACTAATACCGATCTTCTTATGCTCATCCTAACCATCGCAGTAGGGAGAACAAATTATGGCATGCGGTAATGGATGGCAGTTAGCCTTTAAAATTACTCTTTCGCCTTGTGTTGTAGAATTGATGTAACATTGATGGCAGCCATTACCGACCATTCTTGCCCCTGGTGGTTCGAAGCCATGAATGTTGCTCCCAAAGAGAACAGCTTAATGATTTTCTATTCGTTCCTTTGTCACACTCTCGCTTTATGTGAGCACCGTATACCTCCTACTGGTGTCGATTTGGAGAGGAGAGAAACAGGTGGAAATAATCTGTCAGGCAAGGATAAGTCTACGCCTGACATTGTTCAGTGCATAATATAATATTAAAACACACACCAGGACAGAATGCCCCATTTCTACACTTTGGTGCACAAATGTTCTTGCTGTGCACATGTTTTATTCAGTGTGATTTATGGTCATTCCTGAAGGCTGAATCTGTATTGTGTATACCAGATTGTATTGTATACTCAGTTTAAAACACACCACACCTCCGATTAACACGGTGCGCTACGTACATTTAACACATAGGCTTTCGCGACCAATATTATTCATAATAAAGGTTTTTTGGTTAGATCTCGTTATTTATAAATGTGTCGTAACCCTCCACCACCCGACACGGCCAATCAGTAAAAAAGTGTCACGTTGACAAAAGACAAATAGTTCACAACTTTAGCCCACCGGTGTGTTGAAGAGTGAATCCACAACATTTACAATTTTTGAGTACGACGTTTCGCTGGTAATTACATCCAGCATCTTCGGGCAATTCGCCAGAATGGTCGCTACGTACGGTCCGAAAGCAGTTCAACATGCATACACACAACACATCTCTTTAGTGTTACATGTATCCTAACTAGCCTATCTCGCTAGTTATAAAAGGTACATTCCAGAAATGTCTTACGTCCGTGTGAATTCTGGATTGGTCCTTCGAGTGCGGTGTTTCTCAAACGTCTTTGGCCCGCGGACCGCTCAACCGATGCATCCCTGGTGACGGAATTCATTAACTTCCCACTAAACACCACTAATACATATTTATTCATACTAGGCGCCTTGAGAGATTGCTGGGAGACGCCTTACAAATAAATGTAAATTATTATATTGCCGGAACATTTTCAAAAAAACTTTTTTTACGCAGGTATAATGTTTTTTTTAAGGGGGGGGGGTTTAGATATTGGGGTTCGTGTAGTTTAATCAGGGTAAGAATAGGTTGTTTTCCTTTATGGCAATAAAAACAGTTGTTAAGATGTCCAAACACCAAATCGATTATCAATTTGCAAGGCATAAAGTCTACATAAGCCGCTTGCACTTGTGGTAAAACATGCCAACAAACATACTCTGATAATATATGCATTGCCTTTGTAACTGATTGGCCTACGCCAGAGACAACATTCTTTGATGAGACTTAATTCCTTCAGCGTTTGAACATCTTTAACACCTGTTGTATTGCCAGAAAGGACAAAACCCATTGCTATTTTTGATACTGGCAAAAAAAGGTCCCATAGATTTAATGAGAGTAGTTTACCTAACTTAACTTTTAAAAAAATATCACAAGTAAAAATATGAATTAACAAAAGGTTATTATTGTCCGGATCAACCCGCATTTGCATCACAGCCCCACAGACCACCTGGAGGACCGTCCCGGACCACTCACTGGTGGTCCAGGAAACCACACTTTGAGAACCGCTGCTCTAGAGCAGGGGTCCCCAACCCCCGGGCCGCGAACCGATACCGGTCCGTGGCCTGTTAGGAACCGGGTTGGTAAGCCCACAAGCTCTAACCCCTAGTAGCCAAAATGAGTAAAAAACAAACGTCGCTGGAGAGCTTCTTTGAAAAGGTGGGAAAGACCCAATGATGAACCCCCCCCCCCCCGGTCCGTGAAAAAATTGTCTTCCACGAAACCGGTCCCTGGTGCCAAAAAGGTTGGGGACCGCTGCTCTAGAAGGTGTCATTGGCCTGCTATTCACACTGGCTTAGACATCTTGGGAGAATTGGGAGTCACCTACATTTTACCCCCCAAATGCGAACCTGCCAAACGACTGTGTTGAACCAATTTTAAACTGCTGGGGGGACAAAGGCGGGTGGGCAATTAAGGAGCTCAGCCACTGTTGCACCTTATGTGCTGGAAGATTGGATTGAATTGCCCCCCTCGGGATTGCAAGTACATGCTGCTTGCCATTTCACCGTGGCAGGATCACCATCTAACAAGTTACGTTTCCAAATATTATTTTTTCAAAAGCATTCAAACTACAATCTTGTTTTTTTCTTCAGATTTAATCAACCCAAATTTGTGAGCCCTGGCCATATAATAATTTGAAGCATAATGGTCCTTGAAATGTTATATTATACAACACAGCCTTAGGACATTTTAGATGTTCCACAAAGATATGAAGAGTAGATGTCTGTAGTTGCAATTAAAGCGCTGCACTGTTCTTTTACCACTGCCTGCAAGCTGCAATCACATCTTTATTTATTTCAGACCTGGAGTAAATTTCATGGAAGCATAATGTTTCTATTATTCCATTACGCAGCTTGGGAAAATCAGGAATTGCACTGTGCATTGTGTGATGCAAAAACTGAACTGTGCAGATAGTAACATCATAGGTGGCTTCAGGATCAAAGTATGAATTCAACAAATGAATTTCCGCTCTTAAACCCTGTTTTAAAATGACGTTTCATGCAAAAACACAAACCGCAAGGTACAAAAAAACATATGCAGTGTCTACATCTTAAAGGGAAAGAAATATATATATAGCCTGTGACCAAATCAATCGTAATTGCACCTAATCTCATTGGATTCTCGGAAGCATTGCGGGATTGGAGCTTGAATCGTGTAAGCATGAGCGAGGTAAAACATCCACGCACACAAGAGGTTGTGGCAAGCTGTTGAGGGGCTACGTGGTCAGTGCAGCAAAACCCATGGTGATGTATGGTCACGTAATCATCCTGGCGTGTGAAGGCGCTAATCCAGAGTGGATCGACTGACAAAGGGTTGTGTACAAGATGGCCTTGACCTATGAAGGCAGTGTCGCCTTTGTCTCCCTCATGTTTGATGTTTTCACAGCGCAATAGACACTCATTTTAGCCGGGGTCGACTTAGAGGATGCCCAGAACCGGTTCTGATCATCGTCCCTGGTGTTGATCGTGAACGGGAATCGAACTCGGGACGCAAGGTTGGTAGCACCGCGCGCTAACCGCTGCATCATCCCTGCCTGCCCCCTGTGCACATGTACATACGTACACGT
The DNA here is from genome assembly GCF_964198595.1 of Lampetra fluviatilis. Classification (NCBI taxonomy): domain Eukaryota; kingdom Metazoa; phylum Chordata; class Hyperoartia; order Petromyzontiformes; family Petromyzontidae; genus Lampetra; species Lampetra fluviatilis. The sequence goes on along the minus strand of NC_136279.1, from coordinate 11,805,030 downwards.
TTTATTCTGAGTGTTGGAGCTGTTCGCTTACGAACAATCCAAATTAAAACCTTTTAAAATATATATCTGAATAGAGACGGTATAAATGCGAATATATAAAATTTGGCCCCAGCCTGAGAAATAGTATTACTAATAGAAGAGTAAAATACATAATTGCATAATTTGCCCAGAGTAAGCCGTTGTGTGCTGTGTCAATGTGCACATTAGCTTTCATTTAAAGGTAATTGTGAAGGCTAATTGAGGCATACAATTGTCCCTTGGTGTGAACAATACAGGTTTGCATGTGAGATGGAACGGTATTTAGCTCGTTTGATATAGTGATATTTAATTTAAAGCTTCAGGGTTAAACTATGCAATTTGTTCCCCATACCGAAATTAAAATAAATATCGTGACGAAAATGCACCTAATGTTCTGCTTTGAAAGTTGTACTGTATCCACCACAGTTCACTGGAGTCAATGAAATGCAAATATTGACACCGCGAGAAGTTTGTAAGTCATGCAATATGGTTACATTCAGCCATTAATTGTGTGCCTATTATTGCCTTGCAGCTATTTTTTTGCCAAGAGGAAACATTTCTAACGTAACTTAAAGCTTTCGTGACTGCAGGAATTCATATTATTTGAGTCTTACGGTAAATATAGTAGAACATTTATTTTAGTAAGCATACGACCTCTGGCAAGCGTACAATGCACCTGAAATATTTTATTATATTTGTAATTGTAAACACATTTCTGTATGTGTTAGACTGAATTTAAATTAACATTTTATTTCCCAGACTACTCTCTCTCAGAAAAAGAACATTGTTGACGAGTGTGTTTGGTTTAAGAAATACATTATTGGTTGTGCGTATACACCGCTGCTAACACAGCATCACCAAATATGTTGCCTCACAAATCCATGCAAGTTAAATTCATTCTGTTGAAATGGTAATGAGGCCCAACAAGGAGCATAAACCATCACGAAAACTCCGGTCACCCTCGCTGGATAACCATCGAACAAAGACGGTCACTGCATCGTGCGCTTTCAGATGCGCTTCTGCGGCCGTCTGGAACGCTCTTCCGATGTTAGGAAGTCACTGGACAGATGCACTTTTAAATGTACTGTAGATTGAAAACTCGCTGCTTTAGAACTGCTTTTTGTGTTTAGTTCATTGCCCTTACCCCCGCACCTCCAATTAGCACGGTTGGCTACGTACGGTGCGAAAGAAGTTCAAAATACGTACATCAATGCACTGCCTGGGGGGAGGGTGGGGTTCGCCCTGCTCGTCTTCACAAAAGCAAACCTTCCCATAATGCATTGGGTCAACAACATTGTATATTTCTACTTCTACAGGTAGGAACAACAGTTCCACACTGCCCACCAGGGATTATTTGTCTGTCTGTCGTGCATAGCCACACCCTCGATTTGATTTCAGAGCGCTTCGGGCGGGCTCAGCACCACGTGACGCGCCGCCCCACGCAGCTTGCGCCGCGTGACACGGATCGCACGAATGCGCTGTCCAACCAAGTTCCTACCTGCCCACTCCGAAGGAACGTGTTTAATACGAATGGGTTTATTTAGTAATCCTTTTGATGACTGGTGTGGTTATCTGGTACGCAATAGCTACTATTAGTTCACTTCATATGCCTATTTAAAACATGTGAATAAGATATCATTTTTGAAATGTAATTCATAAGGCCCAATGGTGTTAAGTGTAATCTCCAACCCTTATGAATGCAATTTCTCTAGCCACTCTGTGTGCTATAGAAGGGCCATTTCCTGAAACGTCACAGGTCATATACAGGTTGGCTCAAAAGTCAGGACACATCGCTTTATTACATACATTTTAACACCAGCATTAAACATTGTAATTATGTATTCTTGAAGTTCAAAGTTTATCTATTTTAATAAAAAATAATTTATTCCTGTCAGGTCTCCTCAAATCCGTCGTTTGCAAAACTCGACCAAGAACCCCGAATGAATTGAGACAAAACATAATTGCTGAATGTTCAAAGGTTACACGTGTAATCTTAGAAAAAATGTTCTAAAATAATTTCAAAAGAGACTTCATGCATGAATTAGTGTTTACGGAAGTCAGTTTGAACATATGTTACAATAAATTAAGTAACCAGAATGTGATTTGTTAAAATAAAGAAAATAACACTCTATGTGTCCTGCCTTTTGGGCCACCCGTATATGTTTCTTGTAAGGCAGTGTTGTTGAGCACATAAAGTGTTTGTGTTGCTAGTTCTTGTGCATCACGGCCAAAGCAGTATCATCAAATATTTTGAAACATTTTTTGATAATGGCCAATACACCCCCAAAAAGCTAAGACAAAAATCATATAATTTTTTTGTCTACATTTTTCTCCGTTTAACAAACTAAACACAAATGGTGATTATTCAAATTATGACACATTTAAAAACAAAGTAGCTAACAAACCAACTATTTTCATTTTACCAGGTAAGGCCCACTTCACTATATAGCTCTTTTTCAGAAATGATAGCCCAATGAAGTGGCTTATAGCGTAAAAATGTATCGAAAACAAGTAATCTTAATGCATGTTATTTATTAATTTTAACGTCTTTCGCACTATACATAGTCAACCGTGCTAAACGCACGTTGATTCTGTAGAGGGAAAACCGGAGGACCCAGAGAAAAATCCACGAGACCATGGGAAGAACGTGAAAACTCCAAATATGCAGGCGTCAGAGTTGGGATCGAACCCAAGACCTCCCAAGTACGAGGCAAGGCAGTAAACGTCTCGTCACGGCGGCACCCCACACGAGCAGCCAGCTTGGTGCTGTGTCGGTTTAATACAATTATAGAACAGCAATGTAGTATTGTTTAGCATATGTTAAATAGGCTTAATCTGTACATCGCATATGGCCATGGTAAATACTGATAGCATTAGCAAATACTGGGAACGGGTCACTGTGCATCTATCGATAACCGCCTTTCGCTAGCAAGGCAACTTACAAAGTGTGGCTGCATCCCTGCCGTCCTTACAACGTTTTTTTTAAAGAATCGGCTCCTGTGCGGTAAGGCAGACCGTGAAATGCAAGCCAAGATAAATCGAACCGCAATGCCCCGTCTTAACAAATGCCTCGCGTGTCTTTGTGAATCTAAATTTTTATTACGCACTCCCCTTCAGTGGTGGTCGGGCTTCATTTCTCATGGCATAATTTTCCATGTCCACTGGTAGTAGACTGGGAGGTGGCACGTGAAGAGTAGCCACAGCCGGAGCGAGAGGTACGTATACTGGACATGATGTGCTGGGTCCTAGTCACCGACCCTAACAGACCCAGCTGAAATTAAGTCTTGGGTGTGAGTAAAATATGATGTGCTCATGCGTATTAATTTTTGTTACTGAAAATTTTATATATATATTTCAGCATGCGGAAATATATTTCAGCATGCAGAAATATATTCTCCGGACATGAATACATGCATTAAATTGAGGGGGGTTAGGCCCCCAGTGGATACTACTCGAATTGATGGAGCGTATATTATTGCCGTTGGGACACCACTGTTTGATTTCCTGATTGGTAATCCCAAGCACAGGAGCGAGGGCTTACAGCAGATTTTCTCGAGGCTGCAATCAGCATAGCCCGGCGACGCGGTAAGCAAACTCAATCAAAATGTGAACATTTATCTCCACCTTTGCTAATGAGAAAGGGTTGCAAATCCCCTTTGCTAACTTGCACCACGCAATATGTACAGCCCAATGTCGATCCACTCACTGCTGGAGGAAGTATTCCCCATGCCATGTAAGTCGCATTGGGGTTTTTCACCATACTTTACCTGCACGCTGGTCAGAAGGGTGGGTTCCGTACATAGATGCTGTCTATGTTTATATGTGTCAAGAAAATGGGACCCTGTGCCTGTCACGGTGAGGGATTGAGGAATCAAGTGACTGGTTCAGTTTAACACCCGTTTGAAGGAGCGACATCAAAACAATAACATTTCGGCTGCAATATTTGAACCTATCTACGTGACTTTACCGAAATACCGAAGAATATAATATTCATTAACTTCAAGGATGTACGCCATCAAATGCATTACACTCGAAGAGAAAATGTCATGAACGTAACAGAAGGTAGATTTGTCTTGTTTCTACACGGGAGATTCGCTGCTCATTGTTCTATATCCACATCTATGTGTAGTGCCTACCTCTCGACGCAGGAGCTATTAACAGAACACAATAGCAATACAATCAACGACCCAACTCGCACACCACCATTAATACAATGCAGAACGTACCCTTGAGACACACTGAATTATACTGGTGGGAACCCACTGGTTCCACCAGCCCACAAGGGATTATTGTGTCCGTCCGTCCGTCGTGCAGGGAGGGGCTGGGTGGGGAGGGGAGGGTGGGGAGGGGCTGGGTGGAGAGGGTGGGGTTGGGTGGGGGGTGGGAGGGGTGGGGCTGGGTGGGGAGGGGCTGGTCACCCCGTGGTGCCCTTATAAAACTCAACGTTTAACCTACTCACGCCGGCTTGTGCCCGCCCTCACAGTCGGGCAATACACCACGCCGCCGTTGACCCTGCATGCCATTGACCGAGCAACCCAACGTTCCTACCAGCTCCCTCCGCAGGAATGTGTTAACCACTTTTTACCAACAACATTGGCGTCTGGATACCGTATGGTATGAATACTTTCCCCTTATTGTCCCGTCGCGATGACCTCACGGCGTCGTCTCGTGCAGGATCAGAGTGTCACCGGTGGCGGTTTGATGAAGTCCCTCGAGATTGCCCCGGGTAGGACTCAGACGATGGAGCTCCGCCTTGTTCTGTCCCACTCCTTGCCTTTGTCCCGGTGCGTACTCAGTCTGTGCTAGTCCTGGCCCTGTGACTTAAGTCTTGGTCACTGGAATGATTTTAGGCTGCGTGCTCGTCGACTCAGCCCACGCACTTGCAGCGGAGTGACCTGATGTGGCCCTGCCACTTGTGACGGAGTGACTTGATTTGGCCTCATCAGCAACTTCTTCTTCTTTTTGGAGTGACTGACTCCTTGAATGTGAGTACAGCAAACCCTTCCCTCTTGCGGGTTTAGCTATCAAGGATTTTGCTGTATCGCGCTCGATTTATTTAGGTACAATTTGCCAATCGCGCGCACGCCCTAGTGGCTCGACCATTCGCGGTTAACCATGAGATTCCTGTCCTGTAGTGTAGCGGGCAGCGCTACGCTGCGCAACGAACCTGGCGACCCGAGTTCAATTTCTGCTCGTGGCCAACGCCAGTGACAATTATTTTAATCGGTTCTGGGCCTCCCCTATGTCGACTCAGCCTCAAATGTGTGTAAATATCACTACTGGGGAGACAAAGGCGGCCGGGCGTGATGTTGGCCACCCACAAATAAAATTGAATACAGAACTGAAAAGTTCCCAAAGAAGCATGGAGAGGTGCATGCTTGGAATTACACTCAGGGACAGAAAAAAATTAGCACGTGGATCAGGGAAAAAAACTCAAATTAGACATCACATTAACAATTAAGACAGGATGATGGCTGATGGGTGAGACTGGCAAAAGAATGGCAACCAATGGAGATAATGAATCCACAAGAGGATGACCTCCGTGGAGATGGAGCGATGAGGTTAGTTTACGTACGAGAGTTATACAGATGGTAGCAGCTCTGGGCAGTGAGGGATGGCGATGTTATTGGAGGCCTTCATCCAGCAGTAGATAGACAATGGCTGATGATGATGAATAATAATTTTGAGTGGACCGAAGATCTTAAGGAAACGCACACACGTCTTTGAATTGTGGCAGATGAGGGGATTATTTTATAATGGCATTGAAATAATTATGAAATAATGGCATTGAAATAATGGCACTATCGTATGTTATGTTCAATCTACCCCAGGTGTGACCCAATGAGTTCAGGTGAAACAGTTTATGTTCAACTGTCAATTACAGAAATTAATCACACCTGGTGATAAAAGAATGCTGCAGATAACACTGTCTCCATAAATCTAACATGCAGCATATCATATGAATAAAAACGTTGAGTGTCACAGGACAGGGTCGAGCTCAATTCCCGGTCATGGCTAACATGAGTGGTGAGTGATACGTGTATGTATGTTGAACTTCTTTCAAACCGTACGTAGGCAACCGTGCTAATAGGAGGTGCGGGAGAAGCACAACAAACTAAACAAAAGGAAGTTCTAAAGAAATTAGTTTTCAATCTAGATTTTAAAATGCATAGCTCCAGTAGCTTCCTAATATCGGGAGGAAGAGCATTCCAGACGGCCGCAGAAGCGCATCTGAAAGCGCGCGATGCAGCGACCATCTTTGTTCGATGGGCAGCCAAAGAGACACTGCTGCGAGGATTCATCTGTCCTTGTCTCCTCTCTCGCCCCCTTCACCAAATCTGCAGTGACCAGGATGGTGGATAGGAGTCAAAACCAACCTCAACGAGGGTCGGATTGTGAGGAGGCCTCCACCCAGCAGGGGAATGACAAAGGGGATGTTACTGTACATTACATTACAGTTCATACCACATGCATAGGAAAAAAAACCGAATCCATCCTTATCACATAATATGCAAAAATGAGTGCAATACCTCAACATATATCTAAATCTTCAACCCGCTCTTGAATTCGCAGCTCAATACAGAAGTCATTTCATGGTGCAAATGGGTTACTCTGACTGCATATGTGAGCGGTATTGTAAGGCTGGCTAACCCTCTCTGACACCGACTGTGCTGCGTTGATAACTGAAACGTTTATTCCATTCCATTATAAATACACACGTTCATGCATGCATGTATGTTGAACTTCTTTTGCACTGTACGTAAGGAACCGTACTAATCGGAGGTGCCGGGTGAAGGACAATAAACTCAACACAAAAAGTAGTGCAAATTCACGAGGCACACAGAGCAAGGGGTGAAATGCCCTCACGGTGAGAGGCAGCGGTTCCCAACCTGTGATTCGCAGACCACCTGGTGGTTTGCAAAGGCCGTGGGATGTAATTCGCGAAACTGTTTCCGCTACGATGTTTTCACAAAACGGCGTGCGTTTTACTGCAAGTTTGTCCACTCGGCATGACAGTGATCCGCGAATCCAGAAAATGTTGAGGGGCGGGGGGGGGAACGATCGTGCTAGGTTCAGTGACTTGTTGCATAATCATCTAAAGTGGTCCGTACTGATTTAAGTGGCAACATAACAGAAAAAAATAATTCAGATATTGTACGCAACTTGATGGGAGTCCTTGCCGGGGTTGGGGTGGTGGGGAATTCAGCTCGTGCGTTCACAATAAAGCAAGAACAATTAAGAGACTGTCTTTGCAGTGGTCAACAATCATACGTCACTTAAAAAAACTCACCAGAGCTGTATGACAACAAAAATTATGCATGTTCGGCAGACTTTTTGGGCACGTGGTGAGTTATTTTGGGCACGTGGTGAGTTCTTTTGGGCACGGAGTGAGTTTTTTGGGCACGTGGTGAGTTATTTTGGGCATGTGGTGAGTTCTTTTGGGCACGTGGTGAGTTCTTTTGGGCACGTGGTGAGCCTTTTGGGCATGTTGCGAGTTTTTTGGGCATGTGGTGAGTTATTTTGGGCATGTGGTGAGGTTTTTGTGCATGTTGTGAGTTTTTTGGGCACGTGCTGAGTTTTTTGGGTACGTGGTGAGTTATTTGGGCACGTGGTGAGTTTTCTGGGCATGTGGTGAGTTTTGTGGGCATGTTGTGAGTATTTTGGCCATGTGGTGAGTTTTTTTGGCATGTTGTGAGTATTTTGGCCATGTGGTGAGTTTTTTTCTCTCTTGGTGAGCACGTGTTCTGGGTCGTACTGGCTCGTTACTATATCTCTGCATAACTTTGAGCACGGCTCACAAAGCGCCCCGTCATTAGGCTCGTTAAGGGAGCCATCACACGCGTGTCGATAATGAAGACGGAGAGAGTGGTCAGTAGGTCTACGGTTGTTATCCGTATAATTTCCACGTGGATTGTGCATTAAATAAGATGCCTGAATTTAAGAACATCCTGCAATAGCAACGACTGTTCCTCCTTTTCACGGTATCTCTTTATACTGTATACATATGTAATCGTTCCACAGAGGCGCACACACTCGTATGGAGGCAACACTATTTATTTAACACAACTGCAATACAACTGTAACACACACACTATATTTAAGGTGGTGACCACCGTCCTAATCTCGCTAACACTCGAACACTCGGGTACTACTCAACGTGGCCAAGCCGGGAGGGCTTCTGCTTGGCCACGACGACTAGAGGCTTCTGTCTTCAGTCTTCATGAGGGGTCTTCATCCCGGACACGAACAGCCCCGCTCTGTGTGCGGAGCCTGCTTATATGCACCTTGGCGTGGCCGGCCACACCCAGGCCACGCCCACCTTCTCGAACCCTCGCGAAGGCTCTGCTCCCCGACCACGTGACCCCCAAGGTCCCCTGGCACCCACCTTGATCCAGTCACGTGTCCGGTCGGGTTCACTCAGAGTGCCACGGCCTGACACGACCCCCGTGGCACTCGTCAACAGCCTCCACACTGCCAGACCCGGCAGTGACGTCATTCGTACCGACCCGACATAGCAGTGACGTGATGCGAACAGACCCAACACGGTAGTGACGTCATATGTCACTACACATATATACAGGGTGACCCATTAATTTATGCAAATTATATGATGATGATGCTTTGACAATGGTGCACAAGCCCAGATGACAAACAACAACAACAACCGCCATTCGCCACTAAGTGGCGGTGACGTCACCACGACGCTTGTGCCAGGCCATGTGCACCTTGAGGCCACGTGAAGTGTCGAACGCCCGCTGGCAGGAGGTCACGGGGCAGACCCAGGTGCCACGGGTCGACTGACTGAGATGACCGAGATGACTGGCTGATGCACCACCTGTGCCCCCTACTGTGCCAACTTGCTGTGCTTTAGCCACCCGGCGCTCCGCTCGTTGTTGTGAGCGTCGCTCCTCCGCCCTCCGTTGTTGCTGGAGGGCGACTGCCTCCAACTGCCCAGTAGCATCCTTCACGAGCCTCCTCCACAGAGGCCGATCTTGACACTGCTGGTAACCAGTCATCGGCAAGTCCACTCAGCTCCACGTCCTCCTGTAACACATCACTCCATCTCTTCTCTAGCCCGTGCCGCGCCCATTTAGCCCCCTAGATCCGGCCGAACAAAAGCTGTTTCGGCATGCGGTGGCTGGGCATGCGGGCTACATGACCCAGCCAACGCAGCCTTGCCTGCCGGAGGAGCTCACCGATGGGACTTTGCCCAGATCTTTCAAGGATTTGTGAGCTCCTCACACAATCCAGCCTGGTTAAACCCAGGATGGATCGTAGGCAGGCCAGCCGAAATGTTTCCAACCGGCGAAGATGCTCCATTCGGGGGGTCCACGTTTCGCAAGTGTAGAGAAGGGAGGGAATGACTGTGGCCGAGAAGACTTGAAACTTCGTGCGGAGCGACAGACCAGGTAGGTTCCACACAGCGTTACGCAACCGATGAAAAGATATTGCCGCTCGACTGATTCGGAGTGAGACCTCTGCTGTTAAACTGGAGCCGGTCATAAGCACACTGCCCAGGTATGGGAAACTCTCCACTCTCTCCACTACTGCCCCATCACCAATTGGGAGTTGTGAGGGTGGAGTGTCCGATGGTACAAAATACTCAGGCAGGTCCTTAGTTTTGGTGGGGCTGATGGTAAGGCCCCACCTCTTAGTGGCACGCTCCAGTCTCAGCAGCAGCGTCTCCAACTCCTCCTCTGAATGAGCAGCTATTACCAAATCATCGGCATACATAATGTGGTTGACCAATAGGGAGCCATCCCTTGATCGCACCCAGGCATCGATCAGCCTCCCATTATATCTGTACCAAATGGAGATTCCCCCGGTACAGCTATTGAAGGCTTCACGAACTACGTGGTAAAAATAGATGTTAAATAATGTGGGAGCCAGAAGACATCCCTGTCGCACCCCAAGGTGTACAGAGAAAGGCTCTGACTCCCGGCCACATAGTTTAACCCGGGCCCGCTCACCATCATGAGGTCCTTAATGATCATGAGCAGAGGGTCAGGGACTCCGAAAGCACGAAGAACAACCCAGAGCCCAGGCCTACTGATGGTATCATAGGCTTTGACCAGGTCAATAAAGCAGATATGTAGGTCTTGTTGAAATTCCCTACACCTCTGCTGTAGCAGACGGACAGAAAATATGGCTTCTGTGCAGGACCGCCCTTTCCTGAAACCGCATTGGGGCTCCGCAAGCCTTTCCTCAGCGTGCCTAGCAAGGCGATGTTGAATAATCCTTGCCAGGACCTTTCCCGGCACACTGAGGAGTGAGACGCCCCTGTAGTTGTTATAGTCTGTGCGGTCCCCCTTCTTAAAGAGGGGGACCACCAGGGCATCCTTCCAATCCTGTGGAACCCGTCAAGCGGTTCAGACTGTTGTTATGTCATATAGGGCAGTCTGTGCATAAACGCCACCCTCCCTCAGCATTTCGCTTGGGAGATCATCTCTGCCCGGTGCCTTTCCTGGTCTCAAGACTCCGGATCGCCTTCAGTACTTCCTCAACAGATGGCACCTCAACTAGCCACTCACAGGGGGTGACCTCTTCCAATATTTTAGGCACCTCAGCCTCAGCAGGGTTATCCCCACTTTGTGCCATGATGTTTTCCTAGCTGAGGGATTTCCCCTCCCTCAGGACCTCACAGAAATGATCAGCAAATCTACAAACCTGTTCCTGGGGGTCGGAGATTGGATCACCGTTTTCCCCCCTAATGATGGTAATAGGTGTGGCGCTGCAGGTTACTTTTTTGATGGAGTTAAATAGTGATTTGTGCTCGCGGGCCATTGAGGCAGACTCCATCTCCTCAGCAACTCGCGACCACCACCCATCCTTGCAGCGCCTTACGGCTCTCCGAACCTCCTAGCGAAGGCTGCGGTAAGCCTCCTCATTCTCTGACGTGGGATGCTGTAGTCGATGAGAGTGAGCCTGTCGCTTTTTCTCAACTATCCTGAACACCTCCTCTGTCAGCCAGGGTATCTGGGGAGGTCTGGACCGCGTACCCAAAGCAACCATTGCAGCTGCATGAGTCACAGTCCTAAACCTCGCCCATTTACTCTCGACATCAGGAGGAGTGGGGGACGATGCCAACCCCGCTGCAAGCAATGATGAAATTCTCGCTTGCAACTTTCATCAGCTGAGACCAGGCCACTTTAGGTTGGAATGGGGTACTGGGTGTACACCCACCACCGGAGTGGAAGAATGGCAGGCGCAACTTACAGATGACTAGTCGATGGTTAGAGGGCAGATCAGCTCCACGGTAGGTCCTGGTGTCAAGGACATGGGCTCGCATCCGCTGGTCTGTCACTATGTAGTCCAGCAGATGTTCTTGCTTGGACCCGGCATGCATCCATGATGTTGTGTGGATGCGCCGATGCCGGAAGAGCGTGTTGGTAATTACAAGCCCATGGGCTGCACAAAAATCTAGCAGCCTCCTACCGTTGTTATTGAGCTGATCTGGCCCATGCCTTCCAATCACTCCAGACCAGGTGCCAGCATCATGACCAACTCGGGCATTGAAGTCACCCAACAAGATGACTCTGTCCCGAGTGGCCACTTTAGCCAGCACCTGTGACAGGAGGTCATAGAAAGCTTCTGACTCATCGGCTTTGCCTGCATCCTTCCACGGATGTTCGTCTTCGGTGGGGGCATAAGTAACCACGACCACCACTCCTCGCCTCTGATTGATGGGAAGGTGAGCCCAAAGTAGCCTGGGGCTTACAGCTTCCCACACCTCACCGCCACGCTTCCACGCCCCCTTCATTCTTTTGTTCAGAAGAAGAGCCACACCCTGTTGTTTGGCAGTCTCCTGCCCCGAGTGGAGGACTGTCCACCCCTCATGGTGGCAGGAGCCAGAACCGGTCCACTGGACCTCCTGAATGCCACAGAGATCCAGGCGGTACCGGTCCAGCTCCTGGCAAAGGAGTGGCAGCCTCTCCTCCGCAGTGAGCGTTCGAACATTCCACGTGGCCATCCGTAGTGGCTTTTCGTTGTTTCTAGAGAAGCCCTGTGGGTGAAGATTCATTCTCCTGGCTCTGCAAATTGGGGTTTGGCCAGGAGACGTCATAGACGCCTGTCCCCCCGGGGCCTCCGGCACAAGCTTATTAGCTACATATTTATGTTTAAGTCGTAGTTTCGTGGTAATGAATTGAAGGTGGAGGGGTTACCAGTCCCTCGCACCCATCCAGAGCTTCCGTTTAGCCACTGTGGTGGTCACAGACGCCATGAGGGGAGAGGCCAATGGGCATTGGCCCTCCTCCCACAGCACTGTCCACGACAGAGTTGCCCGTACGGCACCGCGAGGAGATAGGGGGTTGTTTTGCCAGATGACAAACAGCCCCTCACTCACACTCGTCAACATCACTGCCTAAAAATGAAATGAAATGTCATCAGTGACGCTTTGGCAATGGGCCTCCTTCATTGTTGATGTGCTTTGAAGTGGGGCCATTGCCAGAAATGACGCCGATTTTCAAAATATGTATTTATTTCAAAGAAGTGTTTTTGACGTGTGTGAGCAGGGTGTTTTTTTCCATTTATGGATACACATTATAAGGTGATACTGCATTGGCAGTGGTACAAAACACAATGCAGAAACTCAACACGCTCATCAAGAACACTGGTTTAAAAGGTAAACGTCACCATTATCATTTATAGATACCACATTTATTTATATGTATTATGACCCATTTCCTTCCCAACGGGTGACTGGATATTGTGAAAACGATGGCTTAAAATATCACGTAGCAGTATGTTAAAATATTGAATTAGTGTCGTATTGAGATTGGCGGGAGATGTTTATCAGCTTTCAAATAAAATTCTGATCTCCCTTTATAATTTCTCAATACGGAGCTATTTTAACGGGGTACCTATACATTTCGCAACCTGTAATTTCAGAAAAAAGGTGTAATTTCAGAAGAATAAAGGTATTTCTACTCGTATATATATATTTTACAGAATATGTACTCATTGGAACCTAGGTTATAGCGCAAGGAAAATATTTGGTTGACATTAGACCTTTGAGGAATGAATTCCAATTTTTCATGTGCATACGATATGATATGAGAGTGGAATTTACCAACTTCAAAATGAAAACAAACCCCGTACGCTTCATAGAAGGCAAATTAATTGTCAAATTATATTCAACCCCACTTATTTATCTTCTAGGTACACATCTAAGCAACTGTATCTGACAAGCCTAAAGCTCTATTAGGCCAATGTTGGAATGTTGCTAGAACCATTGACTCAACGTAGGTCCAACGTTGCGTGTTCACTGGATAATTTTCAGCACTTATTGAGCTATCATACATGAAGCTTCAGACTCGCACTGGACAGCCCAGTGCACACAGCCTGTGTGTATAGCTCAACTGCTTGATACAATTAAGTTGTATTAAATAGCCGACTGCCCATTGTTTCAACTACAGCGCCAGGAGATTGGTATAGATTCATGCACACACGCGGGTTAGGATTATCCTGCAGTAAAGTGGGCAATTCATTGCCCAGGTGTTGAAATAATGCTCGTGGAGTGAAGGTTATTTGCGGAAAGATGTTACTGAAATGCATTATTTATAGATATGTATGCAAGCGTGTAGACGCTGATGGGAAAACAAATTGTCGGGCTAAATTAATCTGACATTCGTGTATTCACCCGGCTGCTTAATTGCAATGCGAATGCAGTCTTCTATTAGCGATCTTGTGAGCGAGCGTGTGGATAATGGACATCGTAATATTACTCTCACGTTGCAGCCACTTTTTTAGGGAAAATACACATTATTCATTTAAATTACTATCATGCTCATATGTCGACCATACGTGCGCGTTATGAACTAACACTCACGTAATGGGCAATATACGGGTGATCCGTGTAGAGACATCCCACTAGCGAAGCTTGTTTGATATGCTGTGCCAGTCCATTACACATGCACGTGGCAGAAAACGTGAGTGAAGAATGGGTATTTCAAATGAATATTAGCGAGAATTTATAGAGATGGAAAATGTTTACTTGGAAAACCGATACATGTCTCCCACCAATATTAATGAACAAACATAATCTTACCCTCTCTCAGTCTCGCCTGGCGCCTAAGTGGCAATGGCTTTCACAGTACTTAACCACTTGTTGAGAACAGAGAGGTTCCCCGTTTAGGGATGAGTGGATATCTAAAAATGGATCACCCGATCTTCGTCAATCTTGATAGTCGTCATTAGTCTGTTTCTTGAGAAGACGTGCAATGAAAGTTTGTTTTTAAACGTGCTTTTAGCGCATTTGCAGACGAAATGTGTCGTTCGAATGACACAACGGCCCTATTGATGGATGCTTGTTTTAAAAAAACCGCTCATTCGCCACGCGTAGCGGTTACCTCTCAAGAGTCCCTCACTGCTTGCAACTCCTCGCGAACGCCATCATCAGGTGCGGGCAACGTGTGCAGCATCTTCAATTGGATACGGAATTGAAAATTACGTAGGTAAGTTGACCGCGGTTCTGTTTCTCGCCGCATAGACGTGCATTGTTTGTCGTAGACTATCGGCCTCGTGCCCTTCGAGTCTCGTGTTAACGAGCGATGGGGTATTTGTTTAAAAACGAAAAGTCTGTAACGCTTTCATCGATCTCTAGCATGGGTCTCATCAGCAGATCGTGGCTGGCGAAATAAATCCTGCTGGCTCATCGGATAGGAATGGTAACATAACTCCCTCTAAAATCACCGGCTCTATCGGCGCACGCAAAATAATGCAGTACTTTTTAAAATGTGTGTGTTTGGGTTGGGGGGTCCTTGAACTCACTGGAGTTTGAGAGACACGGAGGACTTCGCGTAACTGGACCACTCTGCTCGTGACATCGCGTCCCACGCACGCAGCTTCACTCACACGTGAAGATCACTCACACGTGCAGCCCCAATGACAAAGACCCCCCCCCCATGGTGGCTTCACAGATTGAAGGAGCAAGTGCTGTTAGCGAGCACCTATGAAGTCCGGCACGGCGCAACACCACGCACGGCCGCCTTTGTCTCCCTGGTGGTGATGTTTACCAAACCGCACCAGATACTCACTTGAGACTGAGTCGACCTAGAGGAGGCTCAGAACCGGTTCAGATAATCGTCACTGGTGTTGGCCGTGAGCGGGAATCGAACTTGGGTAACCGGGTTTACGTGCAGTGTGCTCGCCCGCTGCACTTCGCTCCCCATACCTTCAGCTCCACGCATGCGTGCAGCATCACCCACTGGCGCAGCATCAAGCACATGCAGCACCAATCCAAAGTGCAGCAACGATCGCATGCAGCACCACTCACGCGTGCAGCATCAATCACACGTGCAGGTCACTCAAATGGGCAGCATCACTCACCACGTGCATCGCCACTCACCACGTGCAGCGCCACTCACCACGTGTGGCATCACTCACCATGTGCATCATCACTCACCACGTATGGCATCACTCACCATGTGAAGCATCACTCACCACGTGCATCATCACTCACCACGTGCATCATCACTCACCACGTGCATCATCACTCACCACGTGCATCATCACTCACCCCGTGCGGCATCACTCACCACGTGCGGCATCACTCACCATGTGAAGCATCACTCACCACGTGCATCATCACTCACCACGTGCATCATCACTCACCACGTGCATCATCACTCACCACGTGCATCATCACTCACCACGTGCGGCATCACTCACCTACGTGCGGCATCACTCACCACGTGCGGCATCACTCACCACGTGCATCATCACTCACCACGTGCATCATCACTCACCACGTGCGGCATCACTCACCACGTGCGGCATCACTCACCCCGTGCGGCATCACTCACCACGTGCGGCATCACTCACCACGTGCGGCATCACTCACCACGTGCATCATCACTCACCACGTGCGGCATCACTCACCCCGTGCGGCATCACTCACCACGTGCGGCATCACTCACCACGTGCGGCATCACTCACCTACGTGCGGCGTTAGTCGCGTAACATCGCTCGCAATCTGCAGCATCACTCACCCGTGCAGGTCCTCCACAGCCCCATGTGCGTGAGTCCGAGTTCTTCTCGCTTATCGATTTCCAGCTGCTCCCCGAGGCCGGACGTGTCCATGATGTACCAGTAGTCCGTGCCCACGGACAGGGCGAGCAGCACGAAGCTGGCAATGCCGCACAGGGCGGCGAACTCCACCAGGAGCGTGGCGTTCTTACACGGCCTCATCCCCACCGAGAGGGCAGGTTGCTTCTCGAATGCGCAGCAGCTCAACCTCGTGCAGGAGGGCAACAGCAGCTGCTGCTGCTGATGTTGATGCAGCTGCTAATGCCCCCTCCACACACACACGCGCTGGGGTGGAGACTTAGCGAGGAGTGGGAGGGGAGAGGGAGGGAGGTGACGGAGAGAACCAAGGGACAGAAATAAATGTCTCGAAATGTAAAACAAAAAAAAGAGATCAAATTAATGGGTGCATGTCTAACTGGTGACATTGGTGAACTGACGCGGTTCCGTGAGTGAGGTCACAACAGGTCTCCTGATTACCGTGACTGTAGTTTTACGGATTCAATGTAGAATAGATAGAGCTCGTTAATAACGGGGAAAGAGATTAGGGACGTTGCGATCAGGTGGATATCATCGTGAACCAAAGATGAGAAATGAGGGAGTGATGGGAGCTAGGGGAGAGTGGAATAGAGAGAGAGATTGGAGGTGGTGGGACCTGGGGGGAGAGTGGAATAGAGAGAGAGAGATTGGAGGTGGTGGGAACACGGGGGGAGAGAGTGAAAGAGAACAACAACAATAACAACAACAATAACAACAACAAAAAACACTCCTCAAATACCGAACAGGAAAATAATTTCCGTGCAACATTCAAGCATGCGCACGTAGCTCATGGGGCACGCAGCGCCGGGTGAAGCGGAGTGAATTCCGGACGCGATGGCGAAATGGGTCCGGAGAGGCGCTTGGAATCGTCTCTGCGTCCCGCGGAGGAGCGCTCCGTCACCCAACGCTGCTCACATCCCTCTGCAGACAAAGGCAAAGATCCCCCGTGAAGCCTCACCAGACCGTAGGAGCAAGTTGCTGTGAGCGAGCGCCCACGAAAAAGGCCGGCACAGCGCACGTGGGGGCGGGTGGCCGGCATTGCACCCTGCCGCCTTTGTCTCCCCGGTGGCGATTTTTTTTTTACACACCGCACAGGGTGCTCATTTGAGGCTGAGTCGACCTAGGGATGAGGCCCAGGACCGGTTCAGATACTCGTGCGGGAGTAGAACCCCGGGTCGCGAGGATTCGTCGAGCGGGGACGCTGAACCGCCGCTCCCCCCCTCCAGGTTCCTCGCCGTTCCCGATCCCGCGCACACCCAGCACCACCCAGCCCAGCACCACCCAGCACCACCGAGCCCAGCACCACCCAGCCCAGCACCACCCAGCACAGCACCACCCAGCCCAGCACCACCCAGGCCAGCACCACCCAGCCCAGCACCACCCAGCACAGCACCACCTAGCACAGCACCACCCAGCCCATGCACCACCCAACACAGCACCTCCCCCCAGCACCACCCAGCCCAGCACCACCCAGCCCAGCACCACCCAGCACAGCACCACTCAGCACCACCCAGCCCAGCACCACCCAGCCCAGCACCACCCAGCACAGCACCACCCAGCCCAGCACCACTCAGCACAGCACCACCCAGCACCACCCAGCCCAGCACCACCCAACACAGCACCACCCAGCACCACCCAGCCCAGCACCACCCAGCACAGCACCACCCAGCCCAGCACCACCCAGTACCACCCAGCCCTACACCACCCAGCCCAGCACCACCCAGCACAGCACCACTCAGCACCACCCAGCCCAGCACCACCCAGCACAGCACCACCCAGCCCAGCACCCCCAGCACCACCCAGCCCAGCACCACCCAGCACAGCACCACTCAGCACCACCCAGCCCAGCACCACCCAGCCCAGCACCACCCAGCACAGCACCACACAGCCTAGAACCACCCAGCACCACCCAGCCCAACACCCCCCAGCACAGCACCACTCAGCACCACCCAGCCCAGCACCACCCAGCCCAGCACCACCCAGCCCAGCACCACCCAACACAGCACCGCCCAGCCCAGCACCACCCAGCCCAGCACCACCCAGCCCAGCACCACCTAGCCCAGCTGACATTCCTCCCTGCGTTGCCTTGAGATGCACGGAGAGAGGGGGCGCTGAGCACAAGTTTGTCATCATACTGCATGGCAAGCGCTTCCATGCAGAGCGAGTGTGCGTGTGCAATATCGTTCGGCTAATGTGGTGTTTGTTCATCTTTGCTGCAGCCTTTTGTCTCCTTTGGTTCTCGATTTTTTTGTTTAAAAGTATGATGTTGATAAATGCAAAGGGTTTGACGAATCAAAGTAGTTGTACCGACGTGCCCGTGCTGAATTTGTGTTTCGAGGATTTATCTTCAAAATGAAATCTGGAATGCCTTACACCCCCCCCCCCCCAACAGAAAGGGCATCTCGCACCCCCAAGCGGTTCGTTCACCCCGGGCAATGGTTCTTAAGAACCACTGGGTTCTTAACCTGAGGAGTGATTGTGCAGTGGTTTTCCCACCATGAACTCGGCGACCTGACTTCGATTCCTGTCTACCACTAACAGCGTTATTATAACACTTAAAATTGTTGTAACACTCATAATTATTGTACCACTTATAATAAGGCCACGATGGCGACATGTGAACTGCCTCGCCTGGTGTGAAGGAGACCGTGGGGTCGATCCAGATCCTGACGCCTCTTGTATATTTTGAGTTTTGCGTGTCTGCGTGTTCTTGCCGTGGTCGAGTGGATTTTTCTCCGGGTCCATCGGTTTTTTTCCGCTCCACATTTATATATATTTTTTAAATGCGTTTAGAACGGTTGGCTACGTACGGTGCGAAAGAAGTTAAACATACATATATTACTGGTCCTGCACCCCACCACCATCGCTCCCCACTAACTCACACTGACCAGCGTGGTGAAGTATGGTTAAATAGCCTCCACGACCGGCACAGCGTGGTGAGTTCTTCATTTGTCATTGGATTGAAAAAAAAGCCGTACATGTATTTTTCTAATTAAACTGGATATATATACTGCGATTTGACTACCTGGGTAAAAAAAATCCCCAGCTGTAAAGATACACATTTACATTTTTATTTGAAGCTTTCGTGACTGCATGAATCCATACTCTTTGGTTATTTCGGTAAAGTCACGTAGGTAGAAAAATAAAATAAATCACGACGTTAAGGGCGCAACACAAGCGTCCACTTTCCCACCTGATGACGGACGCTTGATTTATTTTATTTTATACCTACGTGACTTAACCGAAAGAACCAGAGTATATATATTTACATTTACTCAGCGCTAAAGTACCGAAACACCTGAGAAAACTTGACAAATAGTGCGAAGACACGAGTCGGCAAGGGCCAGCAAAGGAAACGAGTAAAGACCCCGAGACATGACACAACCAAGGGCGCAGGGCCGTTACACATCAGTGGAGAGCAGCGCGTCAACGCGTCTTGACACCCCCAGGAGCGCGACCTGGCCTTGAATGAATCACCGAATTCTCGTGACGCATGTGTCAACGTCAACGCAGGGAAGACAAAGGCAACCGGGTGTGGCTCTGACAATTATAACACCACCCACACCTTTGTGCGCCGTTCCCTTTCTTAATAGGTGCACGCTAATAACACGGTGGTATTGTGTCAACTACCTCGCCAGGTGTGCAGGAGGCCGTGAGTTCGTTCCCGACCCCAACCCTGACGCCTGCATTTTTGGAGTTTGCGTGTCTCTCTCCCCGTGGTCGCGTGGATGTTTCTCCGGGTCATGCGGAGTTTTCCCTCGACTGCTTAGAAACATCCGTTTGGAGTATTTTGCTGATATAAAATTCTACATGGTCAGTCACTTCGTTGAGCTATCAATTGTGGCCAGGTCTCTTCTGAAACAAAGGTATGTAGCTTAGTGGGCCTTACCTGGTCAAGTAAACATAGTTCAATTTTATTGTTTAATCTCTACAGCGATATGGAGATCTTTGTCGTTTTGTGTATGCGTCGTTGATACCTACAGCTCCTGATCGTGTGTTGTGCTGGCCCTTAATAGGTTCGTGCCAACATAGCCGAACGTCACTTGCCCCTATACTTTATGAGGTTAAATGGAGGCTGTTCTTCCGCCTGATGACAATTGCTTGCATTGCGATAGAAACGTCGAGATCTATTATTTTTTCTACCTACGTGACTTTACCGATATAAATTTCGATTTAAAGCTTTCGTGACTGCAGGGATTCATCTTCTTGGTTCTTTCGGTAAAGTCACGTAGAATGGAAATAATAAAATGATAATATAATAAAACATAATAAAATAATTCTCACGACGTTTCGGCCACAACGCAAGCAGCTGTCCTCAGGTGGAGAACAGGTCTGTCGAGAAGACAGAGTTTGAATGACACACCGAAATAACCAGAGTATGGATTCCTGCAGTCACGAAAGCTTCAAATCAAGATTGGAGGATGCTGTCCTTGATTAATAGGCACAATGGTACAGCAGGCCACGCATTAAAAAAATAGTCATGCAGAGGAGAAACAAAATGATTGACAAGTTAATAATAATGGCTTCAGCATTGGCCAGTGTAAGCATGTCGTGATTATGTTTCACTTAAACTCACAAAAGGCTAACGGCAGAAACTCATTACACCGGTAGTATGCAAGCTATAGGATTTCGCTTCACGTTGTGCTAATATTCTGATTCCGTGTTTGCCTAAGGTTTATTATGCTAACCTGACAATCCTACCAGTGTTCAAAATTACTTGTCCTGTTAATGGTTCAACGTTTCTGCTTCTCTAAATCTATTTTTTTTTTATTTAAATGAAAATAAATTGTTTTCTGCAAGGAGAGTATTTGATTGCATTGGAGTAAGATTCTTCTATGTATGTTTCCAAGGCAACTTGTCATGCCCATTGCCTGGTGGTACACCCTCAAAGGCATTAAGTGATACAATTACAATACCGTTGCAGGGTAAGTAATACATTTTTTAAGTGCAGCTAAGATATTTTGTAAAAATACATTTGATGAACTCTTCAGGAATAAAATGTAAATTTGTTCTGCGTCATTAACATATTAAATTAATAATTTTGCAAAGACATGGCTGTAGTTGTCTATGAGGACTTAAACCCACTATGGTCTTGGCACATACAGACATCAAATTGGTTATTTATATTTTATTTCTATATATATAAAATATAGTTCCCAGAAAAAAATCCATGTCAGATGCAACATTTATAATTCAATATATTTTATTCCATAGATGTGTGCAAATAAATGTGCAAAGAAAACATCAGCGTTAAATCACACAATTACACTCTCATAATATTCACACAATAAGAAAAACGATGCATTAGATTACTGAAATACAAAAAAATTACATTGTCCACAGATGTTCCCTCATAATTATATATGAATTACATCAAAATCAGTCGATAATGTGGAGCCCAATACAATTATATGTGATACTAAATGACTTTAAGAAAATCCGAGATCTGCACTGTGAGTTTGAGTGTGACACAGCAATGTGGCCTGGGATTAAAATGAACAATGGATTTACATGTCGTGTTATAAAGTGTCTAATGTACTATATTGTTGTTGTTTATGAAAATATGATTGATGATTTTTTTGTTGTTGCATATAGGTGCTTTAAAGACACTTATAAATGAAATATAAATATTTAAGGAAATATCTAAACATGTATTACTCTGTAGTGTTTGGAGTCCATGGGTTTAAGATAAGCTGTTTAGAGAGACAACATGGTAGCATGTATTTTGTTAATAACACTTGATTGTGATTTTATAATCAAATTGATGTTTATTCAGTTGAATCCTTTCTGTGGAACTGCGTAAGGAATTATAATTTTCGTTCAAATTATACACCTATGCTCTGGTGATTAGAGACAAATTCATGCATCTAACTGAAGACATTTTAGATATAGTTAGAGTCTATTGGTCAGCACATTCGACTTTTATTTGAACACGTAGGCTTTCGCGACCAATATCATCCATAATAGGGTTTTTTTGGGTTAGATCGTGTAAATATATAAATGTGTCGTTAAAACCCGCCACCACCCGCCACAGCCAACTAGTAAGAGTTGTCACGGAAACAGAACATGCCAATTCGTCGCTAGCACAGCACACCGGTGTGTTGGAGAGCCCAGCCACGTGAAGCTAGTTGTAATTACCGGCGAAACGTCGTACTCAGATTGTAAATGTTGTGGCTGGGCTCTCCAACACACCGGTGTGCTGTACTAGTGACGAATTGGCATGTTATGTTTACGTGACAACCCTTACTAGTTGGTTATGTCGGGTGGTGGCGGGTTTTAACGACACATTTATATATTTACGCGATCTAACCCCCAAAAGAAACCCTCTATTGTGAGCAATTTTATTGAATCCTCTCCCTCGCCGGCCTCTGTCCACCCGGCAGTACAGAAGGGTCCCCAATGTTGCCGATCGGCAGATTGCATGTGGTGGGCTAAAGTGTTTGTATTGTCACCTCTTCCAAAATGTCTAGCCAGTGCAGAAGAGTAGGCCCAAAAATAGCCTTTAGAGCGCACGGAAGACCTTCTGGCAGGAGTTGTCGTGAGCAAGAAATTGTAGGGTTTGCATATTTACCTGTCAACAAAAGTCAAAGGGTTTCTTGTTGAATGAGCATTGAGGTGGTGTTCATCTCTTGTTTATGACAATCCTGAGCCAGTGGTTTAAATTTCACAATGTTATGGTAGGTGACATTCTATATCACGGACTACAACTGCATCAATACGTGGTAAAGTGAGTCCCACGTCGTAGGGTGTTTTTACCTGAAGACAGTTCCAAAATGTGTACATTAAGCCATAATGAAAGCACGCTTAAAACGCTGTTTTGTTTTGTTTAAATCACACACAAAATAAAATCCCTTGTAACCTATTACACATTTTTTCTTCACGAGAAGGAGGAGCATGGCGATTTAATGTGAATCATGAAATGTTCACCGATCTCTATGTCACGGCTATTTTAAAGAGGGCCCACAGAGAACAAAATAATGAGCCCAATATAAAACTATGTATTGGACTCTTTCCACCTCCTGGGCACCTTGAACACACTTTTGAGCTCATACAGCAGCTCAATAAATCTGACCTCAACACAATTCATGCTATTTCCCACATGTGTCATATATACTACTCCGGAATTATTATACAGTGTATTAATAAAATACTATGTCGGAAGGCAATAAAAGACCAGATTTATATGGTCTGTTTTTGTGGCAGTCATTTCAAGACTATAAATACTAGGCCTGGTTTCCCAGTGTTATCAAGGCACCACGTTCTAAAAATCTGTTTCCAACTACAAGTCAAAAAGTTCTCACTGCTTTTTCTGCTCTGAAAAAGGGCTATTACTCAAAATGCTATTCCTATAGTTTTTTTGTTATAACTGAGGCAGTGCTAACAGTCAAAGTTATGAGGGTTTTTATGCTTGAGTATGGGTATGCGTCGTCCTTTTTTAGTTATGTGTACACGGTCGAAGCAGCTTTGCATCTTCATCATCATTAGCCATTGTCAATCCGCTGCTGGATGAAAGCCTCTCCAAACCACCACCACCACCACCACCTCTAATGGTCCAGCGATGTAACAATCCATCTAGCGTCTGATTTCATCTCTTCGCATATGTCCTCCCAAATGCGTTCCGTTTCTTAGCTGGCACTCCCGTTTCCTTCGCTACAACTTTAGAAAACCTCAATTCACTTTCTTTTTCACGTTTTGTTTTTATATAGGAGTATGCTCGAGTAGGAAAACATCTCACGAATGCATTATTTTAAGCAAGTGACTGGATCTACAAGCAATTACAACAGAAGTGATTGCAACGGAGGTTTGCAAAGTATTGTAAATACTTGTGTGTCACTGCATCCACCAATAGAATTAAAACTGCATTATTATTTTAATGGCCTCGCTAATCAGGAAATGTAAATATTTGTAACATGCTTTTTGATGTTTTTTTCTTCTCCTAAAAATATGCTAAATGTGCTATCGGCGCCGTGCCATGAAATGAAGAATCCATTCGGAAATCTCACTAACCTATGCACCCTCTTGTCAGAGGCCTGTCTGCTGAGGCATTTTTGTTTTGTTTTTGGCGACATGGGCCAAGCAGGAGCAGGTTTTTTCCCTTGTTACAGAGGTGTGAGGTTCGAGCCCCATGCCCGTCCTGGTTAATACCGAGGGATGCACTGACCACGAATGCACACTGTCACAGTGGATGCTAAAGGTCCCTGTGATGTTATTGGGAAAAAATCGGTCAGCCATGTGTGCCGATGTCGCAATGCAAATTTGACAAAAGTAACTGACATTCACACAATTGGGAGGCCCACAGCAACACCGCCCCGACTGTGAAACTACTATTTTCGTGCACACAAATTACATGATGTGCAAGAACTGTACACGCATAATGTGCATGTATTGCACACTCGAAATGAAGGACGTGGGCAGGTGCTCCAAATCGAGGGCAAACACATTTATTGTGTGTGGTTAATCTGTAAAATGCAACAGCACGTGTGTCACACACAGCAATCCTCAACCGAGTCGCCATTAGCCACGTGACCGGTGTACAAGTCCGCTTATTCAATAACCCTGCCAGCCACCCACAGGCCCAACTCAGTTATGGCATGCTGGTGTACACACGTGCATTGATGTACTGCACAGCACATAAGGACCTTCATAAAACCACACTTTACTCCATTGCTGCACGAGGGAATAATTAAAATAGTGGTCCATTACTAATGTGCCACACAAGGATTATGTACGTTGATTACCATATCAATAACCCAACCGGTAATGGATATCAATTGTAATGTATATGCATTCATTAACCCACCCCCCCTCCTCTGGCCTTCGCACATGAAGGGCTTACAAATGACGACATTACTGTACATATATCCCGCTATTTAAGAACGAAACAGGAGGATTTCTCCACAAATTTGGCTGTCGCCTGATGATGCTAGTTGTAATTACTTGGCGAAACGTCGTACTCAAAATGTAAATGTTGTGGATTTACTCTCCAACACACCGGTGTGCTGTACTATTAACGAATTCACATGCTCTGTTTACGTGACAAACCTTACTAATTGGCTTTGTCGGATGGTGGGTTTAACGACAAATTTATATTTATGTGATCTAACCCAAAAACAACATCTTTTATGTGAAACTACTGCAGAACGTTTTTTTTTCGTCAAAGAAACCCGCCTTCGTTAGTTATATCATTTTGCTAAAAAGGATGGCACGAATACCAAAAGCACTTGTAATTTGTATTTGATATTCACAGGACTTCTGTAGATTCATTCAAGTGGCCTTTTATACTTTAGCCAGTAAGGTGGAACTTTCCCCATAGGCCATACTATCAGATTGTTACAGTCAAACAGAATTTTTTTTATTCTCAGATATTTAATTTAGCCAGATCATGTATGAAACCCAATTTAACACCGTGAACTAGCTACACTTCAAAAAGCAAGTTTGATAAATGAGGGATGGCTGGATTCAACCCCAGGATGTCAGCAGAACCAGCTCAGCACTCTGACCTTTGAGCTACTTGGCCATTTGCCAAAAGATGTTGTCTGTACAAAAATATAAATACCAAAAATGTAATCCACATTTCATACTTAAATATGTACCAAAAATAAATATCTGAGTTTGAAGTTTGTCGTGGAGTATACAGTCACACGCAACACGTTCAGACGCCATTGTTGCATGCCTGGAAATACACTGGTCCATGGCCCAAGACTGATGGCAGTGGCATCCAGAGCCGGGGATACGCCTGAGAGGCCAACCATTGTAGAGATAGAGCGGTGAGATCAGCTCGTTACAGGAACTATACGGATTGTTGCATCGCGAGACTGTGATGGATGCATTTTCCTCGGGGGAGGCCTTTTGAGCAGCTCACAATGGATATGATGATGATGATGTCATATTATTTGTATTACTCCAAAAAAATACAGCATAACCGATAAAAAATAACTATCACTATGATTGTGATTATTCTCGCGATCATCATGACATGAACGAACAATGGACATCACCAACGTCACCGTTCTGTATCTCATTCTTGCAAAAATAAATAACGGTTGACCATAACAGCGCATTTCTTTTTAAAGCGCGGGCCAGCCCCAACAGCTTATTTTCAGGACATTGGCTGCTACCCCCGACACTGTTAGAAAAATGGCAGTGCGCATGGCTGTGGTCATTGATCCCAGGGCCATTGTGATTCACGTTCGGCCCTGATGGCGGTGCCTTATCAGGACCATTTCTGGGGTCCGGAAAGAGGCCTGGGGTCAGTAATTTTGACAGCGTGTTGCACGCTGTGTGACATATGCCTCATGCTCTGTTACTCCCCCAACACTTGCTGGTGCATTGTCGTAGCTTGCGGTTTGTTTGTACAAACCACAGCCTGCAAAAAGGGGATGTATAGAGTACACGCATTACATGTACAAAAAAATAACTGGTAGATGAGGAGCTCGCCGTGGATTCTGTGGGTCGTGACCATACGTCACCACTCTTGGTCAACGTGGACTGTTGGTGAAGGCAGGGGACATATATGTGGGAGTACAGGAGTACAGTACAACACTTAATTTTGCTGCACTGTCCTTTGTTGTCCACCACTTAGCACCAGATCCCAAAATGATATACACTGTATGTATTTACTTGTTCATCCACGAGAACCACATCGAGTGATATGGAATTGCTGTATTATGCACAGGTACACCTTTGTTTCTAGTGGTAGTGCCTTATGCCAATAATCCCTCCTCTAAGCCAGCCTCAGCAGCATTCCAAAAATATCATGAGAAATGAAGTCCTGTGCAGAGATATTTCCATGGCAACGGCACGACAGCATGATACAGAGAACCTGATTATCACAACACATAACATTTCATCTTTCACACTGCAGTTTCTATATGTTCTTATGCAACAAGTTGCTGCGATATAAAAAATACAAATTTTCAATGTTTTGGCAAATTTCTTAACCATAGAATCGTCGCACATATGTAATTCTATGGCTGTCAAGAAAATTAGCATTTTTTGTAATATTAGGGGAAAGGCTGAACAATGGCAATATTATATACGTGACTAAGCAAAATTGAAAAATAGGAAATACAGTTCTTATGTTTTCCCCTTTTTGAAGGTGTTGATGTGACGTGCACTGGCTACACTGTGCATTTCTGAGATGAATGGCTATGGGCAGCTTATTGTATTTAAATTTTGACATTTCATTGCATTCTTATATGCAGTAGCATTGCCATCACTAATGATATCGGTAAGATAATGCATTCATGAAGACATGAAACTTTTGTCAACTCTAAGGTTTTCATTACACATTCATTGATATTATTAAAATGCACATTTTAATATCTTCCAATGCGAATGTTGTTTTGCCTATATATTGCAATGATTACAATGCACCTTTACCGATACAAGACATTCTGAGATGAAGCTTGGTAGTTCTTAAGCAAATCTACTGAAGTCTTCCAGTAAGCACCTGGAGCTTATATCATAAAAATGAAACGGGGATGCAGGCCTCCGATGTATAGGCACGGTTGCGTGGTGTTTGTATGTTTAGTTATACCCACGGCTGCCTTGACAAATAAATTACTTTGTCTCGACGGGATTTGAACTTGTTTCATATAAAACAAATACATGCATATATAACCCGTTGCGTAAAGTAAAGGTGCAGCGCTGAAAATGACTTGCATCGTGGCACTGATGGCAGAAGGGCCTCCCCTAGAAGCAGCTCTATAGAACCCTTGAGATGGTGAAACATGACGTCGGGAAATACTGACGTGGCTCCACGGTGTCTATTTCAAGTAAATATTGCCTCTTTACCATTATTATCATCACCAATTGATGTAATATTTAACAGCAAAACGCACAACACGCAATGTGACTTGCACAGCTTACGAACGATTTTAATCAACGCTGCCCATTGGACCCCTGTGGATATCAAGGGAACACTGCATAAATAATATATAGAATAGCAAGGGCCTCTTTCCAAATACTAACTTGTGTGTGATATTGTGTGTGATAAATTGGGTGGCATTGATTACACAGGGCTATATTCATCACCCAAACTTGTATTTAGCTTTTAAAAAATGAATCGCATGATGGTGCTATTGTGAAGTCACAATCATTGCAATTATTATGATATTTTACGATTAGGTCCACTGATGTGGTAAAGTTGTGCAGCACAGATTCACTAGTGTGCCACAATTAAATCAACCAGCTGTTGCATTTCGTGCTGTATTCTCTAATTCGTACAAGTTGTCAAAGATACTGCACTGATACTATCTTATGGTATTTTTATAATTTAACATACAAAGCAGTTTCTTGCAATATATGTCCTTTTACATTCAAGTTAAGTGCAGTATGCAGTCGCATGCCAGGAAGTTTCTATCAAGTGGGACGCATAATTTGCCAGCCCTTTGCCTTTCATGAGCAACTGTGAATTTAAAATTTTAATTGAAACTTCAAGTGGCATGGAATGCTGTTCGCGACCTCGTTCAATGCATGGAATTCATGGTCGAGTATACATATGCAGTTAAGACAATTCACACTACGAACCTGTGGTAAAAATCAATCATCACTAGCTGAGATGATCTTAGCTCGTCTTCTATGGCATTCAAATCATTGCCTCTGCGCATTGTCGAACTGCCACACGTGGCTTTGTAACTAGTTATTTAAATATACATTGAATATACATTTCTAACCGCTTCAGCAACCACCACCTCCCTTGTCAACCTCTCATTAATCCTCGGATGATCGGAGGTCAATCCTGCTCTCCTGCTGATCACACAATTTATTGGACATTATTTATCTTCCATCTACGTTAATCTCTCCCACGGTTTAGGCTCACAATAAAAGCCTACTTCTCTGTCGCACACATTGTAATTGACTGTTTAAACTATTTACACTCAGTGTGCTTAATATTTAATCCAGATTTTTGGAATAATTTTTGAGGTATGGATATATGTGTCAACAAACTGCTTATAAAAAATAATAACATAGAAATTACAGCCCTTCGGCAGTCTCCTGCTAGACGAAGGCCTCTTAATGCCGTCTTGATCATGGGGGTCATTAGTCCCACTTCACCATGCTGGCCAATGTAGGTTGGTGAAGGGGGGGCCATGAATGGTTCAGCGATCACTCATCACTGATGTTAGCTGTGGCCGGAATTCAAACTCAGGTGATTGGATTCATAGTATAGTGTGTTAATCACTACACCTACCATTCCACCCCCAAACACTACATTCAGTATATTATGATTAATTTACCCGCCTCTGACCATATAATACCTCATCTTGACTCTCTGCAGCAGCTGTAAATGCAGTTGTTTTTGTTGACATTTTCGAAAAGCAAAGTAAAAAGTGTAAATGTCTCATCATTATGAGAGTATATTTGGTTGTTGCTTTTCTCCACTGGCCTGTTGTTGAAATTACCTGCACTGAGCAGCAAGGTGAAGTATGGTCAAAATCTAAAATAAGGCGTGGGGTGACCCTCATCCAGCAGTGTCCATGGTGGGGATCACTCTATCCGTCGGGCGATCATTGATGGAGAGCAAATTAAACAAAAACATTGGCAATGCGACGTTCTTCACATGGCAAATTATGTCCAAACCAACAAAATATTTCAGATTATGAACACGATGTTGAGACCACATTCTTATGCAACTCCCCAGTTGCCAACAGCTTACATGTGAGCCTTTAAAAGAAAACGATGGCTCATTCTGTTGGGTTGGAAGAGTAAAATTATCATTACTCGAGTTCATCACAAATGCCACATTTAAGGACGAGCTCTTTATAAAAGGTCACGCAATTTGTAAAGCTATGCAACAATTAAAATTACATTTTTTTGGGTTATTTTATGTGATGCTGCATTCAGTGCACCATGAAAGGCAGAATACCCATTTCCTTTTGGCAGGTGCATCACTTACTGGTTGTAACCTGCTCTCAAGGGTTGTTTAACAGATGGGTTCATGCTTTTGTCAAGATGTTGTAAAGTTATATATCACTGGAAGGCATTTATCTTTGAACGGCTTGAGGAAACGAAAAGACTATGTAATTTGCTTGTGCTACGACACAGCACCTTACAAACAAGAAGTGTAGCCACTTCCTGCATGAGCGGGGAATTAGGGCAGCACCTAAACGTGACTGCGTTAAAGTGCTATTCATCACTCACCTCCGATCATTGGCCAACACACGCTTTCGCCGAAGGTAGAAATGGAATCCATCTGACGACCTCAGATGCCATGTATTGGCTTTCCTAACTCAACATACAACATACAGCTATGAACTCATCCGCTGGTTTTCAAATGCCATACGAAAGAGAAAAAGGCTCAACGGCGCTACGTTCTGGGATGGTGGCATAATAGCAAGAGACAAATGAGCATTGTCATCATATGAAGAGTACAGCCAAAGGATCACATCATCTTCACCCATGATCAATTAATTGCTAGATGGAGGCCTCCCCAAGCCATTAAGGTCCTGAAATACAACAATCCATCTTGCTCCTGCACACAAGCTGGTTTCATTGCTCCATCTACACGGGTGGACATCCTCTCGGGGCTGTTTCCTCTTTTGACTGCTCATCTGTCATTAGACTGGACCACCTACCATCATCCCTTTTAGTGACTTGTCCTGCCCACCCCACTTGCTCTTTTGAACCGTCAGCGTGATGTTTCGAGCGTACATACGTTTAATAATCCAGGTGTACCCCTGTTGGATGAGCATTGGGTGGTGCTCATCTCTGTTGGTGGTTGTCATCCTGGAAGCATTTGATTATTTAAACACTTGTAATCCTTAGTCAAAGGAGAGAGAGAGAGAGAGTGATACACGTTAATAGTGTACCCTGGATTTTGTTCGTACAGTATATACTCATTTACATATTATAAACAAACACAATGGAAATTAAAGATGGCTCGCCCATATAAGCATGTAAGTATTTATTTGCAATTGACTTATCCTAACTGTATGTGGGGGTAGAGTGGTGGCACGGTGGTTACCACACTGCAATACGAAACCAAAAACACGAGTTTTATTACTGGTCATGGTTAACGTCGGTCGAGATATCTCAACCAGTTCTGGGCACCGGCACCCGACCTGCCCTTCACTAACTTTAAATGACCGGCGCAGTGAAGTATTGTCAAACAAATCTCATGCCCAATATCGCATGGAGATGGATCAACCTTCATCAGGTAGTGGTGAGTGGGCTAACAAAAGAATACGTGTGATGTGTAACTGTGTATGCTGTGGAGTGCAGCAATTGCATGAATAGGAAACCTTTAGGACCAGCGAGTGCCAATGGAGACGAGGCTCTTTTGCAACAATGTTTTGCGCTCAGCATTTTCTCCCGATTTTCAGATTATTCTGAAGGTTCAAAAAATCTTGCCTAGATATGAATTTCAGAAAATGCAAAAAAAACACAATTGTTTTGGATTCATCTACAAATATAGAGTGATGTCACTAATATGCCTGAGCTTCCATGATTTTTCCCACCAAAATAATATTTTTATAGCTCTTTTTCAGAAGTGACCTGGCCACAAATCATAGCTCAACTAAGTGGCTTATCATGTGGACATTTATAGCAGCTAAATACTCTAAACGCATGTTTTTAAATGTTGAGGGAAAACCCGGAGAAAAATCCACGTCACCACGGGAAACTCAAAGTATATACAGACAGCAAGGTCGGGATTGAACCCACGACCGCCTTCATACCACGCAAGGTATTTAACATCTCGCCACCATGCCTTCGTAAAATGAGTGTTGTGATGTTCTCTCAGGCATCACAGCAACTTGCGAGTGAATAATTTTCTGCTCAGTCTGTGTCCAATGGCTCTGGGAGGGCGATTTGTATTTTTCTTTCATGCCTGCAATCTGAGTCTTACAATAGCCATAGCCATAATTTAATAATGCCTCTCTAGTCTCAATTATTTTCTCTTCGCCACAGTTCACATACTGTTTTGGATTATCATTGTGGGCGCAAGCTCCAGGAGCTGGCCCGTGAATGCAACTGTAAATAAGTAAATTGCTTCTGCTTTCAACATTATCACAATGAAACACATAGCAGCCCCCATCTCTCCACTGAAAGCATTCCACATGTGGAATTAGATATATTACGTGCGTGGCATTTGAGGGGATATGCTGTATGGAAGAATGTTAAACATTTATTGTCAGAATAACTCAAGAACACTGCACTATCAATGCAGTTGTAAAATGAAATGCATAACATTGCTGTTAATTGAAGTCTTTGTTAAAGTACTATAGCACACATCACTTACACAAGTGAAACAATATTGTAGTATGCTTGTTTCCCCATTTAAGCTTCACCGAGTCTCATGAGAACTTTTCAGGAGGGTTCTGTCAAGCGGTGATGATTGTTTTGTGTAATCCCAATTGAGTAACCACTGGCACACAATGGCCTACTCTTGCGAAAGACGCCATGGGATCATTTACGTCCACTGTGAAGCAGACAATGCATTTTTGTATGGTTAATGCACACGCAGGAATAACCCGGGTAGCCACTTGATTCGAACCATGAAACCTCTGCAACAAGCGACGAATTCGCTACCACTGCGCCACGTCTCCACCATCATAGAATAGTTAGGCAAACCAGACTTTGAGATATTAATGTTTTTTATATGGAATGCATTCAATGCATTCTAACATCGCGGTGGCGAGATGTTATTTGTCTCACCTGGTATGCAAGAGGTCGTGGGTTCAATCCCGACCTTGACGCCTGTATATTTGTAGTGTGCACGTTCTCCCCGTGGTGGCTTGGATTTTTCTCCGGGTCCTCCGGTTTTTCCCTACACGTTTAGAAAAATGCGCTTTAGAGCATTTGGCTGCTATAAATTTCCATATGATAAGCCACTTCGTTGAGCCATCATTTGTGATAGCCAGGTCGTTTCTGAAAAAGAGCTATATGGCTCAGTGGGCCTTACCTGGTAAAATAAAAAAACGGTATTTTTTTTTTCATATTTGTTGTGCTATTCATACCATGTTGATGTACGACTTTGCCATTCGAAACTTGACTATGTACAGTTGTTTTTGTTTTGTTCATGTGTTGTGTTGTTGTTGCTACAACCAGCCTTCTATGGCGTACCCAAGTCTCCTTCTAAACTGTGCAAATATTGACCAATTGGTTTTACCTTTGTCAAAATAAAAACCTAAATGTAACAAAAAGATCCATTTAAAATCACAGATTTGTCTCTTTAGCACAAACGCATCTGACTTTAGCAAACTGCACTCAATGATGGACGTTAGTGAATGATTGTTTAATTGTCTCTTTTTTAAGTGTTTCAGGCTGTAGAAAGCCTCACTTCCCTTCATTCTTCACCTCACCAATAGAAAGGGGATTATGCTATTGACTTGTTTTTATTATTACACGCTTTTTATTAACTCACTCTGTCTGTTGTGGTATCCTCAAATCTTGTAACTCAATTTTTACCCACTTCCCAATGTGGTATCGACTGCAAACTTGGTATACTTATGTCATTTTGATGACAATACAATATTTTATAAAAAAAATACATATTTTTAAACATAATTTGTATATGTTATGTTTCGTCTTGGGTCTAATTGTCCACGCTCAACTGACATTGGCTGTAAATGACCACGGCTCCCCTTACGTTATGGAACGCTTCAGGGCCACTTCCTGGAGTTCTTCCATTACTAGTACGGTACATTTCATTAAAGCATGTTTATAAAAAAGTTTTTTTTAATATTACTTAATAGCACTGTGTTGTTGCACAATGAATGAATGAAATTCAGATGGGCCATCCCAGTATTAAAGCTGGCTCAATCTTTTAACGGTGAATAATATAAAATACATCTAGTGAGGCTAGGAATTTTTCATCTCCGGTAGTGGAAGATTAGCATCGAAGGTATTCCGTATTTAAGTAAACCTCTAAATGTTTTATAAGAATATGTAGTACCTTTGTAAAAAAAATTGTAATATTAAATAACATACATATCATTGTGTGTTTCAGAATATGAACAGAGTACTTATTATGTATGTACACTGCAGTTTGTGCAATAAGATTGTATGTTCGTGTGTGTGGGCCTTCATAGCTTCTAGTTAACAGCACTTGTCACAAAAATATGTTGAGGCTATAAGGGGGACCTTTGTGTTGTGCGTGATTGTCCTTACCCTAGAGCAGGGGTCTGCAACCTTTAAGACATAAAGAGCCACTTGGACCCGTTTCCGAAGGAAAAAATAAACTGGGAGCCGCAAAACCATTGCAACATTTAAAACAAATATAACACTGCATATATTGTTTCTTACCTTATTGCTATATACAAGATCGTGCAGTCAGCTGTCAATCTGAATAAAAAAAGGACTTTTTCACTTAACAATGTAAAATATATTTTTGCAAATTAATAGCTAAATTACCTGGTTAATGGGATTTTTGCTCCTGAACCTCAGTGCACAGTGTCTGCACATCAGGGCTGTAAGACGTCACCTTCATTTTCACACAGGCTTGCAAGCTGTCATCTGTGAGGCGTGATCGATGTTTGTTTTTAATATAGTTCATGTTGGAGAAGACCTGCTCACATACATATGTGGAGCCGAAGATCGACAGGACTCCAAATGCATACTTTTTCATGTTTATATAAGTGTTGGGGATGGCATTCCATGTTTCGAATACAAGTTTGTCCTGTTTGGGAAGGTTTTCAATATCACTCCATTTATGATTCTGAGCCAGAATGGCCTTCTGACGGGCAACATCCTCAAGAGTAGCGGTCAAGCATTTGAACTTGGACACCCATATATCTTTGTCGGCTATATCGGCCAGTTCCATCTCAAGATCAGGTTGACTTACACCTGCAAATGCAGTCATATTCAATAGGGATGGATCGATCGCCAGGGGAGTGACAGGGAAGGATAATGTCGTTTTTTCCTCTCTGAACTCACAGAATCGTTTCCCAAACGAACTTTGCATTGTGGTGATTGCAGACTTGAAATATTCCAAATTTATCGTATCATGACTTTGTTTGAACTCTCTCAAAGAGGGAAAGTGAGACAGTGTACCTCTCTGTAAATCTTTGACAAACACTGTCAACTTGTGCTCGAATGCCAAAACCTCCTCCAGCATGTGCAGGGCTGTGCCTCCTTTCCCCTGAAGGGTTGTATTTGAAGTATTGGAAAATGACGGCAGGAAACTCCTTGACGGGAACACACTTCTTTTATTAAATCTTGACTTGTAACGATACAACGCGTGGCCTCTCTTCTTCACAATGCGGTCACCATACAACGGTACAACTCGTGACCTCTTCTTCTTCACCCTACGCTTCTCTTGACTCTCTTAGATTCTGTGCTGCTGGCTCTCTGTGCCTCGTGTAGACTCCGCGCCTCGGCTACACTCTTCTCTCGTCTCGTGTAGACTCTGCGCCTCTGCTACACTCTCCACTCGCCTCGTGTAGACTTTGCATCTCTCTCTGGCTACACCGTATGCATACTCGGCTCGTGTAGACCTTTCTCTCTCTCTGGCTACACCGTATGCATACTCGGCTCGTGTAGACCTTTCTCTCTCTCTGGCTACACACTATACATCACTCAGCTCGTGTAGACCGTTCTCTCTCTCTGGCTACACACTATACATCCCTCAGCTCGTGTAGACCGTTCTCTCTCTCTGGCTACACACTTATACCTTACTCTCCTCTACTCTCCCTTACTCTCCTCTCCTCTCCATTACTCTCCTCTCCGGGCTCTATCTCTGCACCTTCGTCTTCATTCTTAGATGGTTCCACTTCTGCCCTCTACTCCTCTGTGCATCATCTTATATATCTCTTCCTCCCGGGAGACGGAGCGGATGCGGACCTCAACGTCGGCACCGCTCCTCAGTTACCCAATCACCACGCGCTATCTCTACGATCCGTTTCCGCCCAGCGCGTGTTTCCACTCCTCGACCAATCACACCGCGCTGCCACCCGATCACTCCCTCTCAGCGCGTCACCGGCACACAGCCAATCAGCAGCACTACCCCCACCCGCGCACTGACGCCTGCTCCTCCCCGTCAGCGCGCGTCACCACACACACACGTACATACGCGCTGGCACATGACGTACACACCCAGCGCGTATCACCACTACATCACCCCCTCCCACATAGCTCGCAGCCGGCCCGGCTGCTAACAACAACCAACCGCGACGATAAAACGACAACCAACAAAAAAAAACCCGTAACCCCCCGAGTGTGCCCCGTAACATAACAACAACAACAACAAGAATAACTATGTACAGATTGACAATGAACACGAAAAGTCAACAATAACACGATACGAGCAAATTCCAAAAAACGAACGCGCCCCACGTCCCTGCGACTACACGCAGTGACGAGGCGCACCAACAGCCCCGACTCCTCACGAGGCGGGTCGCGCAAAGTAGCACGACTTGGCGCGAGTCCGTCTGGCTGGTCCGTCGTATGGGGCGGGACACTGACGACCGTCCGACGGTTCCGGCTGCTCCAGACGGCGCGGAACGGGCCTGAAAGGGCCGGCCCCGCCGCGGAGATCCGGCCGCCGGTGGTCGGCAGCTGTCAGATCCGAGACACCTGGGAGCAGATCAGGCGAAAATACGCGTGGATCAGGCAGAGACATTTCCCCCTGTGGGTCGCCGGTCACGTCACACGCTCGGCCATGACGACACAAGGGGAGGCCATATGGAGGCGAGAACGGTTTCAGTCGGGAGGGGTGAACGTACCAACGGCGCTTTCCCCACTTTATCTGAACGCACTGGGGTCGTGCAACGCGCACGACCTCCACGGGTCCCCTCCACGGTCTCAACAATTTAGGCGACGTAGCCAAGGGTGCCTGAGGGCAATGCAGCCAGGCCCTGTCACCTGGTTTCCAATCGTGCCCGGACACCTTCCGTGCCCGCAACCGTTCATTAGCAATTTGGCGAGCCCGGGAATTAAGCCGTGCGGCCTCCCTCGCCTCTGTCAGCTTGTGAATATTAAACTTAATATGTTCTGCCAATTTAGAATTAGTTCGTGGAGCGGACAGGCCAAGTTGCGTTTCCATTGGCGGGTCAGCTTCCCGACCGTACATCAAATAGAATGGGGAAAACCCCGTAGCTGCATGGGGGGCCATTCTATACGCGGCAAGGACTCCCGGGACCTGCAGGTCCCAATCTACATGTGCCTCGCACACCTGCTGGCACAGCATGGAAGTCAAAGTTTTGTGGAGTCTCTCCACCATCCCGTCTGTCTGCGGGTGGTACGGGGAGGTACGCACCTTCTTGGTACCCAACAGATCGCACACCTCTTGCAACAATTTACTCGAAATTTTTTTACCTTGGTCGGTCAGCAGGCGTTCGGGAGCCCCCTTGTCCAGGACATAGCCCTGGACGAAGGCGTCCGTCACAGCCGCTGCCGACTGGTTAGCGAGAGGCCACGCCATAGGCCATCGGGTAAAGTATTCGACCCCCACTAACAAATATTTATTCCCTCTCGGCGTGACTGGGAAGGGCCCCAAAATATCGAGTGCAACGAGCTCATTAGTACGCGAGACCTGAATAGATTGCAGCGGTGGATTAGCTGCCACGGGCGGTGGTTTACGCCTGGCGCACTCAACGCACCCCTTCAGAATATTTACCACATCACTTCCCATTCCCGGCCAGTAATAGTCACGCTGAAGCAGGGCAAGCGTCTTGTTAACTCCCAAGTGCAAGAGGCGTTCGTGTGCCGCCAAGACAACCCTCCCCCTTACAGCGGAAGGCACCACGAGTGCGTTCCGCCGGGACAACCTGTCCCATCTCAATAACATGCCCTGCTCAAGTACATAGGAGCCGGTACGCTCCTGGTCCCCCTCGGGACCCCCAACCTTGCGGCGCAATGCTAGCAGCGAGCTGTCCGCCATCTGGAGACGGCCCCATTCGCTGAGCGACAACGAGAGCAGCGAGTCCCGACCCTGAAAGGCAGTGGAATCATCCACGATCGGTGCGCCCGCTGTCGCAGCCAGTGCCCCCATCTCCCCCGCAAGCGTCGGTTTACAGCGCGCCGATCCCGACAAACACGCGCATTCATCACAAGGCAACAACCGCGACAAGCAATCGGCATTTGTGTGTCGCAACCCCTTACGGTACGTAGTCGTAAACTGATAGTCCTGGAGGACTTCCAACCAACGCGACAACTGGCCCGAGGGTTGGGCGACCCTCAATGAATACTGTAGCGCCGCGTGATCCGTTCGGACCGTAAAGTGACGACCATAGAGATATGGCCTAAACTGCTGCACAAAAAAGACAATGGCAAGCAGCTCGCGACGGGTGACGCAGTAGCGCTGCTCCGCCGGAGACAACACCCTACTACCGTAGGCGACAACTCTTTCGACACCCCCAACGACTTGGGATAGCACCCCCCCAATGCCCGTGTTGCTAGCATCCGTGTCCAGCAAAAAGGGACTCGCAAAATCGGGATAACACAAGGGTGGGGCACCCACCAAGGCGTCCCGGAGGGAGCGAAACGCGGCCTTCTCCTCCGGTCCCCATTTGAACTTCACTCCCTTCGCCGTTAGAGCGTGCAAGGGTTTTGCAATAGTGGCGAAGTGCTCAACGAACCGCCGATAATAAGAAGCAAACCCGATGAAACTACGCACGTCGGAAACGGACGTAGGTGTCGGCCACGAACCGACACAATCCGTCTTCGCGGGATCGGTGGAGATCCCCGAAGAATCAACAATGTGACCCAAGTATCTAACCGACTTCCGAAGGAGGTGACATTTGGCCGGTTTAAATTTCAGCTTAGCCGATCGCATTCGCAAGAACACCCCTCTCAATCGCTGGAGGTGTTCTTCAAACGTTTTACTGAAAACAATGACATCGTCCATATAAATCAAGCATGTATCCCACTGCAAGCCCGACAAAACCAACTCCATAAGTCGCTGAAACGTCGCTGGAGAGGAGTGAAGTCCCATGGGTAACCGGTTAAACTGGAACAGCCCCCCTGGAGTCCGAAATGCTGTCTTAGGTTTCGACTCTTCGTCGAGCGGCAACTGCCAAAACCCCGATAACAAATCAAGAGTCGAAAAATATCGCGCACCAGACAATGCATCGAGGGACTCATCCATCCTGGGGAGCGGATACGCGTCAGCCACAGAGATCTTATTCAGGCGACGGAAATCAACGCAGAATCGCAGGGACCCGTCCTGCTTCTTAACCAGCACAATAGGCGCTCCCCACGGGCTAGAGGAGGGCGAAATAATATCGGCTTCTAGCATTTCGTTAACAGCCGACTGAACATGTTCCTTCTCCACGGGACTCAGTCGGAAGGGATTTAGCTTGACCGGCGCCGCATCGCCCGTTTCAATGTGGTGGTGCAACAAATCCGTGCACCCAATGTCATACTCATGTTTACTGAACACATCAGAGAATTCTATGAGCAACTCGCGCAGCGCACCCAACTGCGCCGCCGACAAATCGTCCGAGGCGGCGCATAGCGAATGGACCCACTCAAGGTCTTCCCTTGGCTCAACGTTCCGCGCGGGGCTCGAGCCCACCTGCGCAACCAACCCATCAT
The DNA here is from genome assembly GCF_964198595.1 of Lampetra fluviatilis. Lineage (NCBI taxonomy): Eukaryota > Metazoa > Chordata > Hyperoartia > Petromyzontiformes > Petromyzontidae > Lampetra > Lampetra fluviatilis. The sequence continues at coordinate 11,765,469 of NC_136279.1, read as the reverse complement.
CCACAGGGACCCGCGCCGCGTGAGCCAGCACGGTGCCCTGTGGAATGACAGCTGGCCGCGACCCCGCGTTCAAAACCATCACAAACGGATCCCTGTCAGCCCGCACCAAAGTGTGAGCCACCGATAAATCAAGACCCCCGACAGCCTTGTTAGAAGGACCCAAAAGCATACTTTGTTCCGAAGCCTCCCTCACCCATGGTTTCCGCAACCGGAGGGGAATCAACATCTGTGAACCCGGGGGCACATGCACGGTCTGTGTCGCCACCGCTTGTATCGTAGCGCACGCCGTCCGAATGTCAGTAGGGCTCGTCAAAAATGCAATCCGGCGACCCGATGGCAGTTCAATGCATCGTTGATCGATAAGAATTTTAATGGGCATTTTAGCCAAAAAATCAGTGCCCAAAAGACACGGAACCGCCAAAGAAGACGAAACGAAAACGGGTCCCGACAATTTGATATTTCCAATGCAAATGGACGCCCTAATCTGACCGATAATGCCCAACGATCCCCCATTAGCGGCGTAAAATGGCACATCCACTGGAAGCAGCGGACGACATTGGACTGGGAGAATATCATAAATGAGGTCCGATATAATAGTTGCCGATGCCCCCGTGTCCACTAACACCCTAATCTCGACCCCATCAATAGATCCCGTAACAACGGACGAACCCGCCGAAGCAGCCACAATTCTATGCCCCAATTCCGCCCATTCAATGTCTCCCTGGTCCCGGCCGAACCCCCCTCGCCGAACCGAATCCCCGAACCTTAACCGGCCCTCCTCCGCCGCAACGCGGCGTCCCATGTGTGCCGAATAAACAGGCCGAGCGTGTGAGGTGCCGCGACTTGCCGGGGATTGTAGAGATGACTTGGGATCTCGGTCGTCGTCCAGCCGAGCACCCATGGCGCGCTGACGCGGAGCGCGGCACCCGGACGCCACGTGGCCCCGGAGGCCGCAGTTATAGCACGTGACGAGGGTCGGAGTAGATCTTGGTTGCTCCGACTTTCGGCCCGATCGCAGAGGCGACCGAGCCCCCGGCCTCCAGTCCCCTGGTCGTCCCGTGGCGAACGCCTCCTCTCGTGGGCTGACGACTTGGGGTTCGGTGACCACCGAACCCGGAGCTGCGACGACAGCAGCGTTGCAACCAACTCCTTGTTTCCGTTGTAGGGCCTCGTACGCTTGAATACTCGTGGCGACTCTCAAAGAAGAAATATCAATCTCGTCAGCTGTGTTGATAGGGACCCCCAGGTCCTGCGCCAACTTAAGCAGCTGCTCCAAAACCCTCGCGTCTTGGCCCTCCTCGTCCATCCGAGGGAACGCAGCATCAGCAAGAGCCAGCAACGCCGTGCGATAGGCCAGCGCGGTCTCCGTGGCCGCTTTCCGTCTTGCGTAGAAATGATGGCGGCACGCCGAGGGAGGTCCGTAGACCCTGGCCAACAAACCCAGCGCATCCTTCAGCGTGGAGCGGTCCGACTTCCGTGCAGACCTGAAGGCCGCGAGCGCATCGTCGTCCAGCAGGGCAGGCAACGCCCGCAGCGCCGTAGCATCGGACCACGCTGACATCTCTTGATGCGCCAAAAACCTTCGCTGAAATTTGCCCCAGTCTCCGCCTTCCGCCTTGAAGGCTGACAACGTGGGCAGACGCTGCTGAAAAATGAAGTCATCCGCCTCGTGGTTCCTCTCCGCCTCTCCGTCGGTGTGTAAGATGGCGGCTCCAGCGGCAGACGTAAAATGGCGGACCCCCTCGCGCGCTGATGACGTCGATGCGCGCGCTTGGGAACCCACCACCACGTGGCGCTCGCCGTTCCCGCCAAAAGTAGGCCCAGGCGCAATGGCGGGAATCCCCCATTCGTTTTGGCGGGAATCTGCGGGGCGACCTTGTAAAATGTCCCCCACCGTCCCCGCTCCTCCCGACGAGCTGATCTCCGCCAAGATGGACGCGGCGGCGAGCAGCAGCTCCGCCAGTCGGGAGTGCGCCTCACGAAGCACGGCCTCGGTCCCCGGTCGCTCGGCCGGCGCCGTCGACGGATCCTGTAGCGTGGGCAAGTCCTCCTCCTCACCCCCCGCCACCAGCGGCCCCGAGTCGTCCAGGTTTTCCTCGCGGTCAATCCCGTGGGTCCTACGGGTCTTCCTTGTCTCCATGCTTGGAAGCCCGTTTCACTTCTGACGCCAGATGAAGTATTGGAAAATGACGGCAGGAAACTCCTTGACGGGAACACACTTCTTTTATTAAATCTTGACTTGTAACGATACAACGCGTGGCCTCTCTTCTTCACAATGCGGTCACCATACAACGGTACAACTCGTGACCTCTTCTTCTTCACCCTACGCTTCTCTTGACTCTCTTAGATTCTGTGCTGCTGGCTCTCTGTGCCTCGTGTAGACTCCGCGCCTCGGCTACACTCTTCTCTCGTCTCGTGTAGACTCTGCGCCTCTGCTACACTCTCCACTCGCCTCGTGTAGACTTTGCATCTCTCTCTGGCTACACCGTATGCATACTCGGCTCGTGTAGACCTTTCTCTCTCTCTGGCTACACCGTATGCATACTCGGCTCGTGTAGACCTTTCTCTCTCTCTGGCTACACACTATACATCACTCAGCTCGTGTAGACCGTTCTCTCTCTCTGGCTACACACTATACATCCCTCAGCTCGTGTAGACCGTTCTCTCTCTCTGGCTACACACTTATACCTTACTCTCCTCTACTCTCCCTTACTCTCCTCTCCTCTCCATTACTCTCCTCTCCGGGCTCTATCTCTGCACCTTCGTCTTCATTCTTAGATGGTTCCACTTCTGCCCTCTACTCCTCTGTGCATCACCTTATATATCTCTTCCTCCCGGGAGACGGAGCGGATGCGGACCTCAACGTCGGCACCGCTCCTCAGTTACCCAATCACCACGCGCTATCTCTACGATCCGTTTCCGCCCAGCGCGTGTTTCCACTCCTCGACCAATCACACCGCGCTGCCACCCGATCACTCCCTCTCAGCGCGTCACCGGCACACAGCCAATCAGCAGCACTACCCCCACCCGCGCACTGACGCCTGCTCCTCCCCGTCAGCGCGCGTCACCACACACACACGTACATACGCGCTGGCACATGACGTACACACCCAGCGCGTATCACCACTACATATTTAGCGTGTTTAGATGTGCTGTCATGTCTACCATAAAATGTAATTTTTCCAGCCACTCTGGCTGTTCCAGCTCAGCAAAGGTGAGCTCTTTGCTGCCCAGGAAGGTTTTTACTTCTTCCAAACATGTGACAAAGCAACGGCAACGTTATTGCCTGTCACCGGGCGGGCAGTGTGGAGCGGAGCGGCAACGCCACAGCAGGTGTCACAGTGCGCCTCCTCCCCTCGCTAGCATCCGCCCCGGAGCCGCGGTCAAGGTTCAAAAGAGCCGCATGCGGCTCCGGAGCCGCAGGTTGCCGACCCCTGCCCTAGAGCAATGGTTTAAACAGCACATTCTTAACACACTTAATAATTAATGACAATACAAAATCGGCATACATTCTCAGTGACTGTTTGGAATATATGCAATGCGTTTACATACTACAGTCGATGCACATAAACACAGTGAGCAAGGAATGCGTATGTGTCGAAATGTATACTGACTGTATACTTGCATATACAGTTCTAGATTAATATTCTGAAACATACGGTAATATTAATTTACTTGTTTATATTTCTGCTCCGTGAGAGGTGTAATTCCATTTAGTGTTCACGATTGCTGGAGGCTGTGCACAGCTGGGTAACGGGCTTTATGTTCAGAGACCTCAATCTCACTCTTCGCTGCACTGAATGTATCCACCAAGCCCTTTATTCGGCTGCCCAGATGAATAACTGACATTGGCCAGTGCAACATGTTAACTGAGCTGGGACTATCTGAGAGTCTGCAGGAACAACCCATTTATAAAACCAAAATTGATTACAATTTTTGCAATTGTGCCAGAGAGCAAACACGATGTTATATGAAGTAAAAACAAATCAGAAGGAAACACAACGTGAACAATCAGCGTGCTGCATTCATCGCAATGAACGCACATTCGTTTTTTCTTTGCACAAAATATAAATTACACCCACCGGTGGGATTTAAACACATCAGGGGGCAATGTTAGGATCTTTATTCTCTGGTTCTTTCGGTAAAGTCACGTAGGTAGAAAAATAAAGATCACCACGTTTCGAGCGCAACACAAGCAATCGTCATCAGGTGGGACAACCACAGCAAGAAAAAAAACTGCTGAAGTAGGCGAGAGATCTGCCGTGGCACGAGGTTATATAGGTCTCGGCAGTAGGGGGTGGAGAGAGAAGGGGGGGGGAGGAGGCGGGGCAGAAAGTGGACCCCGCAGCAACATCCGGGTCACTGGAGTAAAGTGGGCCACCGCATCTGCACTGGAGCGGTCGGCCCTTTTTAAAGTAGAGTTTAAAAATGACTGAAATGCTCACACAGAAGCTGGGATGTCTCTGAAACAACGTCGTCGTAGCAAAGAGCCCGACTGTGAAACTGGAGGATTCACTGTATATGCTGATCTTGCAAAGCCAGACACATTTTCCAGATCAGACAAGTGATTAAACAACACCAAAATAAATTTGTAAAAACATAAATTCAATTATTCAATTGCTTTGCGGTTAATGTTTACTTCTTTGGAAACCCCGAATTCCTGTATACGTCTTGCTAGACGGCCAAGTTCAAATAATTCTCACAAAAAATACTTGTATACCATGTAAAGTTTCTCCCACTGCTGATTGCTTTACAGGCATTGTTCAGCTCATCCTCATCATCTATCGGCTATGTTCAGCTGCTGCCAGATGAAACATGCTTTACAGCTCTTTCTTCACACCATGGCCTGATGTAATTGCAACATTTCATCTTCGATTCACTGTCTAAATGAGTTTCATCTCTCAGCTGCGAATCACTCGCTGCCATTTGTTATTGTCGCCCCTTACTGAGAGACATCATCGCCCACGTCCAATTATTTCATAATGGTGACTGTATTAATGGGTCCAACTGTGACTGCCATTATCTTTCCATTACATATTTAAAATTTGACACGTTAAACACTTCCCTCGAGAACATACAGAACATATACAGTAATACGCAGAGCTTCGTTTAATCCAAGTCTGTCCAGATCAGCGACCTGGATAATATTTCTACACCTGGCACATCAAATACAGTTTAGCTATCGCGATGTTGACTGTTGCTGCCACTCATGTAACCTCCTGCAGTCAACCAGCAACTAAGAAAAAAAAATACGTGATAAATTCAGCCCTGAAATTAGGTGCAATATATTATTCGTGAAGTACCCATTATTTGTGTAACCACAGGACACAGTTGATACAAACTGTGCTTACATGCCCACAAAATAGTGACAGCTGCTTAAACTTTATTTTATTCCTAGAATGAATACGAACACAACTTCAAATTGAGCTCTCATTTCATTCGTTTAGGTAATTGTACAAATACACAAAGAGTAGGACAGTATATTCTTGCAGCCTGTTCATGAGAAGCATTTCTTTTTACAAATATAAATGAAGGTTGTATGCGTCCTTCATGCTACATTAAAATCTGATTTTCTCGGTCACAATAGACTATGCAATGCATATACAATGTAATGTATGCCATATTATTGATTTATGAACAGCCATGATCAATCCACTCCTCAATTAAGCCCTCCCCAAGCCGTTGCCAATTCAAACAATCTTGCTTGGCAACAATCCACCATCTCCTCAGTGGCCTGTCTCTTGGACCTGCTCCGTTCCTTGACTGTCTCTTCTAACATTATCCTTCAATGTCTGCCATCGTTCCTTCGACTAACATGTCCTGTCCAAGCCAAATTTTCTTAACAATTTGAATTATGCCTTTAAACCTGTGTATGTTCCCACATCCACATTCTCCTCTTTCTGTCTCTCAATTATGGGTTCACACGCTCAAATATAGACTGCGTTTCACATGTTATAAACAAGTGACACCTAAAATGTAAACATTACAGTTGTAATTGTCGATGAGAGTATTATGCTATCTGTTATACTATAGTTCAGTAGACTATTTTAGTCAATAAATCAATATTTGAATACAGTATGTAATACAATACAGGATAGCACACAGAGACACACAGTGAGTCTAGGTTGTGTGTCTCGATCTATGTGTCTGTGTTGTCTCTCTGCTAGTGTGCCTGTGTGTCTCCGTGTCTGTGTTTTAGTGCTACCTGATGACGATTGCTTGTGTTGCAATCGAAGCTTCGTATTCCATTATTTAATATATTTTCTTTCTACGCGACTTTACCAAAATAACCAAAGAGTAATACGTTACCACTCTTAAAATATATGTCCTTACTACAATGCCCTGTTGTGTGTCCATCCTGCCTAAGACCAAATCACCAAATCACAAACATGGCTAAACTTTTGGTTTAGCCATGTTTGTTTGCTGTAGTACAGTTAGCCTGATAACTTTAATCTAAATTGTCTTATGGTTATTATTGTTTGACTTGCATCCCACTGGGATTTTTGCACACAGCGTTGAAATACGGTGTTTTTTTCTGGAAGACTTTTGCTGTTTTTTTTCCTGGATTTTTCTGTTGCGTGTAGTCACTTTAAGATGTTTCTTGTTTGTGTTTGTTGCGGTTGCACCCGAGTCAAGAGCCGCATGGCTCACAGGGTTATACCTAATAAATGAAACTGAAACCTGGACTGCACCCGGACCTGTTCGATTTTGATAACCTAGAGCATGCTTGGAAGGGCGACCACCATGCATAAATCTAGTTTATCGTAGAGCGACAGTGCTACACATTTGGAAGCAGAGGGCAGTGCAGCAATAGGAAATGTGTACATCGATCCTCCATGTCAATGCTGTCCACTGAACAGTGTGGTGAAGTGTGGGGAGGCCTTCGTGCATCAGTAGAGTCATATAAGGCCTATATATGTCCATCCTACCCATCCCATTGCAATACTGTACAGTATTATAACTTTTTTAAATTATTTTTTGTCACAGTAATATTTTGTTGAAAGTGCAGTCGGTGGAACCTATCAGTGGTATCTGTCACAAGCAATTTGTCCATTTGATACAGAGGTGGCCCAGTAGTATTATCGACTGGATTTGTACCCAATGGCCTGTGCTTTTTCCTTTTGCTGATTCAGACTGGGCCTCTGTGTTCATTTTGTTTTAACGGATTTACAGGATAATGGTAATGAGCGATCACCACATTAAATGCTCGAAAGGACACTTGAAAATCCCAGTCAATGTATTTTTATTACTGCCTAGGTTTTCATCAATGATTAGTTTAGCTCTCCAGCTTGTATTTGGGTTATACCTCGTGTTATTCCGCATGATGTTTTTATCCACGTGCTGGAACCTTCTTCAGGAACACAATATTCAGGAACTTTTGAAGCACCCAGCACGTCATTCATCCATCACGGTCTCGCAATGCAACAATTCCTTTAGTTCCTGCAACGAGCTGATCTCACTCTTCTATCTCCATATCTACAATGGTTGTCCTCTGAGGCACATTCCCACCTTTGGATGCCACTCTGTCATCAGATTTGACAGTGGACCCATCAACCCTTCTAGTCTTGTGTCCTGCCCAAGGCCACTTTTCTTAACAGTCAATATGATGTCTCGAAATTGCATTTGTTCTCAGATCTATGTGTTCCTCTTTCTGTGACTTAATGTAATTCCAAGCATGCAAAACCGGCGGCTGAACGTGTTGCACGTGACTCTGTATACTCCACTACAACGTGTAAACTAAAATACATGTTGAGTTTTTAAGTCTTAAAATTTTAGTACGGTATATATTTCAGTTATAAAAACAACATCTTTTGACAGATGGCAAAGTGGCTCAGCGGTCAGCGTTCCGAGGTAGCATTGCAGACATTCTAAGTTCGAATTAGATATCTGCCCATGATTAAACTGGATGTACAAGTATCATCTAAATTAGTGTTTCAAAAAAAGACTGAGTTTTCATTTATTTTACGAACAAAGGTATTATCTTGACTGACATGTAACAAATATTTATCTGTAGCAGTGGGTGAGAAAGTGTACGGATAGAAAAAAGTAACTTGAAGTAGCTGTACTGTAGTTTTATGATATCTGCTTCCACGGTGCGTTCTCTACCATGGGTATGCACTGCTTTGTGAGAATCCTGAATGCAAACTTCCATCTCGTGACATGACCCCACCAAGCACAATTGGAATACGTTGGGAAGGTGCCTTGAAATAAGTAAGAAAAAGAAAAAAATTTGAAATAGTAGAGACAGCTGTAAATTGTTAAGATGTAAGTCATGCTTCTATTCTGTTACTCTGTAGTTTTCATTGTCGGAAAAGATTACTTTTGAAAATAATTTAGATAAATTACAGGCAACCAACTGTTTTCTATATGTCAATACTTAAACAGACAATGGTTACGTGAAAATTAATTTAGACATGAAACTATATTCATTCCTTGTCCTTTTTATGTACATTTACAAAAGTGATGTTTTAATCATTTAAATATACACGCAGTACGTTTTCACTTACTTTAGAGACAATTCTTCTTGTGTCAATTGTGCCTATATTTTCATCTCCTGGTGAAAGAAAGGATACTACTGTCCTAATTATATCATCGTACTATCTATCAGTCATGGTTACTCCGCCGCTTGATGAAGACTTCCATAAGGCTGCTGCCATTTCTCACGTTCCTGCGATGTAATGTCTTTCATAAATAAATGTTCAAAATTATGAGTTTTTAAACTGTGGCAATGATTTTTTGTACACTAAAATGTCTACGCAATTTATCAATATTATACTCATCTTTGAAAATGAATGTAGGTTCGTGAAGGCCAACATTTATGGCGCCATGAGGAATCTTATACAACTTTCTCTATTCCTTGAACACAAACGTATAAGTTTAAACGCAATCACAACACGACCTTGCAATGTTCACTCAATGAACATTAACATGACCCTCAAGGCCAACCTATCACCTCACTCTACGATTACCTTACAGGCTGTGTGTTGAGCAAAGATGGAAGGTGTTAGGCTGCAGTGTATTATTCATTGCACGGTGGTTTTTTCATTTAACAATTTTAGAAAAGCATTTTCTTAGAAAATCAGATTGACCTGAAGTCACCTTTGTGTCTTTCCATTTTGCAAGCATTTTAAGTGATAAAATGTAACTATATGTGAACCACAGTGCAGTCTTAGGGTTAATAGGCTCTGCTCAGAAGTATTGTTTGGGTCCATTGTTTTGGTGTTTGATGCTGATATTAGACGTTATGTAAGCATACAGTGCTTTCTCTCAGTGACACCTAGCATGGCTCAAAATACGTTGTAACACAAAACACAGTGTCTTACATTATTGCTGCAAAGTGTGCAAATGATGACAAGCATATGTGAACGCAAAATAATGTTTTTGCACTCCAAGAATTCCCTTGCAAATAATACAGTCCAATGTCACAAATCCAACCATCACATGTCTGTCCTGGCCAATTGTGGAGGGAAACACTGAAGGACCCGGAGAAAATTCCACACGACCACGGGGAATACACGCAAACTCCAAATATACAGGCGTCAGGGTCTGCAACAAATTTTACCCTTGGAAGATCTCAAAACGCATACAAGACCAAGCGGGCTTCAGACCCGACCGAACCTGTGCAGGCCAACTACTAAACCTCACACAGGACATCGACGATGGCTACCAACGGAACTTGATCACCGGCGCAGCATATGACACTATCTGCTGCATATGACACTGTTCAACACCGCATCTTGATCCACAAAAACTGTACCTCATGACTGGCGAACTAGACCTTATCCAGACAATGCATAGCCAACTATGGAAAAGAAGCTTCTACGTGGAAATAAATGGGCAGAAAAGTAGATGGCTTACCACAAGGCAGTGTGCTCACCCTACTTGTATTCAATATCTACACTAAGTAGCTTTCTCTAAAACCTTCGGCTGCATGACCACCCAGATTTTATGGCCTTCCAAAAATCCATAAAGAAGGTACTCCACTTCGTCCTATTGTATCCACCATCAACTCACCTACCTACACACTGGCCCGATTTTTGTCTGAGACCCTGCTTCCATTCATGGGCAAGACCACCTCAGCAGTACTTAACTCAGCTCACTTGGTTTTTCTAATCAAAGACATTTCACTGTCTCTAGATGATTTGCTTGTCAGCTTCGATGTAGTCTCTCTGTTCACCAAGGTACCTGTACCTGACACCATAGCAATCATTGAAGACTTGGTCCAACAGGGACTCCATCCTGATGTACCAACTTTGGTGAGGCACTGCCTTACCAACACTTACTTCATCTGGAATGGTACATTCTACAAACAAAATGAAGGTTCCACTATGGGTTCTCCCTTATCACCAGTGGTAGCGAATGCTTTCATGGAGAAATTTGAAACATATGCCATCCTGGCATCCACCCTACGTCCTTCCCTTTGGAAGAGATACGTAGATGACACTTTCGTCATCTGGCCACATGGCCAGCCAGCACTGAACCAATTTTTCAACCACATCAATTCCATACACCCATCCATCAAATTCACCATGAAAGTGGAAAATTATGGCAAGCTACCATTCCTGGATGTTTTGATCGAGAAGAGGCCTGATGGCTTGTTGGGACATTCCATCTACAGGAAAGCCACCCACACGGATTCCTATCTAAAGTCTGATTCTCACCACCATCCGGCCCAGAAGAACTCTGTACCTTCAAAGATTTGTCCATGAAGCCATCCAGATATATAAACACAGAGACAATTTCAACCTTCATATCCGCCTGCCCGCCGTACCTTTCTTCATTATTGACAACTTGCAGCTCAGCACACGGCAGATGCCTGCGCAGCGCGACTCACGACCTCCTTTTGTTACCAAGATCCAGGATGGTCATGTCTATGCGCCGCTTCTCGGTGGCAGCCCCAACAGTTTGTAACGATATCCCTCTGCACATTCGCAGCATCACCTCAATCTCCTCCTTCAAGAGAGACTTAAAAACTCACCTCTACAATCATGCTTTCGAGCGACTCTGAGCTTGGCTCCGCGCCTCTGAGTTGCGGCCACTACGTCTGCAAATTGAACTATTATTATAAGCTGAGCAATCATTGGAAGGACGTCATTAACCAAGCAAAGTCGTAACTTGCTGTGGTGCTTCCATTCTTCCCTGCCGTTTAGTTGTCATCTCCGACTCTCTGAGTTGCTTTGCCCTGTTGGGTACCTCTGCATTAACGGGCTGGGGTCCCACTAACATGGTCCCTTAGCCTCGATGTATTGATGGTTCTGGCTGTGTGATGGGCTGTGTCTCTCACTGGCGCGACCACCGTTGCGGTGATCGCGCCAGTGAGAAACGTCGTAGTTTTTTGTTTATTTGTATTAATGTGAACCTATCTATATGACTTTACCGAAAGACCCAAAGCATATGAATTCCTGCAGTCACGAAAGAAGAAGAAGATGTTGTGGGATGTATCCCGGTCCTGACACTTGTATACTTGGAGTTTAGATCATTTGGCTGCAACTATATATTCACTGATATGATAATAAGCGACTTCGATGAGCTTCATGTGTGGCCAGGTCACCTATGAAAAGGAGCTAATACCTCAGTGGACTGGAGTGGAAGATGGCAGCTTTCATGCGGCCCACTTTGTTCAGTGAGAAATCACAACAAATGCCATGAACGTGGCGACCGAACATCAATCATCGATCTCCCGGGCTTCAGAGCAACAACACAAGCCACACCACTGGCCGCTTCAGGGCCAAACAACATGCCAGATAGGCCCTGAGACAAGGGTCCTCCAACTGAACACTCTCTCGCAAACATAATGAACACACATAACATTGATGTCCTGTATTAAAGAACTTAGCTTTGTGTCCGATCTGGACACTGCCCGCCCAAAGCAGAAGATCCCTGGGTTAGATATTCTACGAAACTCATGGTCCACCCTAAACAACGTCCGAACACACCATGGCAGATAAAAATGGAAAATTAAAAACCCTCCAGTGTGCGACTGTGGTCATCAAGAACATACCATACAATATGTAAGGACGCAATGCCCGATCCTCAAATACGAAGGAGACATCACAGTGATACATGCACTCTACCTCTCCTGATGCGGTTATCTGGCTTAAGCACCGGAATGTGAAATTGTAGTCGTTGCACTCAATTTACATCAGCCATACGAAAGAAGAAGTGTTTTTAACCTGGTAAATGCAATCGCAGTAATAATAGCATTATCATAGCATTCAGGATTTCATTGACAACATGGATTGGACATTGTGTGTTGGTATGCCAAAAGGTCACCAGCTTGAATTGAAAATGTTCCTCGAATGTGCCAAGACCTAGAATTAAATTCGAACTGGAGAAATTCGTCTGGAATAATGTCAATGCATTCAGAAAAATTAACAGACTGCTGGTGCCACTGCATTTTGGTGAGAATAAATCTGTGGAAAACTTTGAAACAAATCGTTCTGCTGACATATCTTGTCAAATTTCGGACGTACATTTCATACACTTTAAAGGCATATAGTCATGAAGTGGCGTGTTACTTGGGTGTCGTATGGGACTGCAGTGCAGGTCTAAATAATCTGTCCACCTTTCTTGATACGGGATAAAATGCTCAAAATATGACAAAAGAAATGGGCAGATAATATTTATATAGTATTTATTTATATTCTCTACAATGACACAAACGATTATTCTGAGTTATAAAGTACAATGGTGTCTTTTTCTTAGCTTGGATCGTGGTGCAGTCTTGTGTCGACACATTGACTTAATAATCAATTTATTCTAAAATGACAAATAATCCCTTCGAAGGGACATTATCCCATGTATGAGATTACAGTATTTAGATTATTTGGCTGCTATAAATTCCCATATGATAAGCAACCTCGTTGAGCTATCATTTGTGGGCAGGTCGCTTCTGAAGAAGGTAATACGCTCAGTGGGCTTTACGTGGTAAAAATATATATTTTATCGATTTGCTTACCTTTCCTATACTTTGCACTCATATCGTGTTTCAGTATTGTTTGTTGTAACTTTCTCACCCGCCCCTACTGGATATTTGTGAAAAAGAGTCTTATTGATCATCGGATTCCTCCAGTATAAATCAAAACTCTGATTCTGTATTCGTTTAAATTTTGACTTAAAACTTTCGTGACTCATCTTCTTGGTTCTTTCGGTAAAGTCACGTAGAAGGGAAATAATAAAATAATAAAAATAAAACATAATAAAATACAATTCTCACGACGTTTCGGCCACAACGCAAAAAGCCGTCCTCAGGTGACTGCAGGAAATTATATTCGTGACTGCAGGAATTAATATTCTTGGTTCTTTAGGTAAAGTCACATAGATAGAAACAAAATATTTAAATTTGAATGTATTTTAAATTTGATCGAATTTTTATTTCTTTATAAAAAAAATTGTAATTCTGTCTACGTGACAAATAAATTAAGTAACATTTTTGGTATTAATGTTTTTTCTATTTACTTGATTTTACCGAAAACCAAGAATCTGTATTCCTTTATTTGGCCCCCCGATTCACACCCACCCCTCGCGCATCACGTGATAGGGAGCCGTTCCCCCCACCCCGCCGCGCATCACGTGACATTGAGCCTTTCGCCCCACCCCGCCGAGCATCACGTGACATGGAGCCGTTCCCCCCACCCTTCCCTGCCGCACATAAACCGCCCCCCCCCCATACAAAACAGTGACCCCCGCCCCAGGCTACGGCGAGCCCCACGGGGTCAAACAAAACAGCCGAACGACGTCTGCCGATAGGGGAAGCGCGCAACCGCGATTTTTTATTCGTCACCGAATTCACAACAGCAGCAGCAATAGCAGCGCGGTCTCTGTCCACCCACCCCTCCCTTCGCAGTCGCTCTACATTACAGCGATAATAGCCCGGGGCCGCCGCTTGCTTGCTAGTTAGCTAGCTGAGCGAAGGGAGGGAGAGCGGAGAGAGGAGAATAACGAGGGAGGAGCAGAAGGGAGAAGAGGAGGAGTGAGATGGAGGCGACCGAGGCGGGCGCGGCCGTGCCGGCGGGCGCGGCGTACGGAGCCGGGCGGGCAGGAGGAGCCTTCGACCCCGTGGCCTTCATGAAGCAGCCGCACTCCATCCTGCGGGTGGTCAGCTGGGTGAGAGCTTCGTCGTCATCCAGCAGTGGAGACCCATGGCTGATTTTACGATACTCGCCCCGCGCGCGGGCGGTGATCTCGGCTACACGCTGCGTAATGCTTTAAGTGAACCCACGACTGGGCGATGGCCTCACACTCGTTATATCTTTACAGTATATGTATGTAACATAATACACTAAACGGACTAATTTATTAAAATTTTTCCAATACGGGGGTGACCTGGGTAAGACCCCTGCTTGAATTGTAAATGGTGATGCCTGCTCTATGTCCTGTGAAGGGCCATTGCCCGAAACGTCGGATATTATGTTTAAGTGTTTTAAGGCAGTGTTATCGACGAGTGGGTTGCGTTTCAATATAAATGGTGATGTCTTAGAGATGTATTACATTACCAATGTACGTGTTTATACCGCATAGACTCGGAATCTTATTTAATCCTGGGCGTGGTCAACTGGAGGATAAGAACCTGCATCACTAATGCCCATAATGATCAACCATCAAGATGAGTGAGCATAGTGGACACTGCATTGATTGCTACCTTGTGTAGATTATACGCGTATGCTAAAGGCTGTTGCGGGGAGGAGCGGTAGGTTCAGAAAAATAATTGTATTGGACCCCAACGCCCCTATGTTTGTGCTGCCCACCTTCACCAACCCGCACCACTGACCAATGTGATGAAGTATGGTCAAATAACCCCACGATTCGCACGGTGTGGGTAGGCCTTCATCCAGCAGGTGATTGACAATGAGATTTACCTGTAGACATGTTGAGCCATCTGTATGGTTGGGCATGACTTGTCCCTTTTCTAAAAGTATATACATTCAATCAGAGCCGTTTGGGGCAACATACCCCGCCATTACACCTACATCTGTACATTACACTGTAACAAATTTTTTTCCTGGGTAGTAAGTTTTATTTCCTAATTGCTTATGCCTCAAAAGTACAGAAAAGGCCTATTATTCCCCACAAACTTTGCTTTTGTGACCAGGACAGTGATATTTTGAAATTTAGCTATTTTCCAGAACATTCCAGATAGATTCAGTACTGAGTAAACTTGGAGTAACTTCTAGAACATTCTATAACTTTCCAGTAATATAAATACTATTATAAATACGGGGGCATTAAGCCCAAGAGTTCGTTATTTGTTTCTTTCGGTTAAGTCACGTCTAAAGATAAAATAATAATAAATTAAATTAAATAATAGAATACGACGTTTCGATTGCAACACAAGCAATCATCATCAGGTATAATGAGATAGCGACATAAAATCTAACCAGAAAACTATAGACAGACATATTAGCAGACAGATATCACCAAGATACATAGCGAGAGCAACACAGGTAACAGAGAGGGGTGATCTATGTTGCTCTCGCTATGTATCTTGGTGATATCTGTCTGCTAATATGTCTGTCTATAGTTTTCTGGTTAGATTTTATGTCGCTATCTCATTATACCTGATGATGATTGCTTGTGTTGCAATCGAAACGTCGTATTCTATTATTTAATTTAATTTATTATTATTTTATCTTTAGACGTGACTTAACCGAAAGAAACAAATAATAATTCCTGCAGTCACGAAAGTTCTAAAATTAAGATCCCACGAGTTCAGTTTAGTTCCAGTTGCCCAAATAGATACATATCTGCATTTTTCTAAGATGGCATGAAGAGGCTGCAAGAATCCGGAAGACGCATTTTGCTATGTTTGCGACTAATTTATCAAGACAAGAGCGAAAAAGTTATCTGGAAGCATCTGCTAAGATGTGCGAGGCCTACAAGGCATATTTTGGCATGCCTGTCGGGGATTAAGATAAACCTTGGGCACCTCATTTCACCTGTGAGCAATGCCAAACAACTCTGGAAGGTAAGATGGACAATTGTTGCTCGGAATTATATGTTATAACATTTGTAAAAAAATATATAATTGTTAAAGTCATGGGTGAAATAAATTTATTTTTGTAGGATGGTACAGAGGGGAAGAATTTGGCAGGGACCCACTGACCACTCAAGCAACTGCTACTTCTGCATGGTGGACCCTTCCAAACGTCGGACTGGCAAGAATCTACCTGCTATCACGGACCTTCCTTCATCCATTGCCCCGGTGCCACACTGCCATGAGCTCCCTGTACCCACTCCTCTGGAGAGAGATCAGCCGTCTTTAGAAGAGAGCAGCAAGTCAGAAAGCTAGGAAGACGTAGATCCAGATGACAATTTCAGAGGTGGAGCTGAGGAGAGAAACCCATACTACCCCAACCAAAAAGACCTCAGCGACTTGATCAGAGATCTTGGTCTCACCAAGTCATCGGAGACTTCAAAATGGTGGCATTCCTGATGGGTCTCCAAGGCGGTTTTACCAAGTTTTCATGCTATCTTTGTCTTTGGGACAGCAGGAACACCAAGGTGTACTACCACAGGTGGGACTGGCTACAGCAGACCGAGTTCTCTGTGGGGAGGAACAACATCAAGTGGGAGCCACTGGTGGACCCCCGGAAGGTGCTGATGCCATCACTGCACGTAAAATTGGGCCTTATGAAAAAAATTGTCAGAGCTGTAGATAAGGAGTCTGCAAACTTCAAGTATCTTCAAGACTTCCCTAAGCTGTCTTGAGGCAAAGGTCAAAGCCGGTGTCTTCGTCGGACCACAGATGAAGAAGATCCTGGAGTGCATTGAATTCCCCAAATAGCTCACTAGTAAAGAGAACGTGGCCTGGAACAGCTTTGTCGCAGTGGTTCGTGGCTTCCTGCGCAATCATAAAGTCGAAAACTACGTGGAGCTGGTTGAGACTGGTGAAGAACTACAGCACAATGGGCTGGAGGATGTCCCTCAAAGTTGATATCCTTGATGCTCATGTTGATAAATTCAAGGAGAACATGGGAGCGTACTCGGAGGAGCAAGACGCAACCAAGGACAGTATAACGAGAACATGATGGGAGACTACATTAAGGGGTTGATTCGTGAAGTGATTTACAGTATAATCATAAATCTCGAAAAACTACTCTCTTCCAAATATTTTGTTGTAGTTTTTTTTATTACTTTAGTATAAATACATGTTAATTTTGATTCATATGTTGTTTTTTCTGACTTTGTGATCGAAACGACACAAATTCGCCCGTTTTCTCATTAAAATAGGTAAACTTCAAAATATCACTGTCCTGGTCACTAAAGCAAAGTTTGTGGGGAATAATAGTCATTTTCTATACTTTTTAGGCATACGCAATTACAAAATAACATTTACTACCCAGGAACAAAAATTGTGTCACATAGTGTTATATATAGTAAGCCCCGTATTAATGCAAATATGTATCGCATATGGCACTCTTTGTTGGGGGTGATGAGCTGGGACCATACACCACTCATGCACATGTCTGTACAATACAGATGGGATTTATACAGTGTTCAAATGCAACAGACATTCAGAATGCTGTGGAAAAATAGTGAACATTTATTTCACGTAGAGTAAAGCAATTCAATTGCAGACGAAATAAGGAAGCCTGGATTGGAACATGGGCAGGCGAGTCGACAGCACGGATGACGGAGTAGTTCCAGAAAACGTTGAGCAGAGGAGTGGAGGGGAGTAACATCCAAATGAGTGAGGGTTGTTTTGAAACTTTCATAGAATGCTTTGGTTGCTGGAATGGAGAGGGCTCGAAGGGATTCGAGTGAAATAGGACGGGAGATGTTGGCAGGCCCAGGTTCATGGAGGTTCTTGAAGATGGTGAGGGTGATCTTGAATTTTATGTGAGACTGGTTTGGCAGCCAGTGGAAGAATTCGAGTATTGTGGTGATGTCACAGTTGCGGTAGAGTCTTGCATCATCTGGAGTTTGCTGAGGGGTGTGGATGAGAAGGCATGATTTATGGTCCTATGAGGAAGGTTGACTTGCAGATTTGAGATTTGTGGAAGTGGAATGAGTGCTCGGATTCAATGACATGTTAATGGTGTAGGAGATGCATGCTCACACTGTACTCTGCTGGGTGTGAACGTTTAAGTCATGCCCAACGTTTTGAAAATATTTATTTGGAGGAAGTTAGAACCAATCCAAAATAAGACAGTATCAAGGCAGTATTTCGGAGTGTTCTTTAAGGTTGGTTTCCTGGAATCGATAGCAATGTGTAGCCGGGTGACAACACCATAGAAGTGATGGTTAGAATTAAAACTGGGGATGACTATTTGCCAAGCAGGAGGACATATAGCAAGAAAATCAAGCGGCCAAGGATGGAGCCTATAACCTCAATACATTTGGGGTTTTTGAGCGGAAGTTTTTCGTTGTGTAAGGGATACCAAGAGGCAAACTATATTTGGAAATAAATCACCGTGTCTAACGGCTCGTGAGTACAAATGGCTCGTGAGTTGACTCATTGGTGATCTATCACAGGGGGGAGCTGATGTCGGTATTTGAAGGTGGAGAAAATTAAAATCGGATTGGTGATCAGAGGAAACTAATTGGAAATGAGGGGTCGGTTGGGAGATGGTAATGAGAAACACTAGCCTTTTGCCCATCCAAGGACTGGTGTATTTCAGTAAGTCTGAATCTTGCAAGCGAAAAGCAGACCGCGACGTGATATTGCATCAATTTGTATGCAATTTGTAAGGCCGCGGTGACACAGACTTATTTCATTTAAAGGTTATAATCCCTTGTTCATCATGACGTCCTTTTTACTTTGATGTCTCGATCGCGTGATGTGAGGGTTCTGCCTTTGTAGTGAGGGTTGTAAGTTGACGCCGAGGAGGGGGGAGGAGGCGCCTTGCCCCCCCATGTGGAGTGACGTCTCCCGCTAATTGTATTATTGAGGGGGGGTGCCCATTTGGAGGATGTCACCTGTTCCTGATTATTAATGAGGGGGGCTGGTCGATGTGGAGTGACGTCACACGCGGGACAGACATTCTTGGCTCATCTATATATATAAAATCGCAAATCTGTCTGTCTGTCGGTGTGTGTGTCTGTGTGTCGCCAGACCATACGCAGTTTCATTGGACGGCGGTTGCCCCTGGCAACGGGTAGCGACACATTCGCTGCCGGGTGGACGCAATTTTTAATTCCCGTTAAAAATATGCGCACGCATTTGTGGTATAAACTCGATATACCCAGCGTTGCCCGGGGGGAAAATACATTTAAAATCTTATGAAAACTTTCAAACATTACATACCAATGAAAAAACAACTGTGTAATTACTTTTAAACCCGACGCGCCAAGAATCGATTCTCTGAATCGCGCAAAAGAATCGAAGGTTGTAGATTCCTTTAGATTCGGACGATTCCCGTTTACTATAAGTTGGTTAAAGTCGATATAAACTGCTACGAACGGGAAATATCCGGCGTTGACCGGGGCAAAAATCTAATTAAAAACTCCTGAAAAAATAAAAAAATAAAATAACAATGAAAATGAAACTCTATCATTCAAAATGTAAACCCCCAACATGCCAGGAATCGATTCTTTGAATCGCACAAAGGACTAATCGAAGGTTGTAAATTACTTTAGGATCCCGCTTCCTGTTTAATATAAGTTGCTTATAGAGTTGAGATAAACTGCTACGAATGGGAAATATCCGGCGTTGACTGGGGCAAAAATATAATGGTGAGGGCGGTTGTGAGTGGTGATTAGTGAGTGGTGAGGGGAGGTTGAGTGGTGAGGGTGAGTGTTGAGGGTGAGTGGTGAGTGGTGTTTGGAGAGGGTGTGATTGGTGAGGATGAGTGGTGAGGGAGAGTGGTGAGGGTGAATGGTGAGGGTGAGTGGTGAGTGGTGAGGGTGAGTGTTGAGGGTGAGTGGTGATTGGTGAGGGTGTGATTGGTGAGGGAGAGTGGTGAGGGTGAGTGGTGAGGGTGAGTGTTGAGGGTGAGTGGTGATTGGTGAGGGTGTGATTGGTGAGGGAGAGTGGTGAGGGTGTGATTGGTGAGGATGAGTGGTGAGGGAGAGTGGTGAGGGTGTGATTGGTGAGGATGAGTGGTGAGGGTGAGTGTTGAGGGTGCGTGGTGAGGGAGAGTGGTGAGGGAGAGTGGTGAGGGTGAATAGTGAGGGTGAGTGGTGAGGGTGTGTATATATGTAAGGTTATTAAGAAATATATTTTTCACCCGGGCAACGCCGGGTACTTATGCTAGTAATAGTGTATAGTACGTTATGTATTATATAGCTTTAGGTCAAACTACCACTTATTTGTAACAAAAAAGGTCCTTTAAACATCTGCAATTCACCAGTATCGGTTTAAGCAAGCCTGATGGTACTGATGAAATAAAACTGGCCAAAAAACACATACAGAGTACAGTAGTTATTTTCATTGAGCACTGAGCTGGTTGAGTGTAAAGGCTACCAATCTCAGTTTTTACAGGGAAGTAAAATACAAATCTTTTGGAGTACAGTGATTCGTTTTTATATACTAAAAGTAAAATAAATGTTTTATCATACCAGGTAAAGCCCTTCGGTTCCATTCCTGACAATAGCTAACATCAGTGGAGAGTGATATCTGAACCAATCCACCAATCTGTACTCACCAGCATGGTGAAGTATGATAAAGAAACATCCCCCATAACCGACATGGCCTGGGGAGACCTTCACCCAGTCATGATTTGACAAATACCTATAAAATTTTACATACTTCCCTTGTAGAAATTATTGTTTTTGTTGTAATCCAGGAGAGCCTCACTGAGTCTTAAGACATGTTATTAAGTGGTAGTATATAGTATGTAAAGTACATCTGCAGGCATCATTACTGCCGATGATTGGACTTTTAAGTTGTGCAGACAACTGAAATTAAGCCTTTTTCTTGATACCAATGAACTGTTGAATTTGAGATGCATCCCTTATTTTAAACCAATTGCAGTAACATTAACGTGCATATATATTGCATTTATTTGGGAGTGACATAGGATATTTGGTAGTCCTAAGTAATGTCAGGTTGACCTGAAACACGGAAATCCTCTGGGATTAAGTGTAATCGAAGAACCTGCAGCAATAACTTGGTGTCAGCAAGCATTGATGCTCACTTGCAGACACTCGTCCCTTTAGGGTGTGATTACATGCATGTGCATGCGTCAAGTCCATTACTCGGTGTATTTTTATATAAATCATATCTTTTATTGCTTAAGTTATCGGCTGGGCAGATTGAAGGATTTTGTTTAATTCGGAGGAGAGGGTGATTGAATGTATAAATTTACAATCAGATTAGCCAGTGAAATACCGTTCTGTTCTCAAGTATAAAAGGCATGGTATCGATTTAATGCAATAATATTACACACATTAACAGCTACCAGAACATGCATGGCTTAATCTGATAAGTGGCATTTACAAAGCATATCCTGGGGAAAATGTACGTAAGCGGTATACTATGTACTGCTACAGTGTTTCATTGATTCCACTGAAATACTGTTCTCTAGTTAAATGCAAACTATTTAATGTTTCAATCAGTAATTGTGCTGTTATCTAGTTTGTTACACACTGCTCATTAAAATTCACACCATTGAGTTGTGTTGATGTGTTTGCGACAAGATGAATACATACAGTAATGACAGTGGGTATATTTGTTCCACATCCTCTAAATTTGTGGAAGCAGAAGATAAAACTGCTACTCCAATAAAGCGGGTTACTGTACATTGGAAGTATAAACAAACACATTGTCATGTTCACAATATGTGATCACGTAAATTATGCCGATCACGTAAATTATGCCAATCCCAGAATTGTGGACAACATTCTAACTCTTAACACTTCCTGGAATTCTTTTTCCGAAACGCTATTTTTTTTCTCTGAACCTGGTTTCTTTGGCTCGTTAAAATGGATGGTAATAAACATAATTTTCCAAATTGAAGAAAATCCTGACCACCAATAAACCTATACGTAATTATATCTATACCAGTTTTCCCTGCATCGTAGGGATGTGTATTGGATCTGTTAATGTATGTCATTGGTCTGTTTATATCTTGTACAGTAACAGTGTAAAATACTTCCACATAAGACTGCAGAAAATGTATGTAATAACACCACAGCGACGTCAATCTAACATCACATTTAAATGTTATGTTAGATTTTCCCAATCCTGTTATTATAGAAGAAATTAGTTCGTTCTGAGCCTTTGGTACGATGTCTTTGGTGTCTAGGACAATATGTAACATTTGATTTTCACTCTTTGCTCCATGAGGTCGTGCATGTCACGAACATTTATTTCGAATCCAAATGTCTAACATGTGGGACTATTAATAATGACATGGCATATATGAAGCATATTCCAACGTTAAATTTAACTGCATTGGAAGGCAAATTGAAAATGAATTTTTTTTAACATGAACCGTATCACAGTTCTTATTTGCTTGTGCATAATGGACTTTTATCTAGATTTCTTCATATATGTGTTGGCATGTCCTACCTTGGCTTAACACTGCTTTAGAACCTGGAGATAATTAAAAATCGAATCCTATTGAAACATAGGGACGCTATTAATGTAGTATGTGGTCATTATTGTGTTATACGGTATGTGTGGTTATATAGAGACGAAAGAACATGGAATAAATACACATTTTACAGGTAATTAAATTTCTTTTTGCAGACCAAAATGGCAATGCGTATAGAATGTGTGAATGGTTTTCAGTAAAGAGTCGGGTTGAGTCAAGGTCGTTAGCTCATCTGTTTATCTTTTTTGTTACAATTCTTGATTTATATTTTCAGTTTCAAGTAGAATAGGAAAGAATGTCTGCGTTCGTATGCAGATGGTGTTGTTATTGTAAGTTCAACTCAAGCAGTAAATTAAACTACTCTTGTGATGTCAAACATTTCGGATTTCAGGAAGCATGACACAGCAAAGTGAAGGCCCGAAGCACACACAATCAAAAGGCATTGTCACATTAAAGTGATACCCCAAAGTGGTGGAGGCAGTGCCTGTACCTTCGATGATTCGTTGGTGAATAATGTAAAATGCGTAAGATATTTGAATGTGGAACAAACATATTAACAAGATATGACTGTATAAGCTAACAATTGAGACTTCATGCTTCCCACTATATTTTAAAAGGCCATATAGATTAGGATTGTATGTTTAACAGCCATGGTTCTTACTCCAAGTTATTGTATGATTTAGTTAGAAAATAATGAGTACTGTATAGCAATTCTGGCAGTATTGACATAAATTACATATCAGATCTCGTGAGCAGTGACTTGCCTTATAGCATCCTAGCTGTACAAGTTTATGAAGGGACGTTGACACTTATTTTCACTGGTGTCATTCTACTTTTAATTAAATGAAAGACATTCAGCCAACAACAGCTGTATACTTTAATCTGTTTAAAATAACACCGTATGTTACAAGAGTACAATTACATGTTGAAAGATCTCATGTTTATACTGTATTCACACTTGTTTAAATAGTATATTGCATATTCTACACTACTTGTTGGCTAAATTGCAAAAAAAATATATAATCAACTAATGGTAGTACTTTAACCAGTCCTGTTGATAGCATTATATAGGTAAGATATTGTGATTGTAATTTTATTATGACTATAATGAAATATATTTGCGTAAATTAAATCATGCGTTAGAAATACATGTAATAATGACCAGTGGAATATCCATTTTTACCAAACTGTATTTATGTGTTCACATATTTATGTATAATATAAATTAATGGCAAGATGCTATATATAGTTAGTAACTATATATTCAGTAAACACTGCATGACCACACTTTTATAATTGTTTTAAGAATATCACTATTTTTCGATTTAAAGCTTTCGTGACTGCAGGGATTCATCTTCTTGGTTCTTTCGGTAAAGTCACGTAGAAGGGAAATAATAAAATAATAAAAATAAAACATAATAAAATAATTCTCACGAAACGTCGAAGAAGAATATCACTATATTGTGAAACCTACTGGGGGGTGGGGTGCAGAGCACGGCTCACTGTGAGCTTGTGCATTTCCCCATCTGGGCTCGACATCACTGTTTATTCCTTCAGGGTTAATACAAAATAAGTACCTCTATTTGGTAAGTCAACACTGGTTATCATATGGAAGGACTCGCCCCCATTTTAGACAATGTTTAATTTCATATACTGGCTCACAGCTACAAACACTGACATACCCCCCCCCCACCACACACACGTTTGAGCTGGGTGAAACCACCTGTGACTTTTTTACTTTGAATCCCGCGTTCATTTCGTTCTGCAGTTCTTCTCTATCGTGGTGTTTGGCTGCATTGTCAATGAGGGCTACACAAACAACCAAGGCTCCAAGCTGCACTGCATCTTCAACGGCAACGGGGATGCGTGCCGCTACGGCATCACGATCGGCGTGGTGGCGTTCTTCGCCTGCGTGGCCTTCCTGGCGCTCGATGCCTACTTCCCGCAGATCAGCAGCGTCAAGGACCGCAAGCGCGCAGTATTGGCCGACCTCGCTTTCTCCGGTCAGTGTCTTCTGAGCTAGACGACCGTTTAACACTTCTCCAGTGGTATCCATTTCCTTAAGGTTATTAAGGTGTCATTGAATAAAGCAATCGTTGGATTGAACGTGCATAGTGTATATGATTGTTAAAACGCTAAAACAAATGCACAAGGATGTTTTGTTTGATGGAAAGGCTATTGAAACTCTCCATGGAAATGTTTTATTGAATACTCTTGTCAAGTTGAGCCACTGAAATATTAATTGTACAGTGGTTTCCAAGCAATTCTCAGGGATGTGGGTCGTGGTGCACATGTATTTTCACTAAGTGTACAAAATTAAAGGCCAGTATGAGCAATACAAAAACACTTGGTGAAACACTTTAATGCACAGCTCAGTACCATGGATGCAGTATTACTACAGTTTAACTATGCTCATACAGAATAGGGAAGTAAACATTTCCATTGTCAAAATAGACGTGGATAAGGGTACATTTAGAAGAAGAAAAACACATGACGCTTATGTTGGTGTCATGTCCTTAAGTACGCGCTTGTTTCCATTCTCTTATGTTGTGTTCAGCTTTCTGGGCCTTCATGTGGTTTGTGGGCTTCTGCCTCCTGACAAACCAGTGGCGAGAAACACCTGACAGCAAGGTGCCCAATGGAATTGGAGCAGACAGTGCTCGCGCTACCATCGCCTTCTGCTTCTTCTCCATCATCTCTTGGGTGAGGAGCTTGCATTTAACTGTCGGTGAAATGCTCGGAATTTTTTGGCGCAGACTTGCACACACATGCAAATAAATGTTTGAGTAATTAAAAAATTGTAGCACCAAATAAAGCAACACTTCTATGACATGTGGCATATCTAACTCTCCTTGAAGGAGAACCAGTCTACATGGGTGTTCATTGTTAATTGTAACATGATTCTACACTATGGGAACCTCATTTGCCAGTAAAAATATAATTGTTTTTTTACCCTTCTATCTGGCAACAAAACTGACACCTTTTTACAAGGAGTCATGTTTGCATAGACCGCAATACCTGCAGTCATAATACAAACAAAAGACATAACTCTGATAATGTGCACTGTCCTTGAAGTTGATTGGTCCACACCCGAGACACCTTTCCTTGTCTTTGAGTTGTGCGCCTTTTGGCGTCATCTGGTCCAACCCATGTGAGACTAGGCTCAAAGGAAAGCTGTCTCGGGTGTGGACCAATCAACTTCAAGGACAGTGCACATTATCAGAGTTATGTATTTTGTTTGTATTATGACTGCAGGTATTGCGGTCTATGCAAACATGACTCCTTGTAAAAAGGTGTCAGTTTTGTTGCCAGATAGAAGGGTAAAAAACCACTTATGTAACATGATTGGTTACGTCTATACCAGCAACATGTTCTAACTTTCTTGACGTGTAATTTGAAATGCAGGCAGTAAGAATGGTAAATGTTATGCTTGCTTATTTTATAGTAAGAACTGCTACATTTCTTACAATAATTGGCTATAATTTACTTATATTGTTTCATTTTACTTGTGCATGCAATGTTATTTCACTGCCAGGAATAAATACGCCCTGAACACTCCATATATTAGGACTGGTTTATCTCTCAAGTTATCAGTTTGAAAACCACGATTCTAAAAAGCTGTTTAAAAACATAAATATAACAAATCCATTGAGTGGTACCACTCTACCAAATCAATTGTAATTCCAAAATAAGTGTATATGTGCTGTTAATGGTGTGGCCAACTGCTTCGACTGGAGAAGAGATCAGGCAGGTCAAATTGATTGCTGTCATACCTATGGTGTATTTCACAGTTCCCTTTGATAATCTCAAAATAGCTCACGAGCCTGCTTAAGGGATGCCACAGCCAAGGCTTTGCAGTAGAGTGCATGATTTGTAGCAGCTACTTCAAATGACTGAAAAGCCCATTTTGTCTACAACAACGAATTCAAACCTTGTATGATGAAGTTGGTTAAACAAGGAGTGTCACATCTGAGAAACCGAGGTTATAATTGCTGCTTCAAATATCCAGTTTCCATCAATACAGGCAGTCCTCGACTTTTGAAGGGGTTATGTTGCTGAGACCTGTTCATAAGTCGATTTGTTCATATCTCAGAACTTGGTGTAAAAAATGTATTATGGTTCAACAAAACAGGGAAGCATTGTTAAACATAAATAAGAATAAATATTGTACATTTGCAAGTAATAAATACCGTATAGAAAATAAAACATAAACGAAAGTAAAATAAAATAAAAATCAGTTTTATTTTATTAAAAATATGTTTTATTTTCACTGACCTTGAATCCTGATGCTGGCTTTCTTGTTGGAAGGGGCATTATGAGTCCCAGAAAGATGCTGGCATTTATTACATCTCGCAGAGGATCGTTCCACCAAACAATAGTTGCACGGTTTGGTTCATAAGTATGACCGAACGTTTGCAAGTCGGATGGTTCAAAATAAACAACTTTATAGCGGTTCGTTCGTAAGTGCGGATGTTCATAAGTCGAATGTTCGTATCTCGGGCACTTGCAATTTATATAATCTTAAGCAGGTAATTTATGCTTTTAACATCATCAGTTTTATTTTGAAGGACATTCCAGACAAAACTACATTTTGAAAAGGGCTACAATGCTTCCTTGTATATGAATCGGTCATTAATAGTGACGCATTTTTTTAGCGGACACTATTAAACGGAATCTCAAGGGCTCTATAATAAATGAGTGTTGAAGTCATTTGTTACCATATAATTAACGTTACATAACCCTTTGGAATGTAGAGACTGTATGTAAATAATTTCATCACCAATACTTGGACTGAGAGCAGTGGCATGACAAGTCTGCTTTAATGTAATGTTTAGCTTTATATAGCTTCGTTAATGTAAATTGCATCTCGTAATCGCTGAGGAACCACAGACAAGTGGGAAAGCAGCCAGGCTTTGAGCAGGCACGAACAATTCCCACATACCTGTGGTGCTCTATATTAATGAGTGTTTATATGTGTGGGTGGAAACCATAGCACCTGGAGAAAACCCATGCATCCATGGGGGCAACACTATCCTATACAGAAGGGACAGATGGAGGCGAGTCCACATTTTGTCTTTCCAATTTTCCTGACAAGCCAGCACTTGGACTCCCGGGGGAGAAGGGAGTTATGCAATATTTGTGCGATTTGCCAAGAGCTTTATTTTTTCCTTATGAAGTGCCATATAGCTAATGATGTTTATACCAAAAAATATATATTGTTATACTATGTTTTGGAATCGATGACCTTTTTGTGTATTTCAGGCATGATTTTCGATGAATTTTGCTGTTTTAATGATCACCCACATTTGCACAATAGCCTTGTAAAATGGCCTAATGGTTGAAAATGTGTTGAGGACGTGAATCATTTTCAGTGTTGACAATATGGCAAAGTAGAAAACAAACAACACCACTTATTCCAATCAATAACCGACAGTAGTACCCTAACAAACACTCGATTAGTGCATCCATTTACTCTTGCGTGCTACCAGACACAATTGTAACAAAATCTTGCGATGCAGTCCTTTTTTTGTTCAACTGCACTAATCGTTATGTTACACAATATACTTTGCAAATGTTAACTCTGTCTTGCGTTCCACTCTTGCGCTCCATTTATGGTTTTCAACTTTTTTGTCCCGTGTTTTTGTACCACACTCCAGGCTTACCAATCATTGTTTGCACTGGGCAGGTTTAAGCACATTGGTTACTCTGAGGAGACTCAGGCCAGGCTTCTGTCAGGGCTCGTTTAGAATGCATTTATAACCATTTATATGCTTATATATTTAGAATCTGCTTGCTATTCTTCGTGGTCATCCTCTGTTTTAGAATTCACATGTGTGGTTTTCAACCTGATACCTTTGGATAGACTTTAATTTTGATCCTTTTCAAGGAAAGGTTTTGCAAGTTATCTTTTAATGACTTGTGAGGGAGATGCACTCATGTTCTCCAATACGTAAAAATAAACATGAAATGTAATACATTTATTTCGATTTGAAACAGGTTGAGAACCACTGGCCGAAACACCTTTCAGTCAAGTACCATCATTTAATTTGTCAGACTGATTTTTTTCTGAAATGTTTTAACTTTAACTTAACACTAAACTTGCCATGCATGTTTTTTTTTAGGAAACTAAAGATCATTAGAGCCATAAGGACACTTTAAAAATACTTCTTAATGTTTTTCTTCCTATTTTACGAAATGTACACAATCTGTTAATTACGAGAGACAAAGTACGGAACAGAGTCCCTTTGTGTGGCCAAGCGGCAGCGTGCTTGCCACTTGTTGCAGAGGCTCGCATACCTGTCAACCCCTTGTCAGTGCCTACCTTATTACAGACAAATTCAGACCTTATTGGTCACCCCATGCCCCTTTTAAATCTCAAAGTTCATCCTACAAAGTCCCATTACAAGGGAGAAACACAAACAAATAGACAAAAAAAATGTTTTTGCCCGTATTGAAACGGCCGTACGCCGAATGGAAGTGAAAACTAAATTTCCCTGTACAAGAATACAGGTAAACCGTGTGGGTTGATGGGTTGACAGATATGGGCTTGCAGTTCCACTTCAGCAGCTGCCCTGATACATACCCTAGGTGTATTAACCAAAAAAATACCAGGCTGTCTGCATCTCAGTGGATGTTAATGATTCCATAATTGTTATTCGAAAAAGAGTAGACCCAGTGTGTGCCGGTGTCACAGGCCAAACTTTTGTCAAATTTGAAATTACTCGCAATTTACTTAATTGGGTAAAGCCACCTGGCAACATCGCCCCTAATGTGAAACGCATGCGAACTAATTGTCTGCAAAAAATAGCACCTTTGAGATAGCCTTGTGATGATGATGATTATCCAATGAATGTTTTGTAATGTAAGCTTTGCTACAATATCTGTGACTACTACACCTATGTCATAGATTGTAGTAATTAGAGCCAATTGAAATACCCGGAAACACCAACTGTTTAAATACTTAATTTACTATGAGATGCGATAATAATATATATTTTTTGTATAACCTCAGAGGTGCTATATGAAACAATTAACTTTTCCAGAAATTAATGCAAACTGATATTTACTAGAGACACGAATTTGGAGTTCCTTATTGTGCATTGAAATGTTTTTGAAAGCTTTGCTTAACATGTCACCAGAACTATGTGAGAGTGTCAGGATCAGCATGTGTGAGAACTAACCGTTTCCTTGCTTCACAATCATCTAGGTAACTTGTATCCTGTGTTTTTTTAACCCTGCCTAACCCCGGCCCTCGACATCCCCTGGCGCACCCAAAATGTTCTCCCAATCGCCTGTCAATGGTGACCGTGCACCTTTTGGTGGCAACGTGCCTTGGGGTGGGTGGGGGGGGGTGTGGCGTTTCCACGTGGATCTCTGGCGCGCAACAGAGTGGGATCGCCTTCCTGGCATTGCGGAGGTTCCGTCTGGGTGCCGACGCGGCGTTCTCTTCACCGTTCGGGGACGGTGGGGCCGGCGTCGCTGACGGCGACAACATCATGCCGGTGCCGACGCCGCCCTACGCCACCGGCAGTGGGGTGGAGGGCGAGGAGGCTTACAGCAAGCCTCCCTTCTCCCAAGCAGTGCCTACCGCAAACACATTCGCTACGCCTGCATACTGAGTGTTGGAAAATAATATTATTGGGATTTGGCTTGGGTTGCAATTGATTGGTCGTAGTATTAAGACTCCGTCTGTGAAAGTATAAAAATGAGGTTGCATTGGCCAATGCTGCAAATGCGGTTACTTCTGTGAGCTGCAATTACCCTTTAAGTTATCTAAAAGTGAGCTTATATTAGCTTAGAACATTTTTATGAAAGCCACAAATGTGTTTGCTACACTAATTGGCCAAGTGTATGATAGAGCAGAAATGTAGCTATTGAGGTTAATCATAAAAATGCGTTATCATGATGATTATTCTGTTCTGTACTGTCCACGTGCATGGAAATTCACTGAGTGCATACAGAAGTTGCACAGACATTTTACAGTGTATGCATTGCAAATGAATGTGCACAATACCAAATCCTCTAATTGCTATCTTCTTTATCATTTTTTTCCTACATCCGTTTCAAATTCGGATATACAATTGATAATGATAAAGTTCCACTCCTGCCTCATTTTTACCACGGTTCTGGTTGATTGCATCCATTGCCACTCGGTTGTCCTGAGCGAGGTGTTTCTGTTTTGTGTGCATAGACAGTTGCGAGTTTGTTTCTATTTTGTGCGTGTCAGCACTTCATCGCGTTTGATTTGTGGAGGTATTGGCTACTCCATAATGCCAAATGTCATTGACAGCCTCTGCATGCTTTATCAAATATTGGATTGTTACATCAGAAGGCTTCTTCTGCCGAGTATTATCTGTAACTCATACCCGATCTCTGCTTCATCTTACTTTGATTATTTAGCAACCATTAAGTGCTTAAGTTACAGTTAACGATGCAATAATCCAAGATTTTAAATTAAGTTTAATGTGCAAATTATATAACTGGACATGTTTGCATTTGGTTATTTTATAGCCTGTTTAAAATATTGTAAAGTTTTTGGGAAGATTTTAAGGAAGTTGTATGAGGGTTAAATGTACCTTCACCTAAATGTAATCAAGCAAACCTAATTACAAAAAACTACTTTAAAATGAATTATTTGCAGCAATTTTTGTAAAATAAAATTATCACTGACTTTTCCCATTAAAATAAATTCATTTTATTGTTCCCAAGTAGTTTCTAACCTTTAAAAATCCCTATTTGAGCATTGTTAAGATTGATTATTTATGAGTGGCTGCCTGCTATCACTAACAAGATACTTGGCATTTTTGGTGGAATATACAGTTGGAATTGATGACATTGAGGGCTTTTGTTAAAAGGGATGATATTTTTAAATGCCATTGCTTAATGCATGGTTGAGCATTCAATGCTAGGTTAACTAATATATATGTATCGTATGTTGAACTTCTTTCACACTGTACATAGCCAACTGTACTAATGGGGGGTGCGGGAAATATGAGTGGTTCAATTTTCACAAGATATACTCGTGTGTTGAAAAAATGAAAGCACCGTATATTTTGCTTATAATTTTACAAATATCGAATTTCTCTTATTTTTTCAAAAGATAGAATAAGCATCCAATTTTAAGTATGGTGCTGTTACTTTGGCCTAACAATAAAGTAATACCTATTTTTCATGTGAATGAAATATTTAAACTTGTGTGTTACAACACATGGGGTTGCTGCTGCTTATTTATATTATTAAGATGCATTACAAATATTGGTTTAAAAAAAGCATTTTTAACAGGCAATAAAAAACCTAGAAATGTAAAGCATGATTAATTTTTAGGTTTTGGTGTTGCTGAAGCTCTGCACGCCTAAATATTCACTTTACTTTTCGTCAAAACAAAACGTGTACTCAACCTTTCACCGCTAACAATATCGCAGTCGTTATGGAAGAGCACTTAAATACTAAAGTACCGTACACATCTTGAAATATTCATTTCTGTAAGCCAAAAATGTACAGTACAATTTGAAATGTACATCTAATTGTACCGTACATGACAAAGCCAAGCGATTACGTGTGTAAAAATGTGCTTTGTGTGAAAATGATCAAGCATGCAACACTGATTTTTTTTCTTCTTATTTGCTTACTATTTTCTGAATGTATAAAAAAACCTTTTTTCATGCACACGTGTGGATCCACTTGATATAAGTGGTAAGTCGTGAGACAAGGCTTTTATTTGTGCAATGTAGTACACTAGCATCACTCGTAGCAATAGCGTTCCATGGGTTATATGTGCAGTGTTATTCAAAAGGTATAATCATTGTCATGACCCTCAGAATCTGTCGAAGGGAAAAAATATTTGCACATTTTGCAGTTCATTCATTTAAGTGCCGATTATTACGTGTAAATTAGGCCTACATTGTAGAACGTTCCTGTACACAGGTACTACAAGGAGAGTTTTCTCAAACTGCCATTCCTGAACGTGGCATATAACCTTTGAAGAGTAAATTATGCAAATCGATTGATTGCTGGTTTGCCAGGGTGCTGAACGGTGTGGGTTTTGTGGGCAACGTTTGTGTGTGTCTTAAGAATCATTCTCGTGAGTAAGTGTGTGAGGAGCCATCAAGACACGTTTGAGAATCGGTTACTACAGTTTGTTTTGTATACATACTGTGACGCCATATGGTGCTTCGGAAGAAATCTGGAGTTAATTGATGTTATTGGTCAGAATATCCCATTGGCAAATTGTGTTCTCTGTTTTCTTCTAAAGAGCAGACATTGCACAAAAATTGGAAAAATACATATGGAGTTGAAAAAAAATCGTGTCATAGTAAACTAAATGCAAAACTGTTGCAAAATAAGTCGTCGGCCAATATATACGCTCGGTGATTGTAAGTGCATGTCGCTGACTCCATATAAATTACTGCCTCAAGCTATAATTACATTGTCGCATTTGTTAACAAATATTCAATAAATTCATGACTTGCTTGAGTAATTTTAAAACTTAAAACGTTTTGACCATGACTTGATATTCCAGTGTCAAGTCGGCCAAAATCCTCGTGTATCCTGTAAATATATTCAGACTGGAGGCCTAGATCTGAACATCTGTTAATTATTGATGAGATTTTAAAGTATATAATGTATACTCCCAATATGGAATGAGGCATGCAATGGCAATACTCCCGAGTTTTTATTTGGGCCTTGATGAATGACTATTACAAATGGAAAACGGACTGATGAATAGAAATTAGTTCCGCGTCCACAAATATAGTGTAATTCGACACGTGTCACTGGACATGTTTTATTTATAAGGAATTGCAATGAAGTAATTATATACCGTATTATGAAGCTGGAAATGCAAGAGAAAACTAAAATGAATAAAACATCGAAGCACTCGTATTGAAGCGTGGGAAAATAAAACAAAAATGAAACTGAGGCTGCGTATAGTGATGTAATCATTTTAACCTGTGCATTACACGAACATGTGCTTGTTTATTTCTTGAATTGTACAATTGTTCTTTGAAAACCAGACCTTTAAATACCCTTAAATATAACGAGCTGGCTTAATTACAATTAATAGGTGGTTATCAAGCATATGAGCCATCGTCATTGTCAAAATCGATGATGTAACAAAATTCAGCCAGTATATAGACAGACTATCGGTGGAGTTTCTACTCAATCGCTTATTCCCTTGGTATGTTAAAGCCACTCTTAATGTGGAAAATATACTTTCATTGTTCTTTGTCAGCAACTTTTTTTTTTACCAAACTTAACTCGGGTCTGCTCCACGATTTTTTTCTTTAAATAAACAGGTCGTGTAAACAGAAAACAGTCATCTTAATGATGGGTTTGAAAGCTGAGTGACATCTGATTCTCTCATTGATTAAAGTTGAACCTTGAGATAAAATGAATAGTGTAAAATGTAAAAAAGTCATTTTTATTTGGCTTTTTCTACTTTTTTTTGCAAGCACCGCACAGTA
The DNA here is from genome assembly GCF_964198595.1 of Lampetra fluviatilis. Lineage (NCBI taxonomy): Eukaryota > Metazoa > Chordata > Hyperoartia > Petromyzontiformes > Petromyzontidae > Lampetra > Lampetra fluviatilis. The sequence goes on along the minus strand of NC_136279.1, from coordinate 11,731,529 downwards.
TGTTTTTAAATTATTTTTCTGATGAAATACACATTTGTTCCTGTTTTGCCCCGGATACTTTATGAACAATAATGTTTAAATGAAGCTTGTATATATTGTTAAAATGCCTTTTTGAAATGAATTTAAAATAATATATAGAACTGAACCGGTACATATTTTCTGTTCAAATATTTTCTCCCAATTTAATTAAATGTATGTTGGGCATTTAATAACCCTATTATTTGTCCTAACTGATTTAATTGATCGTTTAATGTGATTTATTTTAATGACATTTAAAGGAAGAACTCGTGTGATGGGTTTTTTTCTTCCTCGGCAACATGTTGCACATTCGTATATGGCATTTGTGTTTTATGCATAGAAAGTACTTTTAAATTGGAACATATTCAGTAGTTTGGATATTGCTCAATTCCTGTTGTGCCGTAAAATGTTGTGCCTTTTGTATGCACTGCTACTGTTAATGTCTACTGCTTCTTGTTATAAACAAAATATGCGTGCAACAACATCACGTATTATATGACGCACTATTTGCTGTTCATCATAAGCCATCTTAATTTACTTGGCACTGCGGAAATAGTTGTAAATTATGGTGACAATGTTGATGGTGTACTATTAGTGTCACTATACTTCACAGTAATAATTTTTGGGTTACAATATATAATGATACACTGGTGCATGTGAATTCCATAAATTTCTGTTTATTGTTGACATGTTTTAATTGTCAATTTGCGAGCTACGGTATGCTGTAGAAATGTAGTGTGTGCTTGTGAGTACGTGTCTTACATCTGTTTAGCTAAATAAAGTATATGAATCAGTGTTTGTCATTGTCCTTTGTTTTTGTCACCTCTATTCGTTAACCACTGATTTATTAGTTTTTTTATTAATTAATGAAAAAATGCAATATATCTTTAAGATGTCTTGATTGGCGAAACCAACTACTGTTTTGTATTTTACGCAAGTGCGAACATGCAGGATTTCTTTTTCTCACGTCCAACTGATTGTGCATGAAAAATGTGTGACAGCTCGGGGATGATTTGGAATCCGATAGCGGTCTGGCAGCTACTTTCCATTGCTCACCTTATTTCTGCCTAATGCACTCATTTGACCGTTACCGTATTGGTGGTTGCTGAACCCAAAAAAATATATTCAAACACCCTCAGATGACCCGTTTTTTGTGTCCAGTTGAATAATACACGGTCCTTGTTACCAGCCTTGAACGTGTCATTCTGGGTGACAACGCAGAAATAGGGAAGGTTGTGATATATGACCCCTATCGTCTTAACGTCAGCACTACAATTCTGCTTATGACAGAAATGTGCTTTGTGTATATGCACAAACTTTATTTCTGAACATTGATGAGCTTCAATAGGAAAATTCCCATGACCACAGTAATTACAGTTTGCGAAGACAACGCAAACAGTGACTTGCTGCTATAAAAGATTATGCGTGCAGTTGCTGCTTCGTTGAACTTGAAAAATGAAAAACAGGCTACAGTTAAACGAAATAACAAGGTTTTATTCAAATATTTTACATGAGGTGAGTTGGTTGAAAAAGTCCTCAATGAAACAATCTACATTAAATATTAACCAAATAATGTAAAAACAATCTGATTGCTTTTTTCAAGCCTATTGCAATTTCGACGTGCATTTTCCAAGGTATTTGATACGTGACTTAATACAATCCACCACAGGACAGTATATTCATGAGTCTTTAGCACCGTATACGGTATCTTGTCTACAAACGTACATTATAAATTATAACACGATGTAACAATTTTTTGTTCCTGGGTAGTAAGTGTTATTTCGTAATTGCTTATGCCTAAAAAGTATAGAAAATGGCTTTTATTCCCCTTATATTTTGCTTTTGTGACCAGGACAGTGATATTTTGAAATTTACCTATTTTCATTGAGAAAACGGGCGAATTTGTGTCTTTTCATTCACATAAAGTCAGAAAAAAACTACATGAATCAAAATGAACATGTATTTATACTAAAGTCATTCAAAAATGACTTCAAAATATGTAATAATGCGTAGTTTTTTTTATTTACGATTATACTGTAAATCACTTTCACGAATCAGCCCCCAAATGTAGTCTCCCGTCATGTTCTCGTTATACTGTCCTTGGTAGCGGCGTTCAAAGTCCAGCATATCCTGGTTCTCCGAGTACGCTCCCATGTTCTAATTGAATTTATCAAGATGAGCATCAAGAATATGGACTTTGAGGGACATCCTACAGCCCATTGTGCCATAGTTCTTCACCAAAGCCTCAACCAGCTCCACATAGTGTTCGACCTTGTGATTGCCCAGGAAGCCACGAACCACTGCGACAAAGCTGTTCCAAGCCGCTTTCTCCTTACTAGTGAGCTTCTTGGATAATTCATTGCACTCCAGGATCTTCTTTATCTGTGGTCCGACAAAGACACCGGCTTTGACCTTTGCCTCAAGACAGATTAGGGAAGAAGTCTTGAAGGTACTTGAAGGCTGCCGACTCCTTATCTACAGCTCTGACAAATTGTTTCATAAGGCACAATTTGATGTGCAGTGGTGGCATCAGCACCTTCCGGGGTCCACCAGTGGCTCCCACTTGACGTTGTTCCTCCCCACAGAGAACTCGGTCTGCTGTAGCCAATCTCCCCTGTGGTAGTGCGCCTTGGTGTCCCTGCCGTCCCAAAGGCAAAGACAGCAGGGAAACTTGGTAAAACCGCCTTGGAGACCCATCAGCTATGCCACCATTTTAAAGTCTCCGATGACCTCCCATCCATACTCATCATACTTCAAGGCGTTCAGCAAGGTCTTGATACTGCTCAAGACCTTGCTCTTTGAGGTGCACCGAGTGAGCCAGAGGAAGAGACCAAAACTTGTTACCATTATGGAGCAGCACGGGTTGGAAGCTCTTGGATGAGCTATCAATGAAGAGGTGTCACTCATTCTGGTTACAGGCGATTCCGATTGCCTCGAACAGACTGGTCACATTGTGGCAGAAGCAGAGCCAATCTTGACAGGTGAAGAAGCTGAATAAAGGTTGGTGACGCTTCCTCTGATCTGCGACTTGCACACTTTTATCAAACAAGTTCCACTGCTTGAGCCTAGACGTCAAAAGCTCGGCATTGCACTTGGTGAGACCAAGATCTCTGATCAAGTCGTTGATGTATTTTTGGTTGGGGTAGTATGGGTTTCTCTCCTCAGCTCCACCTCTGAAATTGTCATCTGGATCTACGTCTTCCTCGCTTTCTGACTTGCTGCTGTCTTCTAAAGACGGCTGCTCTCCGGAGGAGTGGGTACGGGGAGCTCATGGCATTGTGGCACGGGGGCGATTGATAAAGGAAGGTGATAGCAGGTGCATTCTTGCCAGTCCAACGTTTGAAAGGGTCCACCATGCAGAAGTAGCAGTTGCTTGAATGGTCAGTGGGTTTCCGCCAAATTCTTGGGATAGTGAACTTCATGGCTCTCTTTTCCCCTCTGTACCATCCTACAAAATACATTTATTTCACCCATGACTGATGTGTAAGAGATTCTCGCAACATTTTTCATACATGATATATTTTTTCAATAATATTGAAAATTGTAAAAAAAAAAACATTTTACAATTTTAAACATTTTAACAAATTTATAACATAAAATTCCAAGCAACAATTGTCCATCTTACCTTCCAGAGTTGTTTGCATTGCTCGCAGGTGAAATGAGGTGCCCAGGATTTGTCTTGATCTCCGACAGGCATGCCGAAATATACCTTGTAGGCCTCACACATCTTAGCAGATGCTTCCACAGAGTACTTTTTCGCTCTCGTTTTGATAAATTGGCCGCAGACATAGCAAAATGCGTCTGCCGGATGCTTGCAGCCTCTTGATGCCATCTCAGAAAAATGCAGATATGTATCCACTTAGGCAGCTAGAACTAAACTGAACTGGTGGGCTTAAGGCCCCTGTATTTATACTACTATTTATATTACTGGAAAGTTATAGAATGTTCTAGAAGTTACTCCAAGTTTACTCAGCACTGAATCTATCTGGAATGTTCTGGAAAATAGATAATTTTCAAAATATCACTGTCCTGGTCACAAAACAAAGTTTGTGGGGAATAATATCCATTTTCTATACTTTTGAGGCATAAGCAATTAAGAAATAACACTTACTACCCAGGAACAAAAAAAAGTGTTATTACAGTGTAATTAATGTGCACTGGAATGTTTGGCTTATTTACGAATTCCCAAAGCTTTAGCACATAAAATAGTTAGATTTTTTTTAAGATTCACCGAACACTAAGTCTCACATAATGTATTTACTTAATGCACTAGCGAGTGTTGGATTTTAGAATGATTATTGTTCAAATGTTTGGTGTAAATCTGAATATACTGGAGAAATCCGATGAGCTATAAAGCTCATTTTCACAGATGACCAGTAGAATTGTCCAAGGGCTACAACATGTTTCACCACCGCACTGGCTGGTGTTTATTTCCATTTCTGGCCCTGGGTTAATGGATGTTAATGTTCTGTTCTGGGTTCCACTGTATTTTGACAGTACACGATGTATGCAGCATGCTTACTCTCCAAGTGACACTACTAACTTTACCAACTCCAGAGGAGCGATGGACTGGGCAGGCCATTTTTGGCCTCTGCTCTAATGTCCTTTTTGAATGGAAGCCTGCTGCTTTACCAATTGAACTATCCACACTATATACACAGTTGCAGTGTCCTATGAAATTGCGTTGTATCTTTTTTTATGCAACAGTAAAATCAAACATTTGGTCATCACAGAGGTTTTTTGGGTTATATTGCGTAAATATAAATATGTCGTTAAACCCGCCACCACCCGACAGCCAACTAGTAAGGTTTGTCACGAACAAAACATGCCAGTTACTAGTTCAGCACACCGGTGAGTTGAAGAGTCAACCCACAAAATGTACAATTCCAGTCCAACATTTTACCGGTAATTACAACCAGCCATATCAGGCGACAGCCATAATTATTGTCTTAAATATGAAAGTAAATGTGATGTCACTTCTGAGCCAATCAGGTGCGAAGATCAGAGGGGCGGGGTTAATGTAGTCATATCAATTATAATGGATATCTATTATTTATTGGTTGGGTTATTCACAGTTTTTGCGCCCCAAATATCGCATACCTAGTATTGGCTGCACACAATTAATCACCATCGCTATTGACCTGTATGGTAAAATACTCCCAAACACAACTGTCGGCAGTTGCAGAACAGGTGTGCCAACAAGGGCACTCAATTGATTTTGATAATATTGACGTTTTGTGCAACACCAATGACTGGTCAAGACTAATTCTAGAATCGATTGAAATTGAGAGAAATTTAAAATAATTGTAACTGTTCTGATAGCTACAGGCTTAGTGCTGCTTGGAAGCATATTATCAAGTAATACACTGTCTAATTGCATGCCTCTCCAGGTCACAATACGTTGATGGTGAATAACTGTGGACAGGTATAGTATTTGCGATTTTTGGGCCCCAAAAACGGCAGAATGCAAATACATAATGTACATTCATTGTATATAATGTACATAATTTACATTAATATATATTAATGGACATTATGTATGTTGATTTACTGTGAATAACCCAACCAATCATATATAGAAATTGTTATTTATATGACTACATTAATCACGCCGTTCTGGTCTTCACACATAATTGGCTCAAAAGTGACGACATTACATTTACAGGATTTTCCACAATTCTGGCTATCACCTGATGAGGCTGGTTGCAATTACCGTAGAAACGTCGTACTCCAATTTTAAATGTTGTGGGTGTACTCTCCAACTCACCGGTGTGCTGAACGAGTACTAATTGGCATGTTTTGTTTACGTGACAAAGCATCCTACTTATTGGCTGTGTCCGGTGGTGGTGGGTTTAACGACACATTTATATTTACACGATCTAACCCACAAAACCTATTATGGATAGTATTGGTCGCGAAAGCCTACGTGTAAAACATTTGTTGACTGGTTTTGACTCCTTTCTAGTTCAATATTAAGACCTTGCTCTACTCTGTGAACGACTGATTCTTTGTGGTTCTTCATGGAGAATCTTTATTATCACCTTGCCTGTAAAAATGCTGACGAACAACCTAGAATAATTAATTGGGCTTAAATAGTATTTATCCATTGTTAAGTGCAATGCTTATATAGATGTAAAAGCCAAATGTGCAGCCTCTGTCAACCCCCTTCTGGATGAAGGCCTCCTCACACTATGTCAGCAGATTGGTGAAAGGGCTTGGGGAGGGGACAAGGACCGGTTCATGAATCACTCGCCAATGATGTTAGCCTTTGCCCAGAATCAAATTCAGGTTGCTGGATTAATAGTGCAGTGTGCTGTTACCACTGCATCACTGAAAATGTGTACTTACTGTATGTTGAACTTCTTTCGCACCGTATGCAACCAACCGTGCTAATCGGATGTACGAATAATATGTTCACTTAATATGACACTGTAAGTCTTGCAATCGTGCATAGTAAATACAACTTGTGAAATCTAATGTGGTTGCTCTTTGCAGAGAATAGAGTAATTGATCAGTGGGGGCTTTCACTCTTAATCCTGTTATCTCCTCACCCCAGGTCTCGTACATTTCCATGTTTAACAGCTTGGTTCCTCTCGGATCATTAGGCAATTCCTCACTACGTTATTTATATAAGGTCATGCTCCCAGCTACGTTGTGTTTCCCTCCGTTTTATAAAAAGGAATGAATACTCATGAAAATGTATTATCACTCTCCACAAAAACATACCTGTTAAAATTGCCTCCGGTTCCCAGCGATAACTAAGTTTGTGGCCTGAAGTACAACACATGGCTGATGAAACCCAGTGCAATATAACCAATTAGGTTTGACAATATTGCACACGTGACCTTATTATCGTTTGAGGAAAAGTATTTACATATTTTCTTTGTGATGTTGCCATAATTGAATTTAGTTTCACGTTTACAGACGAACAGTATTTTACAAGATCAGTTTATCTACGACCTATACAACCACATGACCTGTTTCTATAGGTTTTTTTTATTTTAGCAAAAAATGAAAATAATGATTGGTACAGTCCTATGGTACAGTCCAGAGTGCTGTCATGATGTAAAGGTTATGAGACTGGACTTGCAATACAGAGGTCGCGAGTTCAATCTCCTGGCATGGCATTTGAAAATATGGGCAAGTTTCTTAAATGCCCCCAAGCCTACTCTTGTTGTCCCAGCAGTATAAATGGGTACAGCACAGTCAAGTGGCAGGTCACATGTGGTAGGGTAAAGTGTGGGTACACCCAACACTTATTCCAAGAAGTCTGTCCGGCGTGGAAGAGTAGGCCAAATGCCCTCTACTACAGAGGCTTTTTAAAGATCTCCCTTGTGGAGGCCCATCTTGCCAGAATTGGCAAGATGGGCATCAACAGCTACATATTTTCCTTTTACAGTTCTGCGTTGGTATTTGCAATCTTGGTAATATTAAAACATGGATAATATAAGGGCTGCTTAACCCCAGCTCAACTCGAGTACACCATCTTCTGCTGAAAAAAAGTCTGCTTATGATGACTAACCATGCCATATGTTGTGCCTTTTATATTATTTTTCAACATTTGACATCCAGTAAGCAAGGTCAGATTTATGACAAAATGTCCCCCCATTTATCATGTGTGCAGCGCTGGTAGCATATCACACAACAGTTGGAATCAAAGGTCGTATTCAGTGACGTTAACTGCCGTTAGTGCAGTTTGTACTATTAAAGTCAGTGGACTGGAAACGCCATTCCTTCACTATAAAGAAAAGGCTTCCAGCCACTCTCTCTCTATTCTATACATGTATGAGTCAGATGATATGCTTTTTAATTAGTTTAGGAAAAAATATCTGGACTTGTGGAAATAAAATAATGATGATGATCAATGATTTAAGTGCAGGAAAGCATGTTATATATGAAGATGGACCAGTGGTTTTTCGCACTGTGCTATTAACCAACCTGTGTTGGATTCTATGCCGTGGCCAAAATCAATGGCAAGTGATGTCCAATATGTTCCTGGACATCAACCTCACCGACTCACACTGACCAGTTTGGTGAAATATATTCCAACAACCTCCATGACCAAGTATGTCATGGGAAGGACTTCATCCAACAGTGATTGGCAAAGAGCTGTAATTTGTTTAAATGTTATGTAAAACAATAGAGTACTTTATTTGTAAATCTGGTGTGGCAAGTGTGACATAATACAGTGTTGAATCTCATTGCGCTACTATGCAGAGCATGTTCAAAACTATTATTTTGACTTCTGAGGAATGTGACATTTCAACTCACGTAAATACTGAAATAATATATTTTACAAAAATATAAACTGTATATACAACGCAGAGAATACTGTCTGTCCACTACTGGTATGGGTACATTTGTAGTAAATCGCTTTTCAGTTCTATTCTAAACACTATAATTCACATGCATTCTGTAATAACAAAACCAGATTCAATACTGCATAAGTAATCATGTAAATGTGTGTACAACGTACTCTGTGCACAGTAAATCAATATTGTGCCACATTATCTGTATTGTACCACTATGTCAGTGTTTAAACGAATTATTTGGTGAGGATGTGTTGGCACTGATGCACAAGCAAAACTAACAACTAAAATCGCACTCATTAACAACGCTATCGGGTGTGTAGTATTTACATTCTCTTGGGTGTATTATATTTTGTCCTCTCCCATGCTCGCTAAACGTATTTAAAAAAGGTTATGTACGACTGTGTTTATATATATATAAAATATAGTCACTGTCAAATTAATTCAACTCTATTCTTTGGGTCTTTCGTAAAGCCACGCAGATAGAGAAATACTAAAAAAAAAAACATCTCGACGTTTCGATCGCAACACAAGCAATTCAACTCTCTTCCATATTCATGCCCACCAACTATGTTATTACTCACGTGAATCTGAATTTGGGCGTTACATTGTTTTGTTTACCCAAAAACTGACTCGTGGTTTGTAAATTTAAGGGACTATTGGATGCCATGAATTGGTGAAGGTAAGTGATGAATGTGCCATCTGCTGGACATAAGTAGATTTGCACGGTACACACAAAAAACTGGAATTTTTTCACAATTTCAGTACACATTAATGTATCCCTTTATATTTTTTCAGACAGCGTCTCTTTGCAACATATGTTCCATTATAACCATACAGATCTCATTCTTTGGTTCTTTCGGTAAAGTCACGTATAAAGATAAAATGAAAAAGTTATTAAATTATTTAATTTATTCTTTTATCTTTATACGTGACTTTACCGAAAGAACCAAATAATAATTTCTGCAGTCACGAAAGCTCCAAAATTAAGATCTTACAGATCTCATTTGGCATGGGACAAGGACAGTCATAAAGTAGTTTCATTGCATGCTCCGACTTACAGCTCTTGGCTGGAAATAGTTTATCTAACGTGAAATGTAAACCCTCGATCAAAATGATAGAAAATCACTGATTGCTTACTTTTAATCGAAACAGCCTTCCTTGATGCTGGTCATCACAACAATCATCAGCTATGTCCTATGCACTGCTGGATGAAAGTCTTCACGAGCTATTGCCATCTCTCAAGTCACACGCCGCAACAATCCATCTTGCCTAGGTAAACAAAAACTAATTTCAAGAGCGGTAATGCATGTGAATACGAGACGGTCCTTAATAAAAAAAAAAGCGTCACGAAACAGTCCTTAAAGAGCCGCATGCGGCTCTGGAGCCGGAGGTTGACGACCCCTGCCCATCATAAACTGCACTTCCACAGTGAAGTGGACTTCCATGGTCAGGGGTCGGCAGCCAAAATAAGAAGAAGAGATTTTTTTTTCGAATTTCCAGAGCCACACTGCAGTCCTGAAAGAGCTCCCTGCCCATGCGTTCATCCGTTTCTCCATCTCCACTGTGGGCATCGTTTTAGGAATGTTTCCTTCCTTTGGCTGTCGCTGGCCATCATTCCATAATAAAGGCGGCTGTACAGGCGGGTTCACAATCATTATAGCATGTGATAGAAGCAAGTCACAAAGTCCAAGTTCGCGAAATAAGTTTTAGGGACACAATGCGATAACATTTGGGTAGATATACTGAGGACAGTAACTCCGATTAGGGGCCGTCCATAAATGACGTCACGCGATTTTGTACGATTTTTGACCCCCCCCCCTTCGTCACACGGCGTCACAAAGTCAGACTCCCCTAACGTCACAAAGCTCTGCGCCCCTCCTACCCAAAAAAATAAAACATGCTTCAAATCGCTTCAAACTATTGTCATTGTAGTGCATATCTAATGTGGCGCTTGCACTCTGATGTAGGAGAAATCATTTATTAAAAAGTCTATTTAATTAAGTAGAACGTGTTGTCTATATTTATTTAAAGCTGCGCATTTTGATGTGACGTCACATTTTTCACTCCCCCCCCCTCGTCACACATCGTCACAAATGTCTGACCCCCACCCCCCAGGTGCATGACGTCATTTATGGACGGCCCCTAACCTTGTTTTATTTCAACATTATCCCATGCCATGTGTAAATACAGAGCGCTGTAGGAGACAACAGTTGAAACCTTGAGCATAGACACACGTTTTTCTTAAAGTGTAGACTATGAAATATTAATTTTTATATTTAAGTTTCATAAGGCACAGCAGACCCAACAAAGGGCTTCAGAGAAACAAAAAGCATGGTCGAATTAAGAAACACGTCTTTGCTGAAATACGCTAAACTAGTTGGCTTGTGGCCGCATCTGCAGCATTGAAGCGATGCTATCTACCATATGTACAGGATTTTATTCTATGCTCTCATTACTTTAAATCACCAGGGAAGTTGACCCTCTGGAAGCCACACTCATTCCGAATCAGGCCCTCTGCGCCTTTCTTTTTTATGCCCCGCCCCTTAATCGGTTATGCCCCGCCCCTTCCTCTTTATGCCCCGCCCATTCCTCTTCAGCCCCGCCCCTTGTTTGGTCGTGGTGGGGGCTGGTGCAGGGGGGGGGGGGTGCAGAAATCGCGGTGGGCTGGGACAGGAGGGGCTTCAGAACGACCAAAATCCCTCTCCGAGCAATTCATGCAGATAAATAATGTGTCATGGCTAATGCATACAGGTTTCATTGACAGTCTGATGAGCGATTATCAGTGCCTGTGATTACCTGACACGCCAATTCTGTATGTGGATTTTCTTTTTAATTGTTCGTGCTCATATTCTTTGGGTCTTTCGGTAAAGTCACGTAGATAGGATCAAAGGGAATATTTTTGTTATTTTCTTTGAACGTGACTTTACTGAAAGACCCAAAGAATATGAATTCCTGCAGTCACGGAAGCTTTAAGTCAAGATTTGTTCGTGCTCATCAAAGTAGTGTAACACTGCCAGCAGAACGTCCGAAAAAAAATCCAGTTTCATTCCCTTCACCTTTAATGGATATCAGAAACATCATTGAACAAACGGCGTGCTTAACATGATTGGGTTTACTGATTGACTAAAAACTAACATTCCAACTTCATATTGATCACATCTGAAAGAAACTCAAACAAATATAGAGTTTTTATTCAGAAACACTGTTTTTCAATTCGACTATTGTGACGATTCTGATGCTGCTAACAAACCAGCTACTAATGAAACGCTAAACATACTAAACCCGCATTATCACTCTGCTCTTTCATTTGCACTGGACGTAACCATGCAGAACCCACGATTGTGACCTCTATTTAAAATCATAAGAATTCTACATTGGGTCCCGTTCATCCATACAATGCTTATTGACACATCTACGCTATATTTAGCTAATTCATTAACGCCATTATAAACCCAAGAAGCCTAAGACGTCCATCTAATTGCCTTGTATAACTATCTCTAGAACAGGAATTGGAATAGATGACAAAGATTTAGCAGTTGCATCACCAACGTTTTGGAACAACTTTGTTTTCTCCCTTAACGTCGTAAATCTTCCTTGTAAAAATATCCCGAAGTATAAGATTAGTGCCAGATACAGCCGCATTTATAAATATGATTTGTAACTCTGAACCGTACCCATGTATATGTAGTTATTACATTTAATGTGCGTTGCTATCAAGAGACTGTGTTGACTTGGTGTGGTCTGGGACTGTTTTTGTTGTTGTTTTGCTGCCTTGCCCAAGCTTACATTTTGTGTTGACAAATCGGCAGGTCATCGCATTCCTCCAGTCTAAACACAGATTCTGATTCTGGATGGGCGCCCACCATGCTCAACAGGTTTGCTATAGGATGCGTGGCTGCGTGATGTTACAGCAGAGAGCAGTGCAGCAAACCCCCATTGTTGAACCGTACTTCTATGCTCCCACGTCTATGCTGCCCACCTTCACCAACCTGCACTGACCAGCGTGATGAACGCCAGGTGAAGCCCTAATCAGAAAAACCTTGTGGCGAGCTGTTAATTCCCTCGCCTGGTATGCAGGAGGTCATGATATCGATCCTGACCTCTGATCCCTGACGTCTGTATATTTGGAGTTTGTTTATTCTCCCCGTGGTCGCGTGGATTTTTCTCCGGTTTTTCCCTCCACATTTAGAAATCAACATGCATTCAGAGTATTTGGCTCCCATAAATGTCCACATGCTTAGCAGTCACTTTGTGACAAGACCTTGTAATTTGAAAACAAATTTCTTGAAAACGTATTTTTGGGTTTAGTTGTGTTGTCCCCCTCCCCCACACCTCCAATTAGCATGGTGGGCTACGTACGGTGTGAAAGAAGTCTAACATTACTCTGAGATTTTTTCGGTAAAGTCACGTAGGTAAAAAATAATTAGAAAAATAATAATAGGAATTTTTTGTTATTATTATTTTTTTTTTATACCTACGTGACTTTACCGAAAAAACCTAAGAGTATGAATCCTTGCAGTCACAAAAGCTTCAAATCTAGAAGTCCAACATGCATACATAATCCAGCAATGGATAGAGGGTGGCACGTGTTGTGCGAATGCGTCCTATAGCTCGCGTGCCGGGCACGAGTTAGAGCGAGCGCGCCGCTGGTGTAGTGGTATCATGGAAGATTCCCATTCTTTCGACCCGGGTTCGATTCCCGGGCGGCGCACGATTATTTTTTTTTACTCAGGAAATAATTGTTGTGTATTTGTTGTCTCTCTTCTGCCCATTGATAGACGGATAAATACTATAAATCACCAGAAAAATTTCATTCGACTAAATATGTTGCTGCATTGGTGAATATTCTCGGGTTTAATACGGGGTTTAGAGTTATACCCAGTACCCGTTTCGGCCATTTGGCGGCGTAAGATTTTTTTTTAAAGACGCGGAAAATGAAGGTTAAAGTTTACCGAGTATTTATATGCTGCAATTGTACTCGACATTAAATCTGCTGTCAGCACTTTGCAATGGGCGTTAGTAAAGCGAACTCTGCAGCCACGAATAAAATTTTGACTTTAAACGCAACTTGCCGGATTTCAACATTACCACATTATTTCAGCGGCATTCCCGAACGCGCTCGGTACACGACGACAGTTATTTAATATTCACAGTGGAATAACTCAAAAATGTTGTCGGGACAGCTGAATGTTATTATATTTGTTTTCGAATTTGTAAACAACAACAAAAAAATAATTGTGCGCCGCCCGGGAATCGAACCCGGGTCGAAAGAATGGGAATCTTCCATGATACCACTACACCAGCGGCGCGTTCGACTCGCGTGCAGCACATTACCTACTTAACCCCTCGCTCCACGTTCGGAGCACGCGTGGTGTTACATGAGGATCGCGAATTTCTGCTTTGTGACTCGAAGGTTTTTGTAGAGAGAGAGGGGTGGTGGAGTATACAATGAAATAAATAATACAACATAAATTTAAAGCTCAGAACGTATTATGGCAGTTCGAGCCACAAGACGTTGCCATTGGACATACACCGACAAGGAGAGAAATGAAATGGTGGCGATGTTTTTTTGCAACCCCCTCAATAATAATCGCGAAACAAGCAAAGTGCTGCAGCCACTGTACCGTACAGTGCCATACCACCACATTACTTTCCAGAAGTCCGAGCTGACCCCTACAAGTCCCGCCCACAAGCCAACACCCCCAACGAAACTCCTGACCACGCCCCCTGCCCCCCTCTGCATCTGCACGAATGGTCTCGCCCACGCGTATTATTGGTAGGCTTCACACCGGCGGGATGTACCAAGTGCGGCGAAGGCGGAGGGGGGGGCGTTGAAATGTGGTCCTCCCGAAAGTCAACACCCCCAACCAAACTCCTGACCACGCCCCCTTCCCCACCCTCTCTATCTGCAAGAATGGTCTCGCCCACGTATTATTGGTCGGCTTCACACCGGCGGGATGTACCAAGTGCGGCGAAGGCGGGGGGGGCGCTGTAATGTGGTTCTCCACGTGCCCTATATAAGCGAGTACCGTGGGGGGACTCGAGGACGAGTGCGTGTTGTGAGTTAGGACTTTACGGCAACGACAAGGACACCGCGGCGATGTACACCATCACGAGGGGGCCCAGCAAGATGGTCACGCACAGGCTACGAGGTGAGGCCACAGGCACAGTGTGGAGGAGGCGGGTTGACCTTGTCCACCGGGGCCGATTACAATGGGGGACAGAGGGCCATGCGGAGCGGTGGGTGGTAACTCCGTGTTCGTCAGGGGTCACCTCTTCCACGTGCTCTGCGAACAACACGTGGCTTAACAACGAACGGCATTGTTCATTAATAGTTTAAGGTGGTCTACGGCGCTTTGTTGGCTGGCTGCAGCGTCTTTATCTTGCAATGCCATGTGGCACTTTGGTGTCTGGCGGGATCGTTAAGGGCTCAAATCCCTTGGGCACAACTGGGTAAAAGCTGCAACACCGAATGGGGTTGTGCAAGCGAGCACCGTGCCGACACGTCAATGGGGTTGGCTGTTTTCGCAATTATCTCGGTTGCGTGGAGTTATCCACACAACCGGTACACGTGTCGCTAGTTATTGTCGGCTTAAGTTGTTGATTTGTGTGAGCCCTTTTATGTGAAGTTTCGTGTAAGCTTGGTTTTGGTGAATCGAATTGGAGGAGTGTTGGGTTTATTTTGTTGTTGTTGCTGCTTGCTGGGGTTTGTGGTGGTGTGGCTTGCGTCAAACTCTCGCTTGTTTAATGTCCCGTCACAGGTCCGGCGCAGCAGGCCGACAATAAGAACGGAGTTGACCATCAGGCCGGGAGCCTCAACTCCGAGCAGCGGTCACCGCCGATGGCCTGGTAAGGATCGGGCCTTGGGTTTGATCCCAAGTGCCCGCTGGGGGTCTGGCCCGAGGGGGTCAGACTCTCTGTTTCTGGGTGTTTTTCTGTTGGGTTGAAGTTGCAGCCGTAAGCATGACGAGTCTGGGTCTGGGTCTGGTCTGGTCTGGTCTGGTCCGGTCCGGGTCGGGTCGGGTCTGGTCCAGTCCGGGTTGAATGTTCCTGTCCGGTGTTCGATCTGGCCCGGTTTAACTCTGCTCCCAGTCCGGGCCCGGTTCCAGAGTCCGTGTGTTTAGGGTGACCTGGTCCTGGTTTCACGACTCAGAGGCAAGACTGATTGCCCTGTGGTCTTGAGTCCGGGTTTCGCAGTCGCCCAGTCTGGGTGTCGGCAACGTGTTATGGTTCTTGTCCACAAAGTCTGGCACCGATTCGAATTTCAAGTCGTGCCTGATTTTAGTCCTCATCTGGGACCAGGTCTCCCAAGTCTTGGTGGTCCAGTTCCCGAGTGTGAGGCTGTCCGGGTTCAGATTTTAGTTGATTCGTCCCACCGAGGTCTTAATTCTGGTTCTCGTTCGGGTAGTGCGTCATTCTACCCGCGTCCTTGTCCTGTTATCCATAGTCCCTGTATGTATTCAGACCCGGGTGCCTGGGACTAGTCCGGGCCCCGGTCCGGGCCCCGAACAAGTCTTAGTCCAAGTCGTGATCTTGGTTCATGGTTCTGTGGCCCGGCGGTGTGGCATGTATCCCTGTGATCCCTGGGTCCCATTCCCTGGTGATCCTAACCCCGGTCCACGCTGCACGTGTGCGGTGACCTTGCCCGAAGGTCAGGGTCTCCTTGCCAGAGCCGGGATGAAACTGGGCTCCCGTTATTTAACCTTTACCACACACTGCTGCCCACTGCTGCCGAGTACCAACCACGACACGTGCTGTTCTCTGTTGACTCGCCAAACATGAGAGCGGCTTTAACTGTGAGTGTGTGCGCGCGTTTTTTATTCGTATTCAAACGTTATGCTTAAACAGCGCTTTCACTTCGGTTGATGCATTTTTTTAAAGGGCATGCAAGCACACACTCCATTGAAAGCAGCATGGAGGGTCAGTCTCAACTAGAACTGGATTATAAAAGTTGATACGTAAATGTTTGAACGTGATTTAATCTTTCGATTTAAAGCTTTCGTGAC
This sequence comes from Lampetra fluviatilis, assembly GCF_964198595.1. Lineage (NCBI taxonomy): Eukaryota > Metazoa > Chordata > Hyperoartia > Petromyzontiformes > Petromyzontidae > Lampetra > Lampetra fluviatilis. Next base: position 11,715,193 of record NC_136279.1, on the reverse strand, counting down.
TGCAGGGATTCATCTTCTTGGTTCTTTCGGTAAAGTCACGTAGAAGGGAAGTAATAAAATAATAAAAATAAAACATAATAAAATGAAATAATTCTCACGACGTTTCGGCTACAATGCTGCTTATTACTTCCCTTCTACGTGACTTTACCGAAAGAACCAAGAAGGTGATTTAATCTCTTCCCGTGGTTTGTGTATTCATATGTATTTCTCTGTAAATAAAATACCGTGATTTACAGTGATTCCATATAGTGCTTTGCAAATGTATGTGTGACCACGCAGTGATACTGCTAGCTGTTCTGTCGGATGGGCACTGTGTGTGTGTCACACTCGTAACTGATGCTGGTAGGGTTTGTTTCGGGCATCTTGCATTTTTTTTTAAATCGGCAAGTTGTGAAGTGTGTGTGTGTGAGCACTGTACTGCCTTTATCTCTGTTCAAGGACACGTGCCAATAATGTGTGCTGACCTCTTCTGCTGTGTCATTGTCTCTATCTACAGTATTGAATAAACCATAAATTAAGGAACTGTTAAAAGCATCTTTGCTTTACATATACAGTACTGCACAGTTGTTTCTTACCTAAACCACATTAGCATGTACTTTTTAAAAAGTAGATTTGTTTCATTTAATGTTACTAATAACGGTGATGAGTGCAAATTCTTTACCCAACAAGAAGCCTCGACGAATGGCAAGGCTTTTTCTGGAGGGCCCTGCGTTTTGATGTTTGGCCAATTAAATTAATGAAACTTGAGAGCCCAGAGAAAACCCATCGCACTTAAACCCTGCTGTCATTTAGCCACCTCGGAGCCCCACTCCTACGACACCTGGCAAGCCTTAATCACTCATTAATCATGTAGTCATTGAGATGGTAAATGTAGATGTACTGTACTGTACTCTAGTTAATTACGAAACTGTAAAATTGAGCTTGTTAACACACCATATCGTAGTTAATGGTCTCATGTGCAATATTGTTAAAACGTCACAGTACTGTTAGGGTGTTATAAAACAGCTGAGAACGTTAGATGCACCCCAAACGTGTGACTGGTGTCAATAAAGTTATACAACTCTGGTCACACGCACCTAATGGACTTTTAAAACGCCCCTCCAACTTTTAATTTAATTTACAGGTAAAACTACAAACCTGTTTCCACATTGAACTCGTGATGCATCGCTGTGCCACCCTCGATGCATGGTCCTTCAGCCATAATGGCCTTTATATCAGACTTTGTTTAAATTGAAAATACAACAGAGTGCGTTTTTTGCATAGGGACGCTTTTGTTCGGATGAACATTAATTGCTACTGTGTGTACGGTGGCGTAGCGATACGCACATTGCACTATGAACTGTGGGCACCCGGGTTAAATTCCTGGAACATGTCCTGGGCAACTCCCATCCATCTGTCCATGCACCAACTGGCACCAACCTGCATGGGGGGAGTATAGGCAAAGAGCCCCCCACATAACCAACATTCGTTTGGAGAGAGGACTTGTCCAGCAGTAGATGAACGAATGAGTTGATCATCTGCATTACTGCCACTTGGCTGTTTACCGACCCCCCCCCCCTGCAAGCCACAGGGGAAATTAGATGAATTGTGACAGACGCCTAGTGTACTCTGTCAGCATGTTAATACGTGTGTTTCATCAGCTTGCAGAGCAACAGACGCAGCAGCTCTTGTGTAAGGCACCTTGTGGTTAACAAGCAGCCGTGCCTTAAATATGTTTGGGAAACCAGTTCTTCTCGCAGACATCGAATCAGTTTTAGCTCACGTCGTCGATGATTCAGCAGTTTTTCCATGTTCATTTAATGCAGTCTTGCCCCCTTTTGACATTTCTGAAATTTTTGTTTTTGCATTATTGAGAGTGGCTGTGAAATTAATTGAGCCAAGTTTGCTTGTTTGTACTTTAATTTCTCATTAATGCAGGTAATCTACTTTATTGGCTAACGCATACCATTGTTACACTGTCACAATGACACATTGCTTAGACTTGCATAAAGCTGCAGAGTAGGTATATTTTTAAATCACTTTGCAACTGAAAATATACTGTACTGTATTTATATACTGCATGTTTTGGTAAAGTAGCCTGTATATTTGGAGTTTGCATGTTCTCTTTGTGGTCGCATGGATTTTCTCAGACCTCCATTTTTTTCCCCCCTCATTTAGAAACATGCCTTATTAGAGTATCTGCTATCAATTTCCACATGATGAGCCACTTCGTTGAGCTATCATTTGTGGCCAGGTCGCCTCTGAAAAAGAGAAGCGACCTGTCCAGTAAACATTTTTTAAGTAAAAATGAGTTTTGGTCGATATTTTGGTTAGATCATGCAGAAATATACAGCAATGGTTCACCCACCAACTATAACCCCGTGCTGCTTTGAATTGTACACTTCAGGGTTGATATTTTATGCAAGGCCAGATTCTATTTCTTTCTAAATTGTGGTGAATGTACTCTGCCACTAATGCTGCAATGTCACATGACAAATTGCATACAACTTGTATAAATAGATAAAATAAAAAGTGTATTTACACATGTGTAATAACAGGGTGACACCTGCTGGCTGGAAAGGAAATCACGGGTATGGACGCGGTTAAGTACCAACCAATCAGAGAAGGAGGTGTATCTGGGGCAAAGGTGGGGTTAGCCGAGATACTCCGGAAACCTGCTCGAAGGTTCCACGAGAGGGCGTGGCCAGAGGCGGGGCCTAGCCACGCCTAGGGGGGATATAAGGGGGAGCAGACCCAGGGCTTGTGGCTCGTGTGTGGGGTCCTGGGTCCTGGCTGCGCCGCTGCTCGCCGACATCTCTCTCCGTCGTCCGACCACGTGGAATATCTCCTGTGAGGTTTCCATCGCCGTCATCGTAACGCCGCCAGTCAGCGGCGTAGCCGAGGTGAGGGCGATGGGACCACGCCAAGTGATTGGCTGTGTGTGTAGCCAGTAGAGGTGTTAATACCTAGAGTTATACTCCGTGTGAGGAAGAACAAGTGTTGGCCTGTGTTGTGCCCAGTGTGAGTAATAAAGTACCCTTTACACAACGTGTCATGGAAGTCGCTCCTTACACATGCATCATGATCACCATGAGCATGATTCATGTGTAGTGACTGACTTGGAGACGTAACTTCTTGGAGGCAATTCTTTAATTAAACACCGAGCTCACTTTGTACACTTTATACACACCCTACACCGTTACACACTTTCTGTCTTTCGCTTATACGCAACTCTATTTATTAACAGCCTTCACAGTTCAGAAGAGGTAACTACAGCTCCCAGTCAGGACAGCTGGCAGACTGCCTGACTGACGACGCCGAGAAGGTGAAGACGTAAATGGTGACGATCTTTAGCAGCAACGACGACTGGATCCCACTCCAAACGACAGCCCCGAGCTCCTGCTCGGGGTCCTCTTTTATCCTGTTAGCGTGGCCTTGCTCCACCCCGGCCACGCCCCCCTTCTGGAACCTACTAGCGGGCTCTCGACGTGTCCCTTCCGTAACCTTTACCCTAGATCCCTCCTCGGGTTTATCACTTGGCCTGCTGTCAGTCAGGGCTGCTGCAAGCTGCAGATCACCTTCCCTGCCAGCAGCCAGTGCTATGCTGCTTGGTGACCAATTCTATGGCACTACACATGCATCATCGATATTAATTGACAATTCTGCACATTGTGTTTTATAGTATAAAGTACTGTCTTATTTAAAGGTGCACAGTGTTTATTTATAGTTTGCACAGACAGTTATATTACACAAGGTCACTGCTTCATAGACATTGTAAACAGCCCAGTATTAAACAGTTACAATAATAGTCCACTTTAAACGTAATGTATATGCGTATGTAGTAACATTTTAATACGCTTCTAAATGACATCTCTGTCAATGGAGTAGCATGCCATGTTTTATTGAAATTGACAGTTCGTCAAGGTTTTATCTCTTTAAAAACGCATGACTCTTACAAGTTGACATTTCCCTCGGAAACGTGATTTATCCATGGGAAATTCCCATGTTAAAATCTCCATGACTATGATAAACACATTATATTGGGATTCTCTGTTGACTTTAGCTTCTAACATTCGACAATGCTTTACTTGGGATCGCTGATTCCAGCTAGCCAGAATGCCCATTCTGACCAATTACAAACGGCCAGAATTGCAATTGAAATGCATTTCCGATGCATAGTGTGTTCAATTTGGCCCACTTCTGATATGGTATTCAGGCAAAAATGGAGGGTCTATTGAGCCTGAATGGCCTCGTGGCGGTTGGCCCAAACATGGTACTTCCTATGCCCATTCCTGACCAGGGCTGAATGGAGCAGCTTATGGTTATACATACCCCCTGGCCTATTTATGCTGCCCAGGGCACATATGCGCCTTCCTCTTCCCTGAACACAACGCCGGATTTGGGATTAAATTGGGCCAATTCCACGCACCAGGCATCAGCCATATGTTTCAATGGCGATTACACTTTGCTGGCCAGGGCTTATCAGCCCTCTGTTTTACCTGAATGCTCTGCTCCACACCGCTCTGCTCCCAGTACTGTATTCCATGATCCCATTAGGAATCGTATCTACTAGTAAGAATGGAATTGGGGTTTTATGGCTGGGAATCGTGACATTTGCCCAGCTATTGTGACCTATAGCATACATTTGACTGACTATTATCGTTTTGTGCATCATACCCGGAGTAAGTTATTTTTAAATATTCGGGATAATAAAACAACCAAGTTCAAACATACCAGCTGTCCTCACTGACATTTTATTCATCAGCAGCAGCTGCTGTCCACAGGAGGAGGATTTGTTGGCCATGTCTAAGGCTCAGAGCCAACCGTCAAAGCATTTTGACATGAGATCCTCAAGTTAATGTACATCATAACCAATGTGGCGGAGTACTGTGTTACAAAACAATTGCATGGGACTGAAATCCCTTCCAAAGGTGGCAACCCTAACCACATTGGCAGTCCGAATTAAAAAAAAAGTCCTCGATTGTATGTCCGCGGAAATGGTATTAAATTACACAAGGATGACGAATAGCAGTGGTGTCTGCAGTTGCTGAAGCAAGGTTCAGGGGCAAATGATCGAGCTCGCATTCGTTTGTCTATCATTTCCTAATCTGTATTTGGCTGCAAGCAGCTGCTTTCGGGAGACAGGTGTTGTGCATTCTGTTTGACTTTAGCATGCCCTCCCCCTCCGCCCCCATTTAGATATAATTAAGCTCGCAGTCGAAAGTGGTGTAATTATTCAGACTTGGAATATGAAGTTGCGTACACATGGTGGCATGCGCTGCAGCAGCAGCTGGTAAGTCCCATGCCATGCTGCCAGAGCTCATGGGACTTGTTCTGTCATAACCAGAGCTTTGAGTTCACTTATTACCTAAAACATGGTTCTCCATTGAAGAAATGGTTTGCAGCCAAACACAAGGAGGCTAATTTAAATGTGCAGGGTTTAGTAATGATTCACCGCATCCCCGATCCAAATGAGTTTTCCTCAAGCCATCATGTGGTTCGGTGAGTCCAGTCTAATTACTTGAGCTTAAGAATCTATTTTAATCTGAATCATATGCATTCTTAAGCCCCTGTGACATTTGTAGTGTATCGATCATTGCCACTTGACCTTGGGAAGTGGCAAACCCCCAGAGTACCGGTTTCATTTCTCCTCATGCCCTTTTTAACAAAAGATATTTATCGAAATATTGATTTAATATTACATATACATTCAGTTGCTACACCTTTTCTCAAGAGTGGTGCCACAAATTTGACACATTGCGTTCATCCTTTCTAGACACCGTAAAAACTTGGTTTCCTGAAATATACCGACACTACGATATATTGTACGATAAAATATCCGTGGTAATCAAATGCTTTAATATTTTTCTAAATATTGTTATATCGTGATTTATTGTTGCTTGCATACTTTTTATTAAATGTAGTTTTTTTTTTAGAGATGATTGATAGATTAGGTTTCTTTTCTTAAATGTGCTTTTGCAAAAACAGTTCCGGTTGAAGTTTTAAGTACATTCAGTATCTGCAATCGAGAACGTGGAACGGATTTGGAAATACAATACTGTACTAGAGGTGGTGATTCAAATGTGATTTTTGTTAAACTGACATATTTTACTCTTTTTACAACCCGAGTTTGGCTGGATTACAAGTCTAATCTCGACTTAACATGTGACTGGCATTCTCTTTAAGGGACCCACACACATGCCAGATCCGTATAGGTCACGGGTTGTTTGACCACACTTACCCATGCTGGTCGGTGTGAGGCGGTGAAATGGGGTGTCTTCGGCACCCTGCCTCGGAAAGAATCCAATATTACTCGCCACTGATGTTATCCGTGCCCAGGAATCAAACTCAGGTTGTCAGGTTCATTGTGCAGTGTGCTTACCACTGTGCACCTCCTTGCAATCAAGGTGTTTGCTCATTGACTTAATATTGTAATATTTGTTGCATGTTATTGCTGGCCTGAGTAACGTCATTGATGGCTTCATTTGAGAGTAATTACGTCACCTTGGGTAGCGATTTGTTTCCTGCTTGGGTCAGGCGGTGTGTGGTCATGTAAAATTGTAGATTCGTGATTGGTCACAGACTACCTAATTGAAAATGTCCTGTATAAAGGTCTGTGTATTTTAAATGCAAATCATAAAACACTGCAAATCCATTTTATTGTCACTCCACACTGTTAAATGATGGCTTTCCCACACTGTGCAGCTCAAGGGGGTTGTTTCACCATACATAACCATGTTGGTCCAGTACGAGCTGGTGAAGGTGGAGAGCATAGACGCAGGACCAGAAGTACATTACAACAATACATTTAGCTGATTTTCCCACTGCTGCCTACTACAATATGGTCCCACAAGCCCTACATGGCAACCTGTTTGTGCATGGTGGTGAACCCATCAAAGCACTTCAGGTTCTCAGCGCTGCTTGGCTTCCAAGATATGACGATCGGACATTCCGGGCGACTTGTCCATAGCTGAAGCTCCTTATTCCTACTGAAACTTGAAAGGTTTACCACAATAATTGTGCATCCTAGGGCAGCCTTTTAAGAGGTCCTGCAATTTCAGCTGACAATTCAACTGTAATTGCAATTACAATTGACCCCCAGGTCTGACTTGAAAAAAACTGTCACAAGGCAGTAATTACTTTTTTTTCTATTGACGCAGGAATTACTTTACATGGCGTATATTGCCTGTGGTTAAAGTAAACTAGGCACATTAATATAGTTTCCTAAAACAATACTTTCAAATGTCCTCCTTTTTATGGAATTTCTGTAATTTAACAGCAGTGCACGATGCATTGACGTATGAGCTCAATAATACATAGAGCAGGTGTGGGTGTAATAATGTATAATGGGATGTCTTCTCTGGGTAGGTAGGTCCCTAAGGTCACATTTATCAGTAGATCACAAGTGAGATAATGGCTGGGCTGGATTTGTTTGGACTGTTTTTGTTTCTGGGGCTGGCTGAACACAAAACGCACTTGTAAATTTAAACTGTAGTTTCGAGCATTTGTATTAGCATACGAAAGAATGTACGTCACAGCAAACTTGGACAAATACAAACCCATATCGAACCTATATATACGGAAGTAAAACTTTGCAACTTGCCGATTTAATTAATCATGGGGTTCGGTGTTTTAATGTTCCGCAAGTTTTGTTTTGTGCAAAGTGTGGATGAGCATTGATTTACCTACCAACTCGTATCGGGGTGTGTACAGCACTTGAAATAAATAAATATCCCCAGTATGATCTTTCACTATACGCAATCCTAAACGTTAATGTTGATTATGCTTCTTTAACAATGCATATATCGTTGCGCATTATTAAATGTTGCAATAGCATTTTCTCCTGGTCACTGAACCTAAAATGTGGTTTGAAAAACCAGTCTTCAGGAATTCGGTTTCAAACCTTTAAACTTAAAACCCTCTGCCTTGTGCTCTCCGTCCCTTGTAGTGACCTTGAGAAATTAATGTTGTGAACAACGACCTCTTCAGTTTGTCTCCTTTACAATGTGAAGGTTATACATTTCTCATTTGTAACACGACATTCAACAGTGTCTTTACATTTAAAGACAAGTTCTACATCAGGTTTATTGTACATATTGTAATTATGTACCACTTGTATTGTATTTTGTTTAACAAAGCCAGTGTGAGAGAAGGCAACATCTGGAGATGGTTGTTATAGTGAGTGTAATGATACTTGTGTGTGTGTGGTTGTTATCGTTATTTTCCAAAGTAGTGGTCGCCTGTAGAAAACGTACTCGCATCCCAAGACATGTGATGCTTCGCAGCACTAATTTTGCTTTCCCATAAACCGTGACGTTTCACAAGTAGAAATAACTTCCTGACTGCGTAATCATTTTTTTAATCAAAACATGCCAACTAAAACCTTGTTTCTCCCAGCCAGCTGAAGTGAGTTTTAGAATGTACAGCTCATTCCATTTAATGTCTTTAGATCGGCTGACTGCAGCATTACTTAACATTGGCCACGTGCCTTCTAGAATAATGCACAGACATACAATACATGTAATTGGCGTGCCCGGTCTTTGCTGGCTGCTGCAGAAAACAAAAGTTGTGAAATGCTGTCTCATTTGGATATTTTACACTCTCATACTAAAGCATATATGAATTCGCCCTGTCCATAATGGGGTGGGGGGAGGCACGATAGCTCTTGGTAAACATGACTCATTATGAATTATGAAGTTGTAACTAATATGGAGTTGCCCTTTGAGACAACTAGAAAACGTGATCAAATTAAATCTTGACTTAAAGCTTTCGTGACTGCAGGAATTACCATCTAGAACTTGAGAGACACAAAGCAACGGTAAAAAAGGGACAATTTATAAAGATGCAAACATTAATTTCCCCTACCAGCTACCAGTGAGGATTCGGACTGCTGATTGTTTCCAAGGATAAACGGAAGTTGGAAAGCATTACATAATCTGTGCTTGTGCATTTTTTTACTGAATTTTGGCTCGTGGCTTTATTATTTGGGAAAGTTGGCAAGACACTTTAAATACATGAATGTCCTCTATCCAGGAAACGCTGACTGAGTCACAAAAATGTCCTTTTATGAGGGTCCTGCCTGGTATTTTTCGTATTTACGTGGGTGAGAGGAAACCTAGTGAAAACAAACACTACAAAGGGATATCGTTAAAATTCGTGCTGCCACTTAATGGCCACCTCGCAACCAGGAAGATTTTGTATCTTGTATGCTTGACGGCCTCCGCACTATTATCCCAATCGCCCGCTTTGAAGCAATTAAAATTTAGAGGCGTGTGCTGCGATGCGCCGCTAAGTTCTGTTTCCTGTCTTGTGCTGTTGCCATGTCAGCTGTGTGACCCCCAAATTGGTGTTCAACCCCGTCAATGGCAAGCGGAGCAACGGGCTGCACCTTCCCACACCGGCACCGGCGCACAAGGAGCTCGGCACGTCCTCGCACGCCGAAAACGTCAGCTTCGTCTACAGCAGTGAGTGCCACAGCACGTTGGGGGGGCCGCTCCACTGTTAAGAACACATTGCTTGCCATGTGTGTGAATATCCACGTTTGAACATACTTGGACGTGCAGATATATGGTATACTTTATGTAATGTACACGTACAGCGCATTTGTATCAATCTCCTGCTCGATGAATGTCTCGCCTACCTTGTTCGCCAGTCGTCGGCACAATAAGGGATGATGAGTTATGGATGACGAAGACTATGGATGGTGGTAATGATCTTTTGTTGTCGTGGTCACAACTGCAGTCACCGCCGCTTGGTTGATCACTGTCGTTGTCAGTCTGCAACCGAGAGACTACTTGCAGGAACGGGCATTGGAGTCGCAAGCTAGAGAAGTTGGTGAGGAAGTGTTTGTATTCTGTTCAATACCCATGTGGGATAGTGCTGCAAGTAAACTTAACACCGTAAATGCTAGTCATGGCACAATGGCGATGCATATGGTGATAGATGAAGAATTACTAAATGATGGTTGGTGAAATAGATGATGGTGCATGGTGATTGATGACGTTGAGGAATTTTATCATCTTTGTAGCAGATGCTGTCACAAACACCCAAGTATAGTACTGTGCAGTACTCCATGTTGATCATTCCGTTACCCATGTTTACCACGGGTAGCAGTCATTGAACTCTACTACGTGCGAAATTCATACCATTCTATATTATCTGTGATTATCAGAGAAAAGTTGTGGATAAGAGGAGTCCACGAACCCCGTTCCTTGCGATAAACTCATCCCATTATTCGTGATTGTCATAGTACTGGACCACACGCAATATTCTTACTATTAGCTATGAATATTGAAGATAATAGTCATGGATAAAAAAATATATTTCCACACATTGGAAACTAAACCACTTATTGGAAAATGTGCTTATCCACAAAAGCGGCCCCACTCCTGAAGATCCTATAACTCTGGCCAAGCAATTTATGTTATGTGGTGTTTTGCATTATTTCCGACGTTCCGCTCCACGTACCAGGAGCTTCAGGAATCCGGTATGTGGAGCGAAAAAGTTGTACTTTGTACCAAACAATACGAGCTATATATAGCACAGCTGTGCAAACCCTATGCAGGAGGAGAATTCGTGGCTCCAGATTTCTTGAATATTCAAGACCGGTGGTTGTTGAAAGAGTGACGTTGCAAGAAACCTGCTCCTGAAACTTTTCGTGGCCGATTACATTTGTCAGTGGCTTTTTCGCAACACCAGCTCTTGCCACTACAGTGAGAACACATGGATGCTGCTCTAAGTAACCTAATCCAGGGGGGGTGTGCTCAGAAGGTTGTACAAATGGAACAAAATAACTGGCTGTGCACTGGTGGATGGTGCAGGTTGGCAAGTATTCCAGTTGGCAGTGTGCCAGTTTGCCAGTGCGCGCGCGTGTCAAGCAACGTTGTTTGTCATCCATGCAGAGGAACTGGACTTGGTGCTGTTTGCTGATGGTTAGGAAGATGAGGCATGCGTGTGCATTCATCGAGCAAGCTTTTTACAGATAGCTTTTCAAAGTATGTTTAATTTAATTGGTTGATTGAATGATACACTTTATATTAGCAGGTGAGAACCATTGAGATTTCAAGTCTCTTTCAAATCTGACCTGGGTGTTGTGTTTATCTACAGTATTTGATTTCCTGACCCAGAAATGTAGACTGCTAATCACCAAGGACTCTCATGTGCTTCTAAATATAGAATGTGATTATTTGTTGGTGTAATAAGAAAACATGAGAGCCAAGGAACTGAATGTGTCTGAGAGAGATGTAGCAATGAAATTGGCTTGTGTGTCGGTACTGGGTGAATTATCACAGGATCGTGAATGCATGGCGGTGGTTTGGGCAGGCCCTTCCTCCAGTGGTGAATTGACCATGGCTGATGATGATGAAGATTGGCAATATAATAGTTAATGCTTTGCCAAAATTCAGCATGTAATACATTTGGTATTTATTATTAATCCTAATTTTGAATCCCTTATGTGAAACATGCATTTTGACAATGAGAGTCAAACAATCATGTGCCCTCACCCATACTTTCCAGTAGATTGCCAATTCTAGAATTTACCATTCAAATGTGAGGATTACATGAAAGTGGTGCCCTTAATCATACAAAACATAATGTTCCAACACAATTGTTATAATGGTAATGTTAAAAAGGAGAGAATGAACGTCGGTGGCCTTTCACCTAGTTTAATACAAAACACTATGATGGAAAATGTGTATTGCATTATTTAAGTAGAGCCATTCAACATGTGCCATGCCTCTGACTACACTTTGCCATCATTGAATATTTTATTCATCTTTCATTTTGTGGTGTGGCTCTGCAAAGCTTTGTATCATTTTTTTTGCTCGTGGCCATTTATAATGTTTTTCATACTTGATCATCTTGAGTTAATCATAATTCCATTAAATCACCCAGAATGCACTCGATCTTGGCAGAGTTGAGCCTGGATTGTCTTAGGTTGCTTTTGGGCTGGTGCTACGTTGTGGTCAGCAGAGGGTAGTGCAGCAGCATACATTGTTGTACTGTACTTCTATGCAGCCATGTATTCGCCTGCCTTCAACAACCCGCATGGTCCAGTGTGGCGTCGTATGGTCAGATAACCGCACCCCTCCCCAATCCAGCAGTGGATTGATACAAGGCTTGTCTGTACACGTGGTAACTTAACACAAAAAGTTGGTTGTGGTGTTTATAGTCTAGACTAAATACAATGCCACTCAAAAAAGTAAAAAGTATACCATGCTTTTATGCTCTACTCTATTCCAGTGCACACGTTATCGGACCATTATTGTTTTCCAAAAGAATCCCCAGAAGCAAAGTAAAAACATTTTGACGTGACGTTCCATATTGTTTACAGTGCGAAAAGATGAATGTTGCCTGTATTGGCAAACATGTGTTGTTGGACTTGTACAACGCTTCGTTGAGATGTTCTTACAAATGAGCATTGCCTGTGCATTTGCTCGGGATACACGGCCAAGGTGGGAGGGTGGTTTGAGGGGGAGGCGACGCATGAACCCGGCTCAATGCTGTGGGTTGATGGTGACGTCATCGCCGTGCACTTGCGTGCCCGTGCATCAGCCAGCAAGCCAGCAAAACTTGTTTCTAATACAGTATTAGTATGATGGGCCAGTTTTGACCTTTTTGTTTCACCTTCCATTATAAACATTAACTCCTCTTGTAAACCCATTTAAATAAATGTTTAACATATATTATGAATGTTTGTGTATGCCTGGAAGACAGGATATGCACATGCTATGGTACTGCAGCAGTAGTCCAGGGAGCTGTTCCCTCAAACATAAACTAATCTTTATATTTATTACTCGCATTGTATTATCTTCTGGCCAATTTTCAAATACTGCTGTCAATTTAGAGTGCATATTCGAATGAAAACATCTGTCTCTGCCAATGGGGTTGTGCAAGATGTACAACTCTAGCAATGGTTTTGTAATTGGACACGAATATAGAAAAAAAGGTTGTTTATTGCATTTTTTGTTAATTACCAGTAACCGAACGGGGGGGAAAAACTTGGAAAAAACTGTTGTAGTTTTGTCATACAGATTCCTTATGAACAACAAACATAGCTTGTTTTACCTTTTTAACTGAGAATCGAAGGGAGCTGCTGGGATGTAAATGGCGAGCACGCTGGCCTTGAAGTTCAGTGGCCGCTCGTTCAGTTTGGTTCGATTCCGTCTCCCGGTGGCAGCAGTTGAAACCATGGGGTACATTTCTTAAATCTGTGCATTCATTACTACATTATCACTGGGAATGGTTACCAGTTTCTGACTCGTGGTACCAGTAATTTTTTTTTAAAAATAGTTACCGTTTTAATTTGAATTTACCAACGTGTAGTGAACTCTGTTTCCATAAATTCATAAGCATAACCGCCCAGCTAATATAGAAAATAAGCCTTCTCTCTGCAGCAATTTGCCTGTTTGTGTTGATGATACTGGTTCACTATTGTTATTTCTTTCATTGTTTCATATGGAAGTAATTACCCCGGAGTTGTCATTTGGAAATACTGTTTTACATTTAAGATGGATTTTTAAAATATACTTTATACAGATTATTTATGCGGCTATTATAAAAAAAAATTACGTTGCACATTTCCATACTTTTTTTACTAAATAGTTATACTGATAGCATACTTTCCAGTGCTACATGAGTGTGTGTTTGACAGGTGAGTTATTTAATATGATTTAATAGCAGCTGTCTTGGCTAGAGGCAGTTGATATCAATTAATGCTGGGATGTGGTTGTCAAGCCCTTGAAAACTTCAAAAGCAGATAGAGATTATATTAATATAAGTAATGTTGGAAATGTAATTTCAATTAACCAAATGAATCGGCTTTCATTCCCCAAGGGCCACCTATGTGTGGAGACATTCACTAGACATTGCAAATCGAAAGAACGATGCATCCTGTGCGCGAAACTTTTTTTTTGCTATGGCAGGGAAATCCTGGAAACTTGCCTTTTTATTAATTCAGTCATTCGAGTTGTAGTGAAATAAATTGTTCACAATTTTGCCGTTTGGGCATCTCCATGTCCATTCCTTTTTGAAACAAGCATTTATCATGTTCATGTCTTGGCTGTCTGCAAACTCTTAACAGATGCTCACGTCACTTATTCCTCACACCAAATACCAAACTCGCTAACCATCGTGTCTGTACACATTTGACCTATTTTTGAGTAAAAGTCACCCATTATTATACTGCAATGGGAAACTTTAATTGGTAACTCATTACATTTCGGTTTACTACTTAATCGTGGCTTGCTATGGCCTTGATCCAGCAGTGCATTCGAAATGGCTGATGATAATGAGCAATTTTGGTCATCACTTCACTTGTATTTTTGCAAATGCGTGGAACTCCTTAAATCAAGTGGTTGATGTACAGTGCATCGTAATTTGCCTGCTGGCTGCTTAGGCCACTCGGGCCAGTGTGGTTAATGAGGGGTTAGCCTGGGTTAGTCGGATGGGGAAAGAGGGATTATCAGGAATAGATATGAAACCAGAGAAGGGCAACTTTAGTGTCACTTGAAGTACGCTACCACGACACAAATCAACGTGTGTGCCGTGGTGGTGGCAACATGGCTTGATTTCTAGATCGTCACTTGCTACAACATTGTTTGGGAATATTTCGCAATATCAGAATCTCGATGCCAGGGGCAGAGAGGTGGTGCAGGGGTTGGCGTACTGCTCTGAACCCAGCAACCAGAGCTTAAATCCCGGCCATGGCTTACATAAAGGAAGAGTGATAATTATCTGCTCTCCTTCACCCTTGGGCGCTAACGTGATGAATTGGTCACATGACCCGAATGACCAACAGTCTGGAGTCGCCTATCAGTAAATTTACAAATGTCTCTTAATTGTTTTACACAATAGCTTTATATACATATAGTTTAGTTGTGCACTGTATAAAACAATAATATATCGTGTCTAATACAGGTTGTTTATTATGAATAAAACATCGTACGTCTCCACATGCATAAAGTGTTATTTACACCCTAACTGGAGAAATGTAAAATGCTATAATTGTTAATTCACCCGGTCTCCTGCTCTGGGCGACTTTGTCTTTGTGATGCCCAGGTTTCGCTGCCGTGGCTCCGGCCTGCATCGGTATTGTTTTGCAAGGTTGGCAGTATCTGGATGACCTATAACTGACTGTTCGGGGCCATAGGCCAACGATTAGTTATTTTTCGTAGAAGCTCCAGATGGACCTGCTTTGCCACCTTGAGTTGCAGAGGTCATGGGTGCACAACGTGCCCTCTGGCCTTTTTTTATTTGCTCTTTGGTTTTTTCGGTAAAGTCGCGTAGAAAGAAAATAAATAATAGAATACGACGTTTCGATTGCATTACATTTATAAGTTTACTAGGTTTGTTTTCTCAAACTTCCAATTTCTCTCCCCCTGCCACTCTCTAAATTTTACTAGATTTGTCAACTTCCAATTTCTCTCCCCCTGCCGCTCTTATTGACATGCTAATTTATGATCTGCCCCCCCCCCTCTATATAATGCCTCGTCACAGAGGCGTTGTTTTTCTGTGTGTGTCTCTCCCCCGTGTGTCTCTCTCTCTTTGTGTATGTATCTCTATCCGTGTCTGTGTTTGTCTCTCTGTATATGTGTCTCCGAGCTTGCATTCATTCACACCTGATGACGGTTGCTTGTGTTGCAATCGAAACGTCATATTCTATTTAATTTATTTTCTTTCTACGTGACTTTACCGAAATATCCAAATAGTAATTCCTGCAGTCACGAAAGCTTCAAATACATTTTTTTATTTGCTTAACAACATGTGCAAAACTGGCCACACAGACTTTTTACACACAAGTCATTTTGTATCCTACATTATACATTCAGCATTGGTGTGTAATACAGTTTGAAGTAACATTCATCCTCAAGTTGAGCACGACATTTATTTCCTAATGGAAATGTTTAATTGGTTTGTAATCCTCTCCATCTGACAGCTTTCCCAAGCTATACTAACGGTTTTGTAAATCACAATTTGCTTTCCATGTATATTATAAACGGTCAACGGCCCTAGTTATTTTTTGTTCAATCGCCCACACTGCACACTTCAGGTTCATACAGCAGATGGCAGAATTGTGGCGGCAATGGTTTGGCTCCGATTTCTGACCCCTTGCATCATCCGAGTCGACAGACGTGCAAGGGATAACCTAAAGGTCACCCATTGTCAGAACCAGAATCTTTATTTAGACTGGAGGAATCCAATGAGCTATGAAGCTCTTTCACAGATGTGCAGTAGCACCGTGTCAGAAATTTACAAGAACAATACGAAACTAATAGGACTGCAAAGTATAGGAAAGGTGTAAACAAGTCACTAAAAATGAATAATAACAAATAAAGCATACAAGTACAAATTGCAAGAGCACATCAATTCTTGCCGATATTTCAACAATAAATGGAAGCTTGAGCAAGGCAGCAAAACAACTGGTAAGGATCAAAGTTATCAATCGCATTCGTAAATGTGGCTGTATCCAGCACTAATTTTCTGTTTCAGGATATTTTTTTGACGGAAGATGTACGATGTTAAGGGAGAAAACAAGGTGACAATACTTTGGTGCTGCAAAGGCAATTCTCGTTCTTGGGATAGTTAAAAGGCAATAGGATGGATGTCTGAGGTTTCTTGGGTTTGACAGTGGGGTTAATGAATTGGCTAAGTAGAGCGCATATTTGTCAATCAGGATTTTATGGATGAACAGGGCCCAATGTAGATTTTGCCTTGCATCAAGCGATGTGAGATTGGATTTTAAGTAAAGGTCACAATGGTGGGGTCCTGTATGGTACATCCAGTGCAAATCAAAGAGCAGAGTGATAAAGGGGGTTTAGTCTGTTTCGTATTTCATTAGTAGCTGATCTGTAAGCAGCAGCAGCAGTCGTTAAGTAATAGAATGGTAACCTATTCTTGGTATTTCAACTTTTGCACACAAAGGGTTGCTACTCCCAACCTATCCCATACATGGAAGTGGTGCTGAAGAATAACCCAAATTATCGCTCTTTCTGGAGGTGATCTCTAAAGCTGCCTGTCGTGGAGACACTTCCACCAGCAGTTGCATGAGCCGATACTTGCGGAGCTGCACCTTTACCCCTTTTTTACACTCGTGACCAAAAGGTCATTGGTGGGTTTCTGCAGAGTGAGAAAACGGCAGTCATTGTATCTCCAAACAGGGAGAACCAGAATGAAGTGCCAAAACTGGCCATAAAATTTCAACAAACAATTTGGCCAAGCACCCAAATAGCTGTTCAATCCCCGAGTATTGGCGTGTGTGTATGTGTGTTTTACTGTGGGTTATGTGGTTTGTAGCAGTATTTGTACGGTGAAAACGCCTTTCACCTAATGTGTTATGGAATCCCATATGATGTCATTGTGGTTGGGTTTGACATAATGGGTCGTGCTTGGCTGCTGCAAGGGATCAGCTGTACTTTCTGCTATATAACAGTCACCCCCATATATTAATATATATCTCGATTACAGTGAACCTATATATTACAGCATTTTATAAGATATACCAAGGTACAATATGTCGTGTGAAAATATACCTAACTGTGCTTTGACAACTGTCTTCGTAGGTGCATAAAATTGACAGTTTTCCCTCTGGTTTTGTCTACTGTTTAGCATGGCAAAATGTGAAACAGGATATGAACAACAGGCAGCTGAATGGGAACTCTGCAGGACCTGTGGAGTATGTGCTGGACACATCGGACGACAATCAGAAAAGTAAGTGGTTGAGTGACTAAAAATCCTTGGCAAAATCTGCCTCCAATAACCATAATGATAAACCTTCATGATCAAATGTTTCTAATTGTCAGTCGATAGAATGTTTATGCGTTGTCTAGCATTTACAGACGTAAGTTGATCTTGTCATTAAAGTAGATGGTTCAATCAATTTTTCAGTGCATGCAGTTGTGTTGCATTCAGCTATGCATAGCTTGTCAAAAAAAATGTCCATGCCTTTGTATGATGTAACGTGTACAGAGTTGGTTTAAGGTTAACTTGCATGGTTAGTTCTAGAATCTTAGTACCCTTATATGTCAAGGTAATGTCCTGCTATACATACAGATTTGTTCCATCCGTGTAACACGTTTATGCCAGAAGCAAAGAATAATTAATTCTTCAGGGCACATATGCAGCCATTTCGAGATATCTGCTGTCAGATCTACATCGTCACTTGTTATCGACTAACATCCATATTTAAACTCGGCACCACTTAACAAACACTTCTGCATGAGACTCGTTACACCAAACTGTATCGCTAACCTGCGCATTTTAGCCGCCTTTACATTTTCCATCACCAGTTCATTATCCAGTGCTATTCCACAATGCGTGACGTTCATAATAAATGCAGTAAAACAATTGAGCAGTGTCGCGGTGATTGTCATGGGATCGGTACCAACAAGGTGAATTGTTTGCTGCTTGATCCTGCACAGTCATCGTGTTGTTGTCTCCGAGGCACCGTCCCAATGAACCTTGGACTTGATTTGAGAATGTTGACCTCGACACAACCCGCCCCTCCATATAACAATAATTGTGCAAGCATTTGAGTGATGGTCAAAAGACAAGTATTTTCACGGGAGTGGGATCACCAGAATACAATTTACATTTACTAGGCATCTAAATGGAACATGTCTGGGGACACTTTTCTAAAAAAAAGTTTTGTTTCCTGCCCTACCCTAACCATCTCATCATCATATGTATTTAGGGAGTACTTGTTATCAATCTTGATTTGAAGCTTTCGTGAATGCAGGAATCCATACTCTTTGCTTCTTTCGGTAAAGTCACGTAGGTATAAAATATATCACGACGTTTCGATCGCAACACAAGTGACCAGATACAGCAGTTGTCCAGCTTGTCCTGCTGTATCTGTTCCACCTGATGACGGTCGCTTGTGTTGCGATCGAAACGTCGTGATTTATTTTATTTTATACCTACGTGACTTTACCGAAAGAACCAAAGAGTATGGAGTACTTGTACTAAGATATCTCCAAGTGTTATCATGTCCTAGAATTACTTTAAGGTCACTTAATTTTAGACTTACTGGTTATCTGAAACTGTTGTATTGTTTACTTGAGGTATGTTTTTCTTCTAGGAGAATTTGTTCCAGTGGACCTTGAGGACTGGTGGGCTAAAAGGTTCCTGGCTACGATTGAGGATACTCTGTGAATCGAAAGACAAGAAAATAACCAAAATTTGCCTGTTAAACACAACTGAAAAATAGTTGTAAATAAAAAAAATGAATGTGACCACAGTGGGGTGTAGCCATTCTACATATTTTGGCAGGGTGTGAAAACAATTCTGTGGAGGTGGTATCACGATTTACAAACATTTTCTATGTTGTCAGTCAGATGTGATGCCTTGATATTCTCACTTGTCATGCTCCAGTTCCTCGGTGGTGCTTACATATAAAACAAAGATCTAAACGTTACTTGCAATCACACATTTTTATGAACCCCTATCAGAAGTTAACAGCCATAATCGTGGGAACAGGAGGCAACTAATTATCAGTAACTTGATACGTCATTTCAGGAGATCACGTTTTGGGCCAGATAAAAAAAATCCAGAGAAGTGTGGCTTTGTGAATCACGTAGTATTTGATCATGTGCCTGTCCTGTCAAGCCAATAAAACATGTACACCCAGTGTTATATGAACACTGCAAATGATTCGCCGAAGAGAACGTCTTGTTTTCAAGTGATATTCAGCTCACGTGGGCTGTTTCTGTAATTTACTTCCTGTGAGCTGTGAAACACGAACACTTAAGGGCCTCTATTAATTGGATGGAATTCACTTGCAAGCCTCCACTCATGTGCCTAAGCAAAGGCCTGAAACCTGGTCTCGTGGAATTGCTTCATCCTGGAAGGTGCATCTGCTGTCCTACAGTGTACCATTACTCGTGTTTCTCATTATTGCGCACTAATCCATTATTCTGCACCGGATTCATATCCGGGTTAAAATGAAGTGCATTTCGGTGCATCTGATGAATTGTGTGTCTTTGTGAGCAATCTCCAAGTATAATGTCTGTATTTATTGCCTTTTATTTGCCGCTGGTAAATGCAGTGAGTTTAAATGGATGTTTCACTTTATACACAACTTATATAAGAGTGTCATCATCCTGAAAGGCTGCTGCTGTTGCGTGTTTCATTGTTGACAATGCTGTGTAACTGACGATGAGATTCCATATTGGAGGTTGCCTGAAGGATTTTCCCCAAAAAGGTCACTGCACTAAAAGGGGTCTAATAAAGCAACGTCGTCTATACATTTTACGTGGCTTGTGTGTAAAACACCTCTTTTATAATATAAACTAAAGATTTAAAATCGTATTTTTGTCAAAGCTTGCCTTGCAATAATGGCGATAAACAACTGGCCCTGCATGTTGCAGCAAGAGAGAGCTGTGTGGTAATGTTTTTGCCCCTCGACCTGGACAATGGGATATTGTAAATTGTGTCGTATCTGCTGCACAGCTCAAAGCTCTTGGAGGTACAATGATGATGAAACGTCATTTCCTCCCCCCGCCCCCCCAAAGTGTTACTTCACGATGTGTTGTTTACTGCGAGTCGTCTTACTTGAAAAGTGACGTCACGAAACGCAAAATAACAGTTTCTGCTATGCAAACATTGGGAGTGTGTTCGAAATGGCTGCTAATATAGCCGATATAATTTGCATACGTTTAATATCGGCGTGCCACAATTATATTTCAACAGTTGACTTTCCATACTCTTTGGTTCTTTCGGTAAAGTCGCGTAGAAAAAATAAATATCCTACCGGAGGACAATTGCTTGTGTGGTGATCTAAACGTGATCTATTATTATTTTTCTACCCACGTGACTTTACCGAAAGAACCAAAGAGTATGGATTCCTGCAGTCACGAAAGCTTCAAATCAAGATTAGTCGGCTTTCCAACTTGCAGCTGGCCACCCAAAGATGTGGGATTGCTTTATCATATACACAATATATAAATAAATCATCTGTATTTTTAATGAGCATCCATATTTTAAGATAATTATCTTTAGCGTTTAGTCAAATGATTTCAAAATGTATTTATGGAAATGAATTTTAAAAATGAAATGTATTTATGGTTTATTAACTTAGCTGCCTTATGGTTTTAGTAGTGTATTTGACTACACAGCAGTTTGATAGGTTGTAAGTTCAAATGTTTTCACAAGCAATAGAAATGTGCACTTTCTTGCTAGGGTTATATACTGTGTATATACACGGGGTGGTCTAAAAGTTTTGAGAATTGCAAATACGATGGCAAAACCTCAGCCGAGGAAACCGAATAATTATCTGGGTGTTCCTATTGTGAAACGATCAGTCGATGTCCTCAGAAACGTTTTAATTTCCACTTCTCAAAGCCGAATTGATTGCCTTTGTGTAAATATGCACACACACATTCTACTGTATATACATAGATGTTGTATATGTACATATATCTCCCATGAAATGCGTGTTTTAAATGGAAGGCATATATGGCTTTTGTCTTGGTGTACTCGTGCTTATGATAACATACAAAACTATACCATGGGGCTGCCAAGAAAATGTAAGATCATAATAGTGGTCCCTCGATGTTAATTGGTTCCACGAAAACCATCGTTAATTGAAATGATCGTGAGTCGAATATAGGAAATGCATGTTAAAGACTTTTGGAAGATGACCACCCTAAAAGCATAGTTATTTATTAAAATTTAATTTTACATATTAAATGTTATAAGAACATTAAAGCATTAATATTCATAGAAACATGGATAAATTATTAATAAATAGAGCGTACAAATGTTCATAAATTGAGCATAAAATAATAATTCTTACCTTCAGATGTTGATGGCTCGAATCTTGGTCTCTTTGAAGAAACTGTCAACATTTGTCTGCTGTGCCGACTTCCTCGATCTTTTTGCTATGGATCTTACTTCACTTTTAAGTAACACAAATCCCAAAGTATTCAAGAGAGCTGTTTCCACAAGCAATGTTTATTAAACATTTAAAAGATAACCAGTTGTTCTCAAGACGCTCATGAAAGGGGCGGGTCGCTGATTGGCTGATGTCTGCTGAGTCCACTTATGAGAGCTCCGATTAGCCGAAGTTGACGGGTTCACGTGATATCGTAAACATTGTTAATCGAAAATGTATCGTTAATGGAAACAATGGGGCCCTATGGGAGGCGGATCGTTAATCGATGGCATCGTAAACCGAGGGACCACTATACAACTTTTGCTTAGTTCAGTGCTTATCCACTGTCCTCAATTCTTATTTTTCTATTGCAAGGGTGTAATATAGTCGTACCGAATGTGTTGATCTTTTGAAGCGTATCCTCGAACATAATGAAGTAAAATGTGTAATATCCATTTGCTCTAAATTGGACACACTTATATGAAGTGTTTTTTTCAGTTTCTCACTGGACCCCAGTTATATTACAGTGGCCAGAATTAAATGTGATTTTTTTAAATGACATTTATCCACGTTTATATTTGTTAAATAATTGTACAATTGTTTTTTATGGATAAAACTCATTTGGTTACTTTTCAGTTTTAAAACGGTCATCCAACATGTACAGTATATAAGGCACTGGCTGCAGTGTGATTCAGAGCCCGAGTTTCCATGCACATGCAATGATGCTCGATGCAAGCTGGATATTGAGCTTGTGATTTTTTTTTTTTACATCTGTTGGCTACACCGTGATTGCGATCCCAGCACATTTGTGTTAATTATCCACTGGCCTTTTCTTTTGAAAGACATGCCCGTGTAAAGTGTGAGTCCCTGGATCACCTCCACCTGCCCTGAAACAGCTGAAACAACATGTTTTGTGTGAATTATTTAATCTTAAAATATGAGATCATAAATTGTTCAAATATGGTATGGTGAGGTAAGAGGCTTTTTTTTGTCCTGGTGCCGACATCAATTATGTCATCAGTCGGGTCAGGTTGAGGTGCAGATTGTCTCCCTCTAGAGGCACCTGCGACTGGGTTATGCCGCTCGACAGACAACCACATGTGAGCACCTGGACAAAAAAGGCCTCTGATACGCCACCCTCCTGTACAATGTTGTTTATAATCCCAAAGTTGCAACTAAAGCGTATCCCAGGGTAAATCGCGGCCTGTTGCTCGTGAGAATTTTGGTAAAAGTTTCCTCCAGGGCTGCCAGATTGGGTGTTTTTTTTTTTTCAATATGTTGTGGAATTGTCCAAATTTCCCCAAAAACATTGCTATGGACTAACCTATGCTTTTACTGTATTGCAACATCGTGTGTGCATGTAAACAATTCTTGCATCAAATGTAAGGGTCCGTGGGTTCTTAATTACTTTTGATCACTGCTTAATCTTTATTATTGTATCCATGCCCAGACCTTTTTACTGATTCGGGCTTTGGTACAATTTAATTTAGTTATGCTGTGTGGCTTAAATGCATCGATAAATTCATTCCTATACATTTGAAATGTATCAGCAGATGAGTATGGGACTTCAACAAATGACCCATTACATGTTTTTTTATTATCGTTGTTAGGCAGGCTCTTTAGGAAGGGGTTATGTTGCATTTTCTAGTACAAATACATGGGTTTTTTTTTACAATAGATTTTTATAAGCTAATTTACATTTTGTCAAAGTAACGATCCTTGACATGGGATTCGTCATCGAAGCACATTAAGTGGTAGATTGTAAAAAAAAATTGGAAAATTTAAACGTGTTTTTTAATTTTTGTTCATACCCCCCCATAACTACTCCATTTGTTTCATATGTCTCTAGAGGACCACTAAATAGAGAACTTGCTTCATAAAATATTCGTCTATTGTTTTAAATGCAGTCCTCTGGACTTTTACCAACCGTATTAGATATAAATGATTTATTGTTCTCACTTTGGAAGTCAATAATGCTTATGGTTTGTATAGACTTTAGAGAGCTGTGAATTGATTTTTGTCACCAAGTAGTTCAATTAATTTGTCCGTGCATACAGCTGTTGCTTTCAGCTATGCATACCTTGTCCAAAAAAAAAAAGTGTCCACGCTTTTGTATAATGTGTAACGTGTACAGAGTTGGTTCAAGGTTTAACTTGCATGATTTATTCTAGAATCTAGTATCCTGCTTTTTCAAGGTAATGCCCTGCTATGCATACAGATTTGTTACATCCATGTTCAAGTTCATTGATTTGGGTATAGCCCTGTGAGCCATTCGGCTCTTGAATCGGGTGCAACCGCAATAAACAAAGACATGAACAAGAAAACACCTTTATTAACTCTAGATTTGAAGCTTTCGTGACTGCAAGGATTCATATTCTTAGGTTTTTTCGGTAAAGTCACGTAGGTAAAACATCAAAATTAATGAAAATAAAATAAAACAAATCACGACGTTTCGGAGGCAACACAAGTCTCCGTCATCAGGTGGGACCGTCAGCCGAATTAGCTGCATGAAGTGAGGCAATGATTCAAGATGTAATCCCTTATAAGCAAGTTGAAGGGGGGAGGAGAGGGGGGGGGCTCATCAGAATGTGGTAGCCAATGAATGGAAACGTATCGGGAGGGAGGGGGGCGGGGCTCAAAGACAGCACGAAGTGCTCAACACATGACGGCACGGAGTGCTCAACACATGATACACATGATAGACAAAAGAACGAAAATGCCCATGTTTATACCAATGCTGGCTGAACAGTGAAGAGAGTACTGTTAAAAATAACTGGGGATGTTAACACTCGGTAAAGTAAAGTAAAATAGTGCCTGTCAGATAAGATGGTCCAAAAAAGTGTAATTAAGTCTTTTTTGCGTGGTTGATAACATCTTTCCAATGATTACTAAGTTTGTACCCATCATCACGGTTGAAATTATGTCTGTGTTTGTATATTTGTATGGCTTCGTGTACAAACCTTTGATGGTATTAACACCTATATGCTAAAAGCAACCCCTAATTCATTGCTTAGGGCATCTATGCAGCCATTTAGAGGCATATGAGACATCTGCTGTCACATCTACATAAAAGTGTGCACTGTCGTAAGGTTAATTTGATAGGTTAGGATATATTGTGCTTTTCCCATACATGTAATCCCTATATGGTGCTGACTGCCACAGAAGCTGTATGAATTGGAACGTGCTGTTGTACAGTTCTTGGTTAAAGATGCCACTCGCCAGACTTGCCTCATTGGGCCATGCAATCCTGAAATAGCAAACTTGCATGTGTTTTTAACATCCCTTTAACCTCGCATTGGGTGATAGTCCTTTACGGTAAGCTGTATTTGTCCATATGGTGTGATTGGTAAAATGAGAATTAACGTTGTAGATAATTGTAAATGGGTTTTTTATGCAGTATTCCCTTTTGAATGATGATTGTTAGCTTTATGACGTTTGCCTTAATGACTGTAAAAAAATATATAAAAAAGATTAATTGTGATAGTTCTTTCGATCTCGTGAGAGGTGTATGAAAGAGTACAACTTTGTATGCAGGAAACTGGGAACAAATCAATCTATCCAGGGTGTCCTCCCGAAGTACATTGCACTTGGTGCACTCGCTACAGGAGGAAGAATGCTTCTTCCCCCCCCCCTTAGATATACAACTTTTGAATGACTTTTTTCAACCGTGGATTTTTACAGTGTTTTATGCAACCTTGTATATAGTGTACAATAAAGCTTGATGCTGAACACCTTTGAAGTAATGTTTGTTTTGTGCTCGGCGTAAAAGTGTATTGCATCCTACATGTTTGGCGTGAGTGCTACCATACCTACTATAATCACCCAGAAATGTCAACGCTCGTGACATCACCACATCGACCATCCCCCCCCTCATTAATATTCATGAGCAAGTGACGTCCTCCAAATGGACACCCCCCCCTCACTAATAATCATGAGCAAGTGGCGTCACTCCATTGAACAGCCCCCCTCATTAATATTCATGACCAGGTGACGTCCTCCAAATGGACACCCCCCCCATTCATAATTAGTGGGTGACGTCACTCCACATGGGGGGGCGAGGCGCCTCCTCCCCCCTCCTCGGCGTCAACTCACAACCCTCACTACAAAGGCAGAACCCTCACGTCACGTGATCTCCGTAACGCAGTTGAGACATCGAAGTAAAAAGGACGTCATGATGAACAAAGGATTATAACCTTAAAATGAAATAAGTCTGTCACCGCGCCCTTACAAATTGCACACGCATTATTGCAATGAATATCACGTCGCGGTTT
This sequence comes from Lampetra fluviatilis, assembly GCF_964198595.1. NCBI lineage: Eukaryota > Metazoa > Chordata > Hyperoartia > Petromyzontiformes > Petromyzontidae > Lampetra > Lampetra fluviatilis. The sequence goes on along the minus strand of NC_136279.1, from coordinate 11,689,072 downwards.
GCTTTTCGCTTCAGATTTACTGCAATACACAAGGCCTTGGACGGGCAAAAGGCTAGATATTTATAACAATACTTCCAAGGGCAAACGCGTTTTGGATCGCCTGACATAACACCGTGTAATAAACATTTTTTATTTTCGTTCCTGGGTAGTAAGTGTTATTTCATAATTGCTTATGCCTCAAAGGTACAGAAAACGGCTATTATTCTCCACTAACTTTGCTTTTGTGACCAGGACAGTGGTATTTTTAAATGTACCTATTTTCAATGAGAAAATGTGTGCATTTGTGTCTTTCGTTCACATAAAGTCCTCCTGGTCACAAAAGCAAAGTTTGTAGGGAATAATAGGCATTTTCTATACTTTTTAGGCATAAGCAATTAAAAAATAACTCTTCGTACCCAGGAACAAAAATTGTGTTACAGAGTGTAACCCATGCGGATACGTAATTGTTTGTTAACAAATAACATTGCATGTCATTACCCTGACACTCCTGTTATCCGTAGCGATGTGTGGATGCTATCGGCAAATTTTATTATCCGTGAAAATTACTTGTTATCCACACTGATGGTTGTTGGGTAATGGGATGATGAATTGTCTATGCTTTTGGGTCACACTTAGTTGTGTAATACCACTGACAATAGGTTGAGTTTGGTGGCTCATCTGCAGATAACAGATTGCCAACACTTTTTTCTCACTACCAATTTGCATATCTTATCCATGTTTGAGCATAGATAATGAGATGATTCATCACAACCTTTGGATGACTTTCGATAAGGTGCATGAAAGTAACCCTCGGCCCTGTCAGGTTGGTGAAGGTGGGAAGCAGTCTTACCACTTATTTTCTGTGCTTCCCACAACGAATTCGATAGCCTATAACGCCTGAAAGTCAAAACTGCCGACGCGTTCGTAGTGAAGTCCGCTAACCTCTGCGCCGATTCTCCACGCAATTATACCCGCCAGCAAATACACTTTATGTAATTTGTTATATGATAACGTGAAAGCCTTATTTCATTTTGTGAAAATGTATCCCTTTCCATTGACATGAGAACTGTTTTTAATTAGATTTCGCACGGAATTTAATTAGATTTAACAGCAGCATTGAATTGGCAAAATCATTGCGCACACCCACCCTGAAAGGTGTGAAAGGTTGGGGGCAGTAAAATTGTAAAACATTACGCAATGGTTGTTGCTCTGCACGGATAAGATTCTGTTTTGTTTTGTCATTCTGACCTTGCCATTTTCTGGTAAAATTATTATTTTCCCATTGGAGTGAAACTGGAAAAATGCTGCTCAACCTTGTGCAAAAAAAAATCTACGTTTTATTTTTATTTTTGTATGGAGGTGGAACCAATGTGCAGGTGGTTAACGCATTGCGATATAAACCTGGCAACCTGAGTTTGATTCCTGGCCACGGCTAAACATAAGTAGTGAGTGATATTTCAACCAGTGCTGGGCCGAACCACCCCCCACCCCCTTACCAATACGAACCGACCAGCATGGTGAGGTATGGTCAAACAACCCAAATTATACATATGGTGTGGGAAAGCCAGTAGATTGACAGAGGGGCTGTAAATCATAATTACGTGTTGTACAATATAATGGATTCACCTTACCCTGCAGTCATTGGAGGAGGTTACATTCAACAAAGTAAAAACAAAAACTACCCTATTTCTTCTTGCACCAGAGATCCGACAGGAATCATGACAAGTCCTATTTTCCCTCCTAATATAACAAGTGTTAATCGGATGCGTCTGCCTTTTATAGCACATTCGAAAAGATCTGTGATGTCATTGTTCAGGTGATGGTGCCCATCATGTGACCCGTCACAGTGTAAAAGCAGGCTAATATTGTCTGCAAGCATCAGAACGTCAGAGCATGTGACTCAACATTGCATGCGGTTACAATCACTGGGCATCTGTCAGACCGAGTATGATGTAACAGAAGCGTAATCGAGGCCAGAAAGAGTTCGCAGAAGTCACCCAAATGTCAATTACACTACAGTGGCATGTGTCCAGGTGGCGTAGGGGTCAAAGCCCTGACCCTGCACTGCTGAGATCTTGGGTTTGAAGTTTCTGCCCGTGATTACACTGGATTTCCGAGTGTAGCTCGTTGAAATCAGCCTGGTCACCAGTGACTGCACACACAAAACATCCATCGCATTACATTAGAGTTTGCACTTAATTTGGCAAAATGTCAACCTTGTGAATGAATAAATGTCGCTTTCATTGTCACGTGACGAACGTTAGTCCCTCGAGCACGGCGGGTTGGGGAAGTTGCTGCCCCCGAGTGCGGATCAGAGATCACTTGAGATTTCAGAAGCAGTTCTGTGATGTCTAGTTTTCTGCAAGCCATTCTTGAACGTGCACCGGTGAAGGAGGACTGCTGTGGGAGTGTTTCAAATGGAGTCCTCGTCTTGCGATGTTGATAGTGTGCCATTGGGAGAAAGGCAATTACTGTACATACGTAGATTCCAGATTTTGCTTTGGACTTCATGAACAAATAAACTGTAGAAACAGTTGTCTGATTACATTAGCTCATTGTGAATTTCATCGTAAATGTTACTTGCAACAACACTCACATTTTAAATGCACTCAGCTTGATAATACATTCACAATTTGTTCTATTTTAAAAGTTGTCATCTGATTGGGGATGAATGTTTTTTTTACCAGTTACGCTCTGTTACATACACCTGCGATAGTGTCCATGTATCGATTCATATATCGTAATCGATTCTCATGTTCATGATACGCGAAAGAGAATTACCCGTGTAAAGGTCGATTATTTTCCATGTATTTGTTGAAATTCATTTTTATTGATCCTTGCAGCCACATTTACCACGTCAGAAAAATAATCGATTCTTGAATCATGGCACTGAATCGTGACAAGTAATTTAATTTCAAGGGGAGAGCACCTTTACAATAATGTGCAATATGATGTTGCAATACAATGCAATGTATTCACTGCTGTCCGCTGCACGAATGAGCATGCTGCTGTTAGTTGTGTAGTTGTCTACCTTTTTGGACGTTTTACAACAAAGTCATGTTGTGTTCCCCGATGAGGGAGTCTAAACACTGAGGTTTGCTTTGTTTTGAGTAACTGCTGGCTCCCTTGACACCAGTGGGTCGGTTGATGTCAATGTGAAGCTAACGGAATGACCTAACCCTCAAATAATGGTTCATCTATGGTATATAATCTCATATTGTGCTGTTTTGGACCATTACACGTTCTGTAGTAAATAAAATAAAAAATATTCTGAACTGAATGCCCATTCAACTCTCCACATGGAATTATTCTATTTTTCAAGCCACCAGGATTTTATGAGCTTTTGGTCCAGAGTTTACCTGCTTAGCTTTATGGGATTGTTTGACCATACTTCACCACGCTAGTCATTGTAGGTAGGCGATTGGGGGGGGGCGATTCAGTTATCACTCGCCACCGACATTAACTGAGGTCAGGTCTCGAACGTAAGTCACCAGAGTTACAGAGTTCAGAACGCAGCGCACTAACCACTGTGCCACCACTCTACCCATGCACGGTGCTGTATAATAGGTTTTACGTGGATCAGGGGGGGGGGGGGCTTGAGTTTAATCGCTGGGTTCATTGCGTCAACAACTGGCAAACTAGTGTCTTACCGAGGCCCCATCAAATCCTACATTGCACCGACAATGCCCCCTTGCCCCCTCTAATCAGATTGTCTCCTGCGCATTGCATGAGCTATGCACGTGCTCCTATGGATTTGCAAAAGATAGGACGCAGGATACACGAAATATTGATGCTACTGTCTCCCTTGAATTAATTTGTTAGTATTATTGTACCCTGCTTTGATAGGGTAGTGATAAAAAGTACGCGTGGCTATTATTGTGCGTGCTCGTATTGACTGAATTGTGTTTGATGTTTTTTTGTAAATAACCGTAAGAAATTGCATGACAGTATATGTGGCATTTGAAGTACTGAACCTAATCTCCCTGATATTTTTTGTAGATTGTTTTGTTTGTCAATGAAGAAAGAAATTGTAGAAACCATTGATATCAGCAAATGAGATGGAACATATTGATTTTACACTCACTGCCGGTCACGGGGTGGTGGGGAGGGGGGTTGGCGCGCTCACGGCTAACACCAGTGACAATTATCTGAACCGGTCCTGGGCCTCTCCTAGGTCGACTCAGCCTTAAACGAGTACCTGGTGCGGTGTGTAAAACATCGCCACTCGGGAGACAAAGGCGGCCGAGCGTGGTCCTGGCCACCCACCCCCTCGTGTGCCGTTCCGGCCTTCATAGGTGCTGCACTTGCACCCAACAGTCTGTGAAGGCTACACGGGGCATCTTTGTCTTTGGGGAGGTGGGAGGGGGGAGGTTGTGGGGTTGTTGTTTCATGGACTCCAATATTTCGAGAATTGTTTTATTGATGATTTTGTATTGTAGAATGAAGTCAGTTACTGGAATGCATACTTTGTACACAATATTGATGAAAACGTAAATGTATGTATTTTCCTTAAATTACATCCTCCATAATCCCCGTGGTTTATATTATCAGGTCACAGGCATCCCAATTGTGTTCCTTGTAAACTCTGAGTAATACATTTTTTACGTACAGAATATACAATTCAACCTTGGTTCTCTAATCCTACACCTCTTTTTAAATCCTTTATATTAAGTTCGCGTGCTTGCGTGCTTGCTTGCTTGCTTACGACCGTGCAAATCTTTCGGTCGTTTTTTAACCCACTTCCCGTGATCCAATCGAGCTGACATTTTCCACACAGACTCGTTGTGCGTGACAATTATTTTTCGTGAATTTTTTTTTTTTAAATCCTTTATATTAAGTTCGCTTGCTTGCGTGCTTGCGTGCTTGCTTACGACCGTGCAAGTCTTTCGGTCGTTTTTAAACCCACTTCCCGTGATCCAATCGAGCTGACATTTTCCACACAGACTCGTTGTGCGTGACAATTTATTGTCGTGTAAAATTTTTTCCAAAAATTTTTCCAAAATTTTACACTGTTTAGGGAATTTTTTAAAATATTTAATTACCAATTGCTTAATGGTGGCAGACAATCATCTGACCCATAGGTGGCAGCCATCTCAAGCCAGAGGACGAGAGGACTCTAGCCGCCACGCATATAAAGGAGTTATAGTGAAAAACTTTGTTTTTACGGGTTAATTTTTCGAGAAGATATTAGCTTTACGTTTCATCTTAGTATTTTTTTACGAATGAGACTTATTACGGTATATATGCTGCCTAATAAACTGTGTACTGCACTAAAAACCTGTCAAAATGAGTTAGATTACTGGCAAGGGCTATCAATAATTGCAGAGTGATGTCTTCACCGGTCCTGGCCTCCCCTTCTTTGACCTACCTGCACTGACCAGCGTTGTGCATGGTCAAACAACTCCCCATGACCGCCAGTGGATTGACAAACGGCTGTAAATATATGATAAAGAATACTTTGTGATGGACATTCAAATAACAAGTAAGTCTTGAACAATCACGCAGTGCTTGGATAAAAACAAGATGCATCAGCTCAGGATCACGACTGCACGCTACCAGACTTGACTCGTTTGGTCTTCTTTTGCCAATGTCACATTTTTGTAATTGCAAGGAATTTCTTTAGAAAACAATTCTTGTTTTTTTTTCCGAGGCACGCGATACAGATATGACGTCTTGTAACGATGAACGCTTTCCAATGGTCGGTGCAGTTTTATCAAATATTTCATGTTTGCAGTACACTCCTTTGTGTTCTGTTTATGTTTGATCAAATACATGGCTGCAGTTTGTGTATTTTATTATTCGTAAAATTATTTCCTTCCTAGGACAATTAAATAGTAATAAACATCGCATTTAAGTGTTCTTCAGCCTCACCAGTAGAGTGAACGCCTCCCAGTAGCGTCATTAGCAAGGCTAACAGAACAGCGTGAAACCCACTGGTAATTTTGTTATATCTTTTGGAGACTTCAAAAAAGGAATTAGTAGCAAATAAACTCGCATTATTTACCCACAATGGAAATTCAGAATATGTTTGCTTTGAATCCTATACACATGTTTTTAATGTTTGCAATGCCAGCAGTTAATGATTGATAATTAGATTAGTTGGGTTTGATTGTGTCGGTATATGGTCAATGTTTTTAACTATCATTATATCTACATGATCTATCTCAAAATAAGCTAATTATGAATTGTATTATTAGTAGTGAAAGCCTACGTATGAAATTTAAACAGTTAATGATTCAATACTATTCACCTTAAATCAGGTGGAAGCTTCAATAATCCAGCAGATAATAGTGATGCCATTTAGATGTTTTGGTTTAAATGCATATATTTGACCATTATGTAAATAAACATCACCTTCCTTTTTGTGTAAAATCCGAAGCAATATTTTTTTGTGCATGAATAAGAATGAATAAGGGAATGAGGTTCAACATATTTGACCTCTTGCCTGCTATTTTTAACTCCTCGTCGTTACTATCCGTCCATTACAGTTATATACAAAAACAAATCTGGAGCGTGGAAACAAAAAAAACCGAAGTTGTCACCATGCCAATTAGCTAGCGGGTGCCCCAATATATAACATGGCTATATAATTAGCTTTTAGTGTCATATGGACTTTCGAGTTTGGCTGACTCATCCTACCCCGGAAGAAGGGAAGCAATTGGCTAAAGATAAGATCGGCGGAGGGCCTCCTGGGCGTTTAAAGGCACGCGGTGGGCAGCCACTCACGGACTCCTCCGCCTTTGCTATATACCCCGGGCGAGGGCTACGAGACCTGCAGCAATCTATCTCTCCCTCAATGTCTGCGGTGACAGGTAAGGTGCACCCGTTTGAAATTATTTATTCCTGTATTTATTCGTTACGTGAACGTGTGCTGTCGTGTTCTTGCATGGGTGTGCTCCGGTGGGGAAGTGCCTCTTTAGCCGTCACAGTGACGAGGTTCTCCACGAGTGACCGCTGCAGGTGAGCTGCAGGTGAGTGAGTGAGTGGAGGGAGAGTCCGCTACTTTATGGGGAAATGAGTGTGGAAATGCGTCCGTGGGTATTTGACTCAATCTGATTATCGCTGGTACTGACTGGAGCGTTTCTCGTCAAACTATTCCCCGAGTTCACTGAGCACGTGTGAATAACACATTTAACTTCCATGGAATGGGTTCAGCGTTGATACCGAGTAATGTATGTAAATGTTTTATTATTCTTAAATGCTGTGACCATTTGATCCGATAAGCACGGCTGGCTGTATATGGTGCGAAATAAGTTCAACATACATCATACTTAATTTACAGGGTTAACATGTAACATGTTTTGAATGGTTTACAAATATACTTTTCAGGCTTTGCTGAAAGTCGAGGGACTTGTAACTTATACAGTCGGTTTTTTTGCTTGCAACTGAACGAAATGCAGCTGTACCAGCACGGGACTGACATTCCAGAGATGCGCGGATAATTTGCGGGGTTCTCTTCACCGTTTTCTTGCTTATCACTTACGTGCAGTTTTCTGACAATGTTCATACATTGTGGAGAGTATAGCAGAAGTCCACCACAATCCATGTAATTATTCACGCCTCGACACATTCGCCAACCCGCAATTGACCCAGTGTGACGGAAGTTTGGTAGGGCAGGTCCTCATCCAGCAGTGGATTGACAAAAACTCTGTGTTTCTAGATTTGAAGCTTTCGTGACTGCAGGGATTCATACTCTTAGTTTTTTCGGTAAAGTCACGTAGGTAAAAAATAAAATTAAAATTAATAAAATAAAAAAAAATCACGACGTTTCGGAGGCAACACATTTGCTGTATCAATTATGACTTTGAAACCCCCCGCCCACCTCCTACGCATTTCCCATGAATATGCTAAATTCCTCTTGATATGCACATTCTTTTTGTTAAGGCGCTCTTCTTCCACCTCCAACCCAGCTTATGTATAAGCTCCTAGCTTGGCAGTGTCTCATTCTTCACCTGAAGACGGCTGCTTGCGTTGTAGCCGAAACGTCGTGAGAATTATTTTTTTTTATTATGTTTTATTTTTATTATTTTATTACTTCCCTTCTACGTGACTTTACCGAAAGAACCAAGAAGATGAATCCCTGCAGTCACGAAAGCTTTAAATCGAAATTTGATACAGCAAATCAAGTGATACAGCAAATCTGGCTGTGACGGTCCCACCTGATGATGGAGACTTGTGTTGCCTCCGAAACGTCGTGATTTTTATTATTTTATTTTATTAACTTTAATTTATTTTTTTACCTACGTGACTTTACCGAAAAAACGAAGAGTATGAAACTCTATGTTTTAGGCACATAAGAGAGGCAAGTACTGTATAGATCGTAATTGGTATGTAGGCCTGCTTGCTTTGTACGGATGTTACACACACACAAATGGTTGTGCCAGTCCAGTAAATGCGATCGTTACACAATTTTAGAGTAACTCTGCCATCTGCTCATGTAAGCACTTTGAACAAAAAAACAAGGATACATTCCTCAGATCAACAAGATTATTTGGGCCTTCGGATCTAAGGTCATCTGTTTAATGATCACTTTTTACTCTTCACTGTCCACTGCTCAGGGATCCACTCTGCAGTGTTCACGGTTCACTGTGCACTGCTCCCCGTATATTGAATTAACGAAAAGGGCACTTTCATTAACGAGGTTAACTTAGCCAGATATTCCGGACTGCTCGTATCATGTGAATTCTGTGGGGGGAAAAACACATTGATTCAATTCACCGTAACGGCACACCAAGCGTGATTGCTGTGCAAAGAATGTTTGCTATTTTATTTATTTATTAAAGACTAGTTTAAGTTATTGGCAAACAGCTGCAATGCACTCTGCATTGGATATTTTCTCCTGAACTCCTATTGCTTGGCAATTATAGATGGTCATGGAAGCACAGAAGTAAATATATATATTTTTACTATAGTTAAGCAGTTTATAATCATGTCGTACATAAGGTAGATTACCATTCATTGGAGAAGGTTAATTATGGTGGTGCAATCGTTAGCATACTATGCTCCTAATCTGGTGACCCAAGTTCGATTCACAGCCATGACTCATATCAGTGGTGACATATTTCCCCCACATCTTCGCAAACAAACACAGACCAGTATGGTAAAATATGATTTTTTTAATACTGTGACCGAAACGACATGAAGAGGCCTGAATCCAGCGGTGGCTTGACAAAGGGTTTTACATTGTAATGATTTTAAATATTATTATAAAAAATATGAGAAAAGTGACATTTTTCACACGTGTGTCTGTGTTCTGGCCAGACAAGGTCTCCTATGAGGAGCTGAAGCGGTTGCTGCAGAGCAGAGACGTCAGAGTGTTCGACGTGCGGGAGCCATGTGAAACGGAGGAGGGAATGATACCTTCAGCCATCAACATTCCAGGTACAGCCACAGCCATCTCAATCAGCCACTCCATAATTAATTGAATCGCATTTGTTTATTGATTCAATAATGAACTCTTTCACGGTACATGTTGCCTTCTACTAAATTCTACCAAATCTCTTTCATATCATGATCATCGTTGATATTTGAGTTAGATCACATGAGGAAAATGCTAATATGTGTTGTACAACCCTTCCTCTTCCCAACACAGCCAAATAAAGCTGTCACGTGAACAAACGTGCCATTTAATTTCTGCTTTCACAAACCAGTGTGTTGTTGAAGAGTAATCCCACTAAATTTAACATTTGGGTACAGACAATCCGCCGGTAGTGGCAAACACAATCATCAGGCAGTTGCCAGATTTGTGAAAATCTCCAGTGTTGGGCCTTAAAAAAGCCGAAGTGTTAAATTCCCTTTCAAACATTTATCCATTTCATTAATTCACTCATTGAAGTACAACCACTATTCACACATTCAGCCACTCATTAACTAATTCACCAAATTACATTTTTCTAATTTAATTAATTTAATCATTCCCTCATTCATGTACATCCACTTTTCACTAATTTAGCCAAATACTTTTCTACATTCACTCATTCATCAATGTGATCACTCATTAAGGTACAACCACTATCCACTCATTCTGCCAATCACTCATCATTGTATATACACATTCAGGTTACAGCTCCATTTCACTCATTCACTTTCATTTATTCACTCATGCATTAATTATTTCACTCATTCAGGTACAGCTGGTATTCGCTTATTCATTTATCATCCCTTCACAAATAGAATTATAGTTCAACACTGATATTCACTTACATTAATTGGGCACGTTAAACATTAAACTGTTGTTTTGCGATGTATATCATTAAATAAGGACTGACTACAGCACTGTACTTTCCGTAGACTTTCAACCACTTTGCACCCACATACCACCGCCCATTGCATAACCGCAAGCATTGTGATACAATCATTAAAAAAGAAAAACAAAAAACTGGTTCGTCTTCTTTCGCTGAATCCTGTTTCGTTGGCTTTTGTGCTGTGCTAAAGAAACAGAACGGTGATTTCGGTACAAAATGCTGTGTGCTCACTACGGTTTCACGACACAATATCAATATTTTACTAAATACGATGATTCATAGAAATGTCCGTTTCCCATAACTTTGTGAATGTATATGGCACCTCTGTTGTATTTTGATTCCTTTTGTCATGCTTTCAGTACGAATAAAGATGACTTAAAGGGTTCTTCAAGTGCAGTTCACGTAACACAAGCCTGCCACAAGTCTTCCAATCACTGCAACTTTACAATCTATCATAATAAAAAAAAAACTCGTAAACAGAAATGCCTTAAAATAAAAAGATATAATCTGCGACGTTTCGGGAATTACCCTCTTGGTCAGATATGAAGAAGAGCCATTGCCCACAACGTCGGAACATATTTAATATATTAAAATTTTTCTTACTAAATATATTTGTATATATACAGTTTACGTATATTTTCATATGTATATTCTTATTTGCATATTTTATATAAGTGTATTTTTCTTTTGAGGCGGTGTTATTGACGAGTATCTTGTTTGTTTTTTCTGTTGACTGTGCTTGCTAGTGCACCACCGCCAACACAGCAGCAGCAAGCAGCATCACCAAATCACGTGTTTACAATCCATAGTGCTGAAAATAATGACAAAATTAAATTAACCGCAAAAAAATAATTTTCATTAATCGCCAAGTCGTCCATTACGCTCGATCATATTTTACCCAGGATTAATTGAATGAATAATGGCGTATCACTTACAACTTTACAATTATTGCCTTTGTATGTGTGTCAGGATGTCAAATATACATTAAATAAATACAAGAGCAACGATAATCAATACTGATGCCACCATGTTGTCATGGTTAGCATACTGGACTTGCCATCCTGCTTCTGTCTACTCCTGAGAATAAATGGGCACATAACAGTTCGTCCATCGGCAGGTCGCGTGTGGTGAGGAAAAGTGTGAGTGCTCTCATTTTTTCCCGAGATGTCTCGCCAGCGTGGAAGAGTAGGCCAAATACCTCACAGAGAGGTTCTCTAGAGCTCCCTCTAGTGGAGGCCCTTCCTCCAGACGCGGCGTAAGAATGTAATAAAAGGCCTGCGCCACTTTATTACCTTTACTTAATCACGAAATATTGACATTTAACAAAACGGACGATACCATTATCGTGAATCTTATATCGTGGCATCACCACATTGCGGCACACCCTCGTGCTTCAGCCAGTGCGAAGTTGGCGATGAGAGTTAATTTTCCATCGGGGAAACAATTGTGCCACTTGTGATTTGGCCCAGATTTATTACATGGGTATAACATCACACACTTGCGGTTATAATACTGTACAGCAGAGGGGAGAACTCGACCAAGAGTACCGCCATCGTGGAGATGGAATGATGAGATAAGTTCATTTGTAAGAGTGAGATGGATGGTAGCAGCATTGGACCGTGAGGAATGATGACCGCATGGGGTGGTTTACATCCAGTAATGGATAGATAATGACTGTTAATGATATAATTCACATGTATAAATAACATGAATGCAAAATGTCAGAGAGAACACGGGTCTGTGCACTGCACACGAGTTATTTAACCTTTTTTAGAAAAATATTATTTCCATAACCCGCGCCCCTTTCGATGTTTGTCCCGAACACGCACTCCTGTGTTGCACAATGTTTTCAAGAACGTAATGTTCTTGTCGTTACTTGCTTTGTCTAACAAAAAAAAGATGACATTTTTATCTGGGCTTTTTGTTGTAATTTTTTTTATTTTGTTTGCAATATTTAAAAAAAAACACACCTTTGTGAGACGAATGTTTACAGTCTCTTTCTTCAAAATAACTTGTTTTAACAGGTGGCCCGCTGATATTGTCAGTACTCCTTCTGTCAACAACAAAACTGTGCTCGAGCTCACGATGGGGGATGAATGGACATGGCCATGCCACTTGACTGTAAATCCTCAGGTCAATGCTGTGATTGTTCTAAATACTTGTGATAGTATCTAGAATTATAATGATGCCCTTAAGAGTATGGGCCTAGCAATGGGATAATTGGGCAATTTTATGAAAGAGCGTAAATGTGTGAAAACACTGCCTGAGACCAGGGGGCTGCAATGTGACACTTCTATGCAGTGCTGCCAACTTCTCAAATCGGAAAATTGCCAAATTAACCTCAAAAGGTCACCAGATGTCGCAAAATATCACTTTTAATGTCGTCAAAATGTCACTTAGCAATTTACCAAAAGCGGTTCACGTAACTAAATTGATACAGAACACTTAATACACTACTGGAATCGCTCCTAAATTTGCATGTCCTTGTCCCAGAAAGTCACAGGAATCGTCATTAGTCGCTTTGCAAAAAAAAAAATCGCAAAGGAAAGCCAAAACATCTCTTGATCTCGTGACAAAAATCACGATGTTGGAAACACTGCTTACATGTGGTTACTGGCAACACTTACACAGCAATCGAATAAGCTCTAAATAGTTTGTTGAAAGGGGGGGGGTCAACATTTTCCACTCTCCTAACTCTCCTGCACCATTCTTTATCATCCCTCTCTACTCTGGACTGTGCGGGTCTAAACATTTCTTCCCTTGCTGTGCCCTTCCAGTGGGGAAGATCAACGACGCTTTCATCCGAGATTCTGGCACCTTCAAGGGCCTCTACGGGGTGGACATGCCGCACAAGGAAGACAACATTGTGGTTTACTGCCGATCTGGAATGCGTGGACAAACAGCACTTTACAGTCTGCGAAAACTCGGCTACACAAAGTACGCACTCTCAGTTCTGGTTTTAACCCATTCACAATGCGGAGACGTGTTTGTTTTGTCCAGGTCGAGGGCAAACTGGTGTCGGAGATCATTGTTCGGAGTTGGGATTCCGATCTGTTTCAGCGACAGCACTTGTTTAACCTCCAGGATTGTTACAGCACTGATAAATAATCCCTTGTGTTTTTTGGGGGTGGGGGGGAGACCAATAGTAAAGGCTAAAAACAAGCGTAGAACAAATATACCTTACAAGCAGGTATAGGCATGTTCATATTTTTTTTTACAAGCACTGGCTGATCTTATTTACAAATCCAGTATTATCTGGATAACACTCACTTAACCCAACCATTAATTTTGGGGCGCCACGCTGGCGGGATGTTAACTACCTCAACTAGTCTAGAGGAGATCATGGGTTTGATCCCGACCTTGATGCTTATATATTTGGAGTTTGCACGTCCTCCCCGTGGTCGCGTCGATTTTTCTCCGGGTCCTCCAGTTTTTTCCTTCACATTTCTAAAAATGCATTTAGAGAATTTGGCTGCGATAAATGTCCACATGATAAGCAACTTCGTTGAGCTATAATTTAATTTGTGGCCAGGTCGCTTCTGAACAGAGCTATATAGATCAGTAGGCCTTAACTGGTAAAATTAAAAATAATTCATTTTGGTTCAGTTTTAGTTTATATTTCTATTCTCTATTCTGTATCATGCATATTACTACATAATGGGCTTTTCCCCTATCCAATTGAAATACTGTATAAGTTAATATACTTTGATTTATGCACGTGACTACTGTATTTAGTATAACATTAATTCAGAGGCCTTTAGCTTACGATTGTTTTTTTTAAAGACCTTGTCCATCTGCTCCTTTGGGTGAGTAAGAGTTATTTTAACTAAATTTTCCATCAATGATAAAATGCACTTGTGTTTGACAGGTGTGAAGGTCTTTAATGGCCACAAGCAGACTTTGTAATAGCACCAAGATATGACCTGTTCACAACATACTGCCTCTGACTTTGAGGTCAAGATCGCGGTTTTAACTTTTAACACCCGGTCGTAGGTCATGAGCACTCGTTCCACGTTTATGTAACCCAGTCAACCTATTAAAATACAATTTCATAGTTCATATATATAAAACACATTCCTGCGGAGGGAGCTGGTAGGAACGTTGGGTTGCTCGGTCAATGGCCAGGGTCAACGGCAGCGTGGTGTATTCCGCAAATATGGCCGACTGTGAGGGCGGGCACAAGCCGGCGTGAGTAGGTTAAATGTTGAGTTTTATAAGGGCACCACGGGGTGACCAGCCCCTCCCTACCCAGCCACACCCTCCCCACCCAGCCCCTCCCCACCCTCCCTACCCAGCCCCTCCCCACCCTCCCCTCTCCAACCAGCCCCACCCCTCTCATTTTTTGATGCACGATGGACGGACACAATAATCCCCTGTGGGTTGGTGGAACCAGGTGGTTCCTACCAGTAAAAGCTAAATTCCAGCTATCCTCGATTCACCCATGGATACAGTCCTCCCCACGTTTTCTACTGGTCAGTGCAGGTTTGTGAAGAAGAGGGGAGAGGAGAGGACTGGGTCTGATATCACTTTCCACTTTAATTAGGCATGGCCAGGGATTAAACTCAGGAAATGGGTTCATAGCGCACCGTGCTAAGCCGTGTACCACTGCTCCACCCTGTAATTCATATAAAGGACGGGCAGAACAAGGAAGTGCTGCTGCTGCATTAGTCTTGTTCCTCTTCATTTGCGATCGTACAGAATAACAACAGATGAAAGAAAAACATAAATCATGAGATTAATTTATATCATGGAGGGAAAAATCAGACCTCGACATTCTGATTGGATGGTCCTTTTCAGACTTTGAGCACATTGATCAAAGTTCAGCAAATGTAATTAATAATTTAGTTAAATAACTTAAAATGTAGAAATGGTGAGTAATACTACTGATAGAGTGGCAGCCATAGCAGTGGACTCACTCGTGCATAAGGCCACCATGGAGATGGAGCAATGAATATGAATTCGCCTGTATGCAGGATCTAGATTGTTTCATTTCAAGAAAGGCAGTGATAGCGATGGCATTGGTAAGTCTTCATCCAGCAGTGGATAGATCATGGCTGATGCCGATGATGAAGTTACCTTAATTTTTTTATGAAAAGCCAAGTGCAATGTGGTCTCAGATTGTAAGTCACAATATTTTGGTTGACCATGGCCTTAAACATTACTTTTGTCTACATGTGTATGTTTAGTTGTTGAGCAGTGCTAACAATGAAAGTGGCAGTCAGGTGGTTTTTCATCTGCTTACTGCTGCCAAGTGGGTTCCCTACCCTTTATTTAGGCATTTGTAAATACAACGGGCAATTGTGTCGTTTAATAACTAAAACGCAAACAAATAAGTAACTGATTTTGAGGGCAATTGTAGCCAGCTTGTGTACACTGCACGGTGTCCTAGCAAGCAGGTTAAAATAACCAACAAGCCAGAAATGTCAACATTTCAGGGCCATGCGACTGTCACTGCCCAACAATATTAACAAGGACAGGACCCAGGGTGACTGAAGAAGGTCAACGGAAAGCATTCATCATCGATTCATCAAACAAGGCTGCATCCTCTGTTATTTATGCAAGTGTAATAAGGGACTCGATCCTGGTTCTGTCTCCGTCGTCCTTTATTCGGGTTCTTACACTTTTCCCGCACGGCCCTCGCTCAGAGCTCTCCCCTTGGCAGCTCCGTAGCTGCCCTCGCTCCCGTAGCCTCCACACCTCTGCAGCTCCGCTGCAGACCCCCTGTGCAGTCCTCCGGCTGCCCTCACTGCAGCCCCATCGCTGCCCTCACTGCAGCTCCACCGCTGCCCGTTGTTCCTCCGTGCTTGGTCACCGCTGGCCGACGGTGCCAAGTCTTACCCTCCGTGTATCTGGCGATCTCGCCACTCCTCGACCTCCGCCCTGCGTGGCCTCACTCTAACTCTGTCTCCCACACTCCCCCGTCTCTTCCGGTATCTCTCCCTTAAGACCTCACCCCTCTCTCCCACGTGACCTAACTCCTCCCCCCATGACGTCATATCCGCGAAGCCGTTTACGCCCGCATTACACAAGGATATATTATGCAAGCCGTCCACGAATTCAAGTTTTAAATAGAACCAATGCATTGGCAATGAATAATTGAGCCAAGTCAATGTGTATGTTGTTGTTCTGTTACTTGTTATACAGTGTATTACAATATCATAATTAGATTTCATCTAACATTTAAATAGTAAAAGCATCTCAAGGGAAACCATATTTGAATAATCAACACATACAGACAAAGTTAATCAATTTATTTGTACAAAAATCTAAATAAAATCACGGGTTGAACAGATTGAGCAGCAGCGAGATGCACACGCCATCTCGACCGCTGTAGCCCCACCGCATAGAAGAGGCTGATTTGTAATCGTTGGGGCCAACAACATCTGCAGCTATAGGGAAGATCGGGAGGGGTGACGTTTGGGATGGAGATGGAAGGGCAAATTTTAGGGAGTTTGTTTAGGCCATTACCATACCTGTCAACTCCTTATCAGTGGCTACCTTATTGCAGACAAATTCAGACCTTATTGGTCACCCCGTGCCCTTATAAATCTCAACGTTCATCCTACAAAGTCCCACCACAAAGTCCCACCACAAGGGAGAAACACAGACAAATAGACAAAACAATGTTTGCACATATTAAAAAGGCTGTATGCCGTATGGACCTGCAAACTCAATTTCCCTGTACAAGAATACGGGTAAACCGTATGGGTTGACAGGTATGCATTAGTAATCAATGGAAGAGGGATAGTTCTGCCCGATTCTATCTCGTTCAATTATTGTACGTTGTATGTACTGAATATTAGTTGTGAATGTACACTGAATGGGTATTACTTCGTGAGCAGTTTAAATTGTCTTTCCTATGGAGAGACTGGCTCCCTCCATACGAATGTGAAATTTCTACCACCGGCTCAACACCACCAGCAAAGATGAAAGATGGGCATCACCCTGCACTACTTCAAGCAGAGAGCAGCTGGAGTTCGATTCCCAGCCACAGCTAACAGCCACGGGGAGCAAACAAATCTGCTCCTGGGTTCCCTCCCGCCAACTGTTTCACCAACCCGCACTGACCAGAAAAAAAACCCTCGTTATCGGTGTGGCGAGGCCTTCATCTATTGGTGGATTGAGAATGGCTTAGATTGCATTTTTTGTAGAAGTTATACACTCGTATTTGTGCTGTTTCATTTGCAGGTCGCGCAACTACACGGGGGGCTACACAGAATGGAATTCCAAGGCCAAGAAGATGTGATTCAGCATCACCTTCATGGCTCTGCTCAGGCCAATGCGCACACCTGAATGACTTGATATTTGACTGTTTTCATATACAGTAATTACAGTATGTGTGTTGTATGTGTGTGTGTACACACGCACAGAATGTTGTCAATATAAATGTTTTTATTTAATTTTTATATATATATGTTCATGGTTAAATATTTAGTAAATTCAAACGTAATGCTACTGAATCATTTTGGGGGAAATAAGTGTATACAATTCAGGAGAGGGGTTTAAAATAATAAGTATATTACATGCTGCATAGTATATATTTGTGTATTTATGCAGTACAATTACACATGGCTATGATGCTATATACATTCAACAAACCTCTCTGACATTAATTGAGTCCACTATTGTGCTGGTGGGGTTTTTAATAAAATCTTAGACATAATATAATCATATCGGAAACTCAAATGATTAAACCAAAACATGATTGTTCTGATCGTGTCTTATCTTGTAGGTGCATACCTAGGCAGTGTGTTTCAAACACTTCAAATATTAATTTGAATGCTTTTTTGAATGAGAAAAACACTTCAATCTATGGTCAATGCATCATGGCACCCTTTTGATCTAACTCCAGTACATTTTCATAAGATACATCAATGGGTGTGACATCGATATATCCTGTTGGGTGGCACACTTCAGAACTTTAAAGCCTTTTCTCATTAATGGGAGCTCCAAGCTTGTGTCGGACAGCCCAAGAAACACAGCCTGGGTGCGTGTCTGTCTGTCCGTCTGTCTGTAGGCGGGAGGGAGGGAGTGTTATGGAATCATCCTGTTTATAAAACTGGCCAAAGTACTCAAAGGGTTGCCCAAAGTTAGAGATAGGACAGCCTGGGTGCGTGTCTGTCTGTCCGTCTGTCTGTAGGCAGGAGGGAGGGAGGGAGTGTTATGGAATCATCCTGTTTATAAAACTGGCCAAAGTACTCAAAGGGTTGCCCAAAGTTAGAGATAGGACAGGTCCTCTCCAGCACAGTCGCTATCACAGCCCCGTCGTCTCATTGCACCCTCAGCGCGCACCGCATCCTGCACACCTTCCATGAGTTCTGGTCATTAAATGCCTCCCGAGGACAAATGCATTCTGAAAATGATTCCAGAACCCCCATGAATGCGTATGAATGTTCTTCCTTGTTTGGATGAGACCTGCCTTTTGAAGCGATTCAGGGAGCAATATGCAGTTATTAAATGCTCAGAAATGCATTGTAAGCATATATGTATGGTTAATGGGTGCTCCATCTTCACCAACATAAGACTGTATTAATAGATGTGTTTTTAACAAATTGTAACATACGGTGTATAATGGTGAAGACCCATATGCATTTTTGAATGATGTATGAAGGCAACGATCGTGAAATGATATTGCACATAATTTTAGCATTGCATAATCCAGCTATGCTTAGAAGATGTTCATAAAATTTGCATGGAATTGTGTCACAAACATTTAATTTAGACAAAAAGAAAATCTAACTGGGCATGTCAGCTAATAAAAACTTTTTTTTTTGGTCCATGAAAAAAGATTGAAACACCAATTCCTCATATAGAAACAAATCAATTAGTAAACAGAACTTGTGTTTGAATATCAAAATAAGAAAACTTTTAAATATTTAAAACATTGACATTGAGTGCACTTTGGCAGAGCAGAAACTGGAAATAATTTATTTTTTTATCTTATAAATGAACAAAAGGGACACCATCATGCCAAATGTGTGCATGGGTCTCCATCTGTAACAAGTGAATATTTGACTAATGTATCCGCCATATGAGACACTCAGGAAAAGTGAGGCACACCCCAAACTTGCGCCTGGTGTTAATAAATATATACAAATATGGTCGCAAGCACATCTGTGTAGTGACATCGCTGGATGCCACCATGTTGTGGTGTAGTACCGGCCCTAGAGGGGCACGGTGTGCGCTGGACAATAGCGCTGGGTGGCACCAGGCTGTAAGTGCAGTGCCGGCCCTACAGGATAGGGTGTGTGAGTGCCAACCGAAGGCTAAGGTTGTGTGAGGCCATGGCACTCTGGTTGACCCGGGAGGACACGTGACCGGTTAAGTTGACAGAGGGGCCCCAAGAGAGGGCTAGGGGGGTCACGTGATTGGGACCCAGATCCTTCCCGAGGGTTCTGGAAGGTGGACGTGGCCAAGGGCGGAGCCGGCCACGCCACAGAGAATAGAAGCCGGGTCCCGAGAGGGACCAGCGTTGTTCATCTCGGGAAAGAAACCCTTCGTCTACGATCTCCGTTCAACGAGTCTTCCAGCACGTGGACCCGGGCAGATGTTGTAGTCCCGGGTCCGTAGTAACAGTTAAGTGGTAACTAGTGTAGTTAGCCGGGTGGTCACCACCTTAGGTTGTTATTCTGTTAAGGGGAAGTTACCCCGTGTGTTGGAACTGAATAAATGTGTTGCCTCCAAAGTCTACGTCTGCGACTCATGGCACCCATTACATATGTATCCACAACGTCTACTTTAAAATGCAGGTGGGGGGGGGGGGGTGAAAGTGCATCTTATAATGCAGATAATAGGGTTATAGTTTTCCGACTAGCCGAGGGGCGCCACGGTGACGAGATGTTAACTACCTCGCCCGGTATACAGGGGTCGTGGGTTCGATTCCAACCCTAACACCTGGATATTTAGAGTTTGCATGTTCTCCCCGTGGTCGTGTGGATTTTTCTCCGGGGTTTCCCTCCACATTTAGAGTCGTGCATTTAGAGTGTTTGGCTACAATGCATTTCCACACGTTGAGCCACTTCGTTGAGCTATCATTTGTGGCCAGGTCGCTTCTGAAAAGAGCTATATACTTCAGTGGCCTTACCTGGTAAGATAGAAATAATTAAAAATTTGACAAAAAATTGGATGTTGCTTGTATGAAACAATACGAAGTCTGATGGCACCCATAGGAAGTCTGATTCGCACACGTGTTTATGCAAGGACACATTTTGGAGTCAATACTTGTACTTTACTGTTGAACAGTTTATTAAATGACACGAGTATACAAGAAACAAACCGGTGTTATTCGTGAAGCAAATAGTACTGGATTCAATTGCAATATATTTTTTCATTCACCAATCTCTAGCGAAATGATTCAGGACATTATACAATTCATCATTTTACTTTTGGCCAAATATGTTTTTATCCATAATTATTTCCGCTAAAATTATCAACCTGTAATTCATTCTCATCTTTTGTTGAATCATCGTAGGATAAGACATCTGTGGTAGAGTTGGGAGGGGAGCAGAGGCAGAGTCATACACTCACTGCGATATGTATGCATGTATGTTGAACTTCGTTTGCACCGAACGATGCCAACCGTGTTAATTGGAGGTGTGGGGGAAGGACAACAAACTAAACGCAAAACGCAATTTGAAAGAAATTATATGAACCTGGTGACTTGAGTTGTTACTCGCACCTCCAATTAGCACGGTTGGTTGCGAAATAAGTTTAAAATACTACTGCTGTATACTTTATTTTTTTTTATTTTTTACCAGGTAAGGCCCACTGAGCTAAATAGCTCTTTTTCAGAAGCGACCTGGCCACAAATGACAACTCAACAAAGTGGCTTATCACGTGGACATTTACAGCAGCAAAATACTCTAAATGCATGTTGAGAACTTGCAAACTCCAAATATACAGGCGTCAGGGTTGGGATCGAACCCACGACATCCTGCATACCAAGCGAGGTAGTTAACATCTCACAACCATTGCCGGCCACGGCTACCATCAGTGGCAAGTTATACCTGAACCGGCCCTGCCGCGCCTGCCCCCCCACCACCTCACTTCACCAATCCGCACAGTAACCAGCGCGGCGAAGGTGAAAAAAAACCACTCGTGATGGACACGGAATGCCAAGGCCTTCATCCAACAAGGGACTGACAAAATGCTGCAAATTCTGTGTAGATTATGGAGGACAGTTTGAGTACCTTAATGAGCAACAAAGCAGCGTCTTAGCGTACGTGGATGCGGATTGACTTGGGATCAACGCGGTGGTTGGGGGACGCCTTTCTTCGGTGGTTTAACAGCTTTTGCTTCAATTGCAGCCACCTGAAATGGCACCGTATCAAACTCACACGTGTGTATCTTGCGCCTGTGCAAGTGGTGCATTTTTGTTCATACACGTAGGGAGTTGAGAACAACTCATGTGCTCATGAGAGTCACTCTCTGGCTCTCTCTCGTGGGTGCTCACATCTTTACATTTTGAGGTATCTGAAGCTGAAAGTGAATGTGTATAATCTACTCAATTATAATGATATACTCTTGCATCCTACGGGTGTAACGATGCATCCGTTCAACGATACAAATTCTCAAAACTCATAATATGAATCTAATATGTAATCACATTTCATTTGTATTTCATGACTATTCAAAAACGAATGGCCTGCGTGGAAGAATAGGCCAAGTGCCCTCTAAAAGGTCTCTAGAGCTCCCTCTAGTGGAGGGTCTTCTGCTGATTGTAGCGTGAACATGTAAATGTTATATTCATGCAACATTTACGACGATATAATTAACTACATTGTACAAACAAGATGGAAATGTTATGAAGTAGTGTAAATGAGACGGAAACAAATGATGAAACATCAAATGTTCCTGGAATCAAATTACAGTCGTGAAGGACAAGAAATCATTGAATCTCTGTATGAGTGACTCACTCCACTCTTCGTGAATACACATGCACGAATGTACACACATGTGATGTGCTAAACTCGGTATGCTAACTTCTCTTGATAAACTGCTTTAATGAAGAGATGTTACGGACCAGGTGACATGGCATTTTATTGTGACCTTGTGCTGACTGCTGCTTGCATCTCTTTGAATAACCCGACGAACAAACGCTGCTCTCGATAATGCTGCCATTGTGAATTGGATATGATATTATTGAGAGTGACAAAAAGGAAAAGGTGAAAGATCAGGAAACATTGCTCAAGATCAATGCTTGTAAAATGGTACAAATCCAATAATTGCACTTCAGCAGGCTGACAATAATTGTCCTGCAATGATCAATAATGGTGTGCCTCATCTACGATCACGTTCGTATGTAGATACAATACTTTTGTTTTATTCGTTAGCGCCTCTTTACTGCAAACATGCTTGAGAATGTGAATTTTTTTACACTTTGGATTTTTTTTTAACCACATTCACTTTTATAATCATGTGTTTTTTATTCATATTTTAATCTGTTAATTATGCTACAAGCATCATCCTTGTCGTTAGCACCTGCTACCGATTAAAGATAAATGTTCAATCAGGGAAAAACTTACACCAAGATACCTTTGGGCCCTTTCACATCAACATAACAGTCCAGGAACCGTGTTACTTGCCCTGTACTGCAGATGGCAATGTCTAACTGCGCTTGAATGTTAACTCCTCTATTTTGTCTTTGATAATACTGTATTTGAATGAGCTCAGAGCTGGATTCAGTCCAGTCAGGCGCAATGCCACCACCGTATCATTGATTTTTTACAATTCTAGGTCACTGAGCCGACACCATCAAACTCTCTGCACGGGAACCGTTTCCGCTACACAGGAATACATTCCAGAAACCCATTCAATGCTTGCTCGGCATCTCATTAACCTGCCATTTCCCCATTGTAAAACATTTATACTGGTAGGAACCTCATGGTTACACCAGCCCACAGGGGATTATTGTGTCCGTCCGTCCGTCGTGCAGGGAGGGGCTGGGTGGAGAGGGAGGGGCTGGGTGGGGAGGGTGGGGCTGGGTGGGGAGGGGCTGTGTGGGGAGGGGAGGGGCTGGGTGGGGAGGGTGGGGAGGGGCTGGGTGGGGAGGGGTGGGGCTGGGTGGGGAGGGGCTGGGTGGGGAGGGTCGGGCTGGGAGGGGTGGGGCTGGGTGAGGAGGGGTTGGTCACCCCGTGGTGCCCTTATAAAACTCAACGTTTAACCTACTCACGCCGGCTTGTGCCCGCCCTCACAGTCGGGCATATTTGCGGAATACACCACGCCGCCGTTGACCCTGGCCATTGACCGAGCAACCCAACGTTCCTCCTAGCAGCTCCCTCCGCAGGACAATGTGTTTCTGCCCCTTTTCGTGGTCACCTGACAGCTTGGTAGAGACCCCAGCGGTTGAGCGGTGAGCTCGTTGCAAAGCCGCCTCTTTTAACGAAGCTGCGTCTCCGCACGTTCGTTTCTGTCCACTCTGACCGGAGCAAAGTCCTCACCTCTTCCTGCAGCCGCACGAGGCTGTTGCGCAGGTCCTTGACCTCTTCGATGCGCTGGACAATGCAAGGATGGACAATGGCACATGGAGTCAACGCGTGTTTTGATTTTGATCGCTCAACAGAAATTGAGGTTTCGTGATGTGCATTGTCGTGTACAATATTGAATTGATTTCTCTTTATCGCCATGGTTGTGCTGCGTCTATGTGAGGTGTATGTTTCGGTACAACATGGAACACATCTCAGAGAGACACGGAACACATGCTAGAGTTAATGGTTACACTTATTAAGAAACTTGCTGACTGGTATATGGTGTTCTGAATTTCACTACTGGTCCGATTCAATACAAAGTCTGTAACTCATACATTTGTAGAAAATAAATAAAAACATGGGTTCATACATAATAATTTGGAACACACGGTTTTTAAAATTATGTTTGTCAATGGCGGAGCCAGGATTTTCAGGTAGGGGGGGCAACCCCTACAGCAATAAATAATGATAGAGGAGTTGTTAGTAAGTAAGGACTTGTCCCTTGCTTTTTAATGGATGCGTGTGCGGCGATGGCAAGGGTCGAATTCGAACCGCGTTGTGTGATCGGCATCGCGCTCGCTGAAGGTGAATGCCTTCAGGGAAGTCGTGTCCTGTATACGCAACTGCGCACAATTCTGAGTCACTTATAACCGCTTTGCCGTTACTTATTGCCAATTATGGACTCAGACTATTGTCCTATCATCTCATAGAGTTCCTGGCACATAATAATATGCTACACAGTGGCAGTGGGGTCGCAAAATTCCGATTTATTACTAATAAACCTCAATGATCCTATCGAAATTAAGGATTTCGATCGGATCATTGGGGGGCACGTGCCACCCCACCTCTCCCCACTGGCTCCGCCAGTGATGTTTGTACACTTAGAGTTGGGCTTAACCTATTGTCACTGATTTGCTTAATCGTCTTGCAACCAATCCACAACCACAACCACCAGTAGTGGCATAAGCAGTAGTAGCAGTGTGAGTGTGCATGAGTCATTGGTTTGTGGAGGGATTGGGGGGGAAATAGAAAATCGTGTCAAACATACTGAGCCAGAGGCGTGTTTTCTGAGTTAATGGTTTTGGCACACCTCCAAATCCATTTAGCAACAGAAAAAAGCGCTCCCGTTCAGTGCAACGATGCCTCTCTCATAAATGCCCTTCCACTGACAACACTGCCCGTTTGCGGCACCCCCACCACCACCACCAACCCGTGCCAGCTGCCACAACGTGGAGAGTGAATTACAGACGGCGTTAAATGCCATTGCGCGCTTCAAGAGGTTGACGGGGATGGGGGGGGGGTCAACGTGAACTCACTTCCTCGGCGATTTGTTCAAACCTCTCCTCGTGCTCGGCAGCCCTCACGGCGAGGGCGACGAGCCGGGAGTCGACGTCTGCCAGGACCCGAGAGCTCCTGCCAGTCGAGTCGTGCATGTCGCGTGTCATCGTGGCGGCGAGCTGCAATCCCCCGGTACAGCAACAACGAAAACAATCACGACAACAACGACAGCAACAACGGGCGCGTTTGCACAACGCGGTGGGAATCCATAATATAGGGGGGGGGGGGCGGGGGGTTAGATCGCGTAAATATCAATGTGTCGTTAAACCCGCCACCACCCGACACAGCCGATTTAGTAAGGGTTGTCACGAAAAAATTGCGTGCCAATTCGTTACTAGTACAGCAAACCGGTGTTTTGGAAAGCACAACATTTATCATCTGAACACGACGTTTCGCCAGTAGTTACAACGAGCTTCATCAGGCGACAGCCAGATTTGTTTAGGTCGGGTGTGAATCCAATATATATTTTAAAAAAATGTAGGCAATTGTAGCCGGTCCGCCCCGTCCCATCTCCTCCCATCGTGAATCCTTTCGGGAGTGGGGGGGGGGGCTAAATAGACAACAGCAATACAAAATTTGATTAAGTTCGGAGACAGTGAGTAGGTACTCTGTGTTCTGTTCTCCGGAGACGTGGGCGACTCGATAACAGCTGCAATAGCGATCAGAGGACACCCTCCACGTCACAGCACCGCAGCTGAATTCCTTGGTCCAGAAGAGGGCCCAACATCTCAATTTGGGACATCCCTCGTGCTCTGCTGTGCACGTGGGGGCTCGGGGTACAATCTCCGGTCACCATTGCCTGATCTTAAATCATCGTAAAAATACGCACCTGGCTCTCCACAGTTGTGCGAAATGATTTCTTAGGACCCTTTTAGTTACAGAGTGCAGAATTGTTCATGCGATTCATGACAGGCGAACCTATACCGGCTTCACAATCTGGAATTACAGTCAAGGCTTTTAGCCTCTGGATTTCAATAGTGTGTGATTTGAATTTCAGGTCTGCTGAATTGTAAGAGATGCCCAAACATCTCCACGTCTACACCCACATCGTAGCTAACCCTATGTAAATCTCCAAACGTCAAGATTAAAGCACAGCAACCCACTTGAAGCCCCCTCACTCAATCCGTGGAGAGCAACCTGGGACAAGGCTGACGTTCCTAACAAGCACTCTTTTTGCCGACCCCGCATAAAACGTTCCCGGGTTCCACTTTGCTCCGCAAACAATGATCTGTAATTGAACCGCGTCAGAACATTTGCACGGCAGAGGCAGCCAGCTCCTATCCCGATGGAAGATTAAGAATGGCCGACAAGTGCGACTGCAGTCACCGATTTCAAACGATGGACGGCATGACACCGCTGCCCACCTTGCCAAACTACTGGCAACATTTTAGATATTCACCGATTTCAAACGATGGACGGCGTGACACCGCTGCCCACCTTGCCAAACTACTGGCAACATTTTAGATATTCACCGATTTCAAACGATGGACGGCGTGACACCGCTGCCCACCTTGCCAAACTACTGGCAACATTTTAGATATTCACCGATTTCAAACGATGGACGGCGTGACACCGCTGCCCACCTTGCCAAACTACTGGCAAAATTTTAGATATTCACCGATTTCAAACGATGGACGGCGTGACACCGCTGCCCACCTTGCCAAACTACTGGCAACATTTTAGATATTCACCGATTTCAAACGATGGACGGCGTGACACCGCTGCCCACCTTGCCAAACTACTGGCAACATTTTAGATATTCACCGATTTCAAACGATGGACGGCGTGACACCGCTGCCCACCTTGCCAAACTACTGGCAACATTTTAGATATTCACCGATTTCAAACGATGGACGGCGTGACACCGTTGCCCACCTTGCCAAACTACTGGCAACATGACTCATGCACACTCACATTGCTACTACTGCTTATGCCACTACTGGTGGTTGTGGTTGTGGATGACGATTAAGCAAATCAGTGACAATAGGTTAAGCCCAACTCTAAGTGTACAAACATCACTGGCGGAGCCAGTGGGGAGAGGTGGGGTGGCACGTGCCCCCCAATGATCCGATCGAAATCCTTAATTTCGATAGGATCATTGAGGTTTATTAGTAATAAATCGGAATTTTGCGACCCCATTTTAGATATTCACCGATTTCAAACGATGGACGGCGTGACACCGCTGCCCACCTTGCCAAACTACTGGCAACATTTTAGATATTCACCGATTTCAAACGATGGACGGCGTGACACCGTTGCCCACCTTGCCAAACTACTGGCAACATGACTCATGCACACTCACATTGCTACTACTGCTTATGCCACTACTGGTGGTTGTGGTTGTGGATGACGATTAAGCAAATCAGTGACAATAGGTTAAGCCCAACTCTAAGTGTACAAACATCACTGGCGGAGCCAGTGGGGAGAGGTGGGGTGGCACGTGCCCCCCAATGATCCGATCGAAATCCTTAATTTCGATAGGATCATTGAGGTTTATTAGTAATAAATCGGAATTTTGCGACCCCATTTTAGATATTCACCGATTTCAAACGATGGACGGCGTGACACCGCTGCCCACCTTGCCAAACTACTGGCAACATTTTAGATATTCACCGAGCAACACCTTGCAGCTGTTACACTGGCTCGCTCACCAACCTCGACGTGACCACCTGATATGAAAGGATGGCTGCTGTCAGTGGCATGCTTGGGCGCACAGCCTATAATGACTGATTTACATCATTGTTAAGTGTACGCTCACTGTTTTTGAGCCATCCACGTGGGTGTAAAATAAAGTATTCCGCCCTCCTTCACGCCCACTGTTTAGTCTGCAGAGGGTGCTATTGTCAAAGCGAACCCACGAAGAGGACTACAGAACTTGAATGGTATCAAAGTTGAGCGAAACACAATTGAGATCAACTCATAAGGTTGTCATCCTGTTAAATAATATGTGAAATGTGTTGATACTGATTGCTTCATCGTTAGTCACGGTCAATGCACTGCTGGATGAAGGCCTCCACAAACTGCCACCGCCTCTCACAATCTTACGACGTAATATTCCACCTAGCACCTACCTGCACATGAACAGATTGCGTCTCTGCATTACAAGATATGCAATCAGCAATGTAGAAATACAAGAAATGCATTCAGAAATGGAGAAATCGAGTGGTAATTGATGATCAGTTAAAGATCAGAAGTAAAGTTAATTTAATCGATTTAAGTCCCCCATGAACTTGTTTGTGCGTGTCATTCAGAAACCGTTCAATATAAGATCGTGGTGTTTCTTTCATTTGATAGCGCGTTAAACAGCCAATATAATTAAAGAGAGAACCATTGTTCTATCTTTTATTGTTTTTGAGATATTTCGGATTAAAGCGGTTCTTAACGATAAAATACGCCTCGAAAACAGTAAAAGATAGGAGCTTCCCCTTATAGAGTATTACGTTCATGAATGTGTGTTCTTTCCAATAACAAAAAAACCCGGAATATTTAAATTCAGTGGTTTCCGATGGGTTTGTCTTTAAATCTAAGAAGTTGAATCAAGTCGTCAACAATTTTTGTGTGTTTTTTGTGGAAAAATACAAACTTTTGGAGTAGTTAGTGTCTTACCATAGATTTTAAAAATCATATCAGGTTAATTATATTTGTTCAATACGTTTGCCTGGTGAAGTTAAGCATCATGAACTAGTTATGAATACATTGTATCTTACACGTTCTGTCTCTTGGCCTATTTTCTGCTGGGTCCCACTTATCGCCTGCTGCAGGGCTGTTATCGCAACTTGAAGATGTTCCTTCAACTCATTGGTTTTCTTCTGCAGCTCTTTAACTTGAGAATCTCTACCGTAGAGAATAAGAAAGCACAGTACAATTCACAGTTACTGGAGCAAAAACTGACATCACTCCATGTTAAGATTCTGAATAGCTGAATAAGGATATAAGTCTTTAAAAGTTGAATAACCACATTGAGTAAAGCTACAGTATATCAGAGAGCTTAACATTAATTAAACAATAAATAACAGATAATTTTGCTGGGTCTAATTAAATATTATAAATTGCAATACCTGTTGTGGTCTAGGTATTAGTTTAAGCATCTATTCATAAATGATGCACAGATGGATAAAGAGCTAATTTAGCACATGCAATATTGACTAGGTGGTATCACAGAGCACCTGTAGTTTAAATTCTTTGGGTCTTTCGGTAAAGTCACGTAGATAGGTTCAAAGAAAATAACAAAAAATGACGACGTTTTGATCGCAACACAAGCGGTCGACATGATGACGACCGCCAGAGTCCAAGTTACGCCTATCCATAGTAACCATTCCATCCTCTTTTTGCTACACTGATGAATATATATATTTTTAAAGGACAATAATGACAGATAGATGTGTCGTGCCAGAATGCTGCAAGCAGAATGCTGCAAAAGCATTCTTGGACTTTTTTTGGGCTGAAATGAAGCACTGATTACATGCAAACGATGCAATCGTTTCGCGAGAGATGTCAATGTTCGAGGTCACCTGCGATGTTTTGGAGGGTGCAGTCAGAGAGAGAGAGAGAAAGGGCTCATTGCAAACGATACCTTTTCATTATCTCTGCCTTGACGACTTTTCTCAGCTCGTGTCGGCTTCGGTCAAGGTTGCTCGCGAGTCCTGCGACGTCTTCATCCATCTTGCGGTACTGTTGCATTATGCTGTTGCTCTCCACCTCACACATAGCACTCGGAAGGTTTAGACAAGCTGCTCTTTCGAAGAAAATGTTGTGCGCTACCGTCACATTCACCATGTGTTCATACTGTATATAACGTTCTGCCACTCAATGAGTCAATCCTTGAAGAGAAACTTTACCCTTTGTAATGCCTGCTGTGATCAGTTTAACTTTCACGATCACGACTATGGCTTGCACACATTTCGTAATGCAAGATTAAACTGCTGGAGGCCAAGTACATCTTGGAAAAACAGCGTCAATACTGTAAATGTCGCTTTCCATGATGTGGCAGAATAATCATCTCACAGTTGGAAGGTCGCAGGAGTTCATTCAAGTCATTATCTCTCCAGGGGTGATAAAATGCAGACCAATTTGTGGAATGTCCTTGTCCTTTGTCAATGCACTTATGAATGAATGCCTCCCCATGCTGTGTTAGCCACAGGGGGTGTTTGACCATACTTCACCGCACTCTCCTGTGTGGGGTTGGTGAAGGGTAGGCCCAGCACTGCTTCAGATGTCACTTGTACTGATATTAGCCGTGACCGGGAATCATACTCATGCTCTTGAGTTCATAGCGCTGTGCGCTAACGACTGTGCCACCCATTGAAAATATTATTATCAGAGTATTGATAATAAGTGCTCTAATTTGAACAATGCTTTTTAGTTCTCTCCAACGAAGGTTCAATGCATTAATGCATTAGCTCTGTCCGTCTTTCTGTCCATTTATCTGTCTCGAACATTGGGTCACAATAACTCGAGGACAGACGATTAATCACAACTTAAATTCAAGTCAAGAATTGTGCTGCTATTAGGGACACTTTGCCATGCCTTTCAAGCCTTTTCTCATTAATAAATCGTCAAGGTCGTGTCGGACAGCCCAGAACACGCAGCCTGGGTGCGTGCCTGCACGTCTGTAACAGGGAAGGTCACGATAGCTCTCCTAAAGACGATCCAATAACAAAACTTTAGCATGAAGTTGCCTTGCTATTATGGAATTACCCTCCTATGAAAAAAACTGGGCTAAATGATTAATAGAGATCCAAATTTTGGGGATAAAAACCCAGTGGTAATGGCTAAGACTTTTCGGCCAAGGCAATAATAGCATCAAATGCCATGCGTGCCTCGTCTCTCCATGATGCCCAATTGTGAGATTATCTCATTTGGCAACTCAGAAGGTAATGCTATTATCTCGAATTAATTACTAGATTTTTCTGGGGGCAAATACGTATTGGAAAGCTTGACATTTGCCACGCATATGCATCATTGTTTCTGCCTTATTTAGCATCAAATTGCGCTGGTCGCTGATACCTTCTGCAGATCACGAAGAGCCGTCAGCTCCTGCTGGTGCAGCCGCTGCAGTGCCGTCAGCCGCTTCTCGTTGTCTTGCCGAAGGCCTTTCTCAAAAGCCATCTGTCCACATTCCAGAGCTCGCATGCGCTGGACACAACAATTCCGTCAGTATTATGCATTTAATAAGCTAAAAATACGTTAATTCATTTTAGCTGCAATTTAAAATTCGATTATGTAATCTGAGTTATGAAAAACCCAGTCATTTATAATGTACTTTGCAGTCTGACTTCTCCTTTGCATTGTTGTGCACATTTATTAACGTCCTTAGGCAGTGCCAGATTGTCTCCAAAGTGATCACGGACGGCTTAAAGCCTCAGAGGCACAAGGCAGCAGTAGGCGAAAGTAGCTTCACTGTACTAATGATTTGTAAAGAAGATGGAACTCATTGTTGTGTTCTATGGGAACCTCATTTGCCAGTAAAAAATATGATAATTGGTTCTTTACCCTTCTATCTGGCAACAAAACTGACACCTTTTTACAAGGAGTCATGTTTGCATAGACCGCAATACCTGCAGTCATAATACAAACAAAAGAACATAACTCTGATAATGTGCACTGTCCGTAAAGTTGATTGATTGGTCCAACCCATATGAGACTAGGCTCTAAGGAAACCTGTCTCGGGTGTGGATCAATCAACTTTACGGACAGTGCACATTATCAGAGTTATGTTCTTTTGTTTGTATTATGACTGCAGGTATTGCGGTCTATGCAAACATGACTCCTTGTAAAAAGGTGTCAGTTTTGTTGCCAGATAGAAGGGTAAAGAACCAATTATCATTGTTGTGTTGCTGTCTAAATTAATATGGCCACAATTGTGACCCTTGATTTGATTTAAAACAAGGCTGTGTGCATTATATACGCAGGATGGTGATATCGCACAGCAAGGTCCGATGGGAGGACCAATCCTATTGGCTACAAATCTATTTTTGTCTATGAATAATTAGTCTTATTACCTACAGCCAGCATTAACTGTTTCGTCAAATTAAGTTTCTTCTTCATAATTTACAGAGATTGTTAGCGTCGGGTTTTGCTGTGCACTTTGGCATAGCTACCTTCTCGATTGCCAGGAACCTCTGTAGAGCCTCCTCCCGCATCTTCATTTCCTTCGACACAATCTTCCCGCTCACCTCGTCCACCATCTCTGAAAGCTTTCCCTGAGACGTGTGAACATTTCATTCGGGATTATTCTCGTGCCAACAAATTGAAGATATCGGTTGTAAGGACACAACTGGAGTATTTTTTTGACGAGTGAACTTAATAATGAAAAGCAACATATCAGTATACGGTATGAAGAAAGTTTCAATCAGTGCATATTAGCTTCTATAGTTAATAGATCACAAACATGGACACTGCGAAAGAAAATGCAACAAAAGCTGAAATGATCACAAGGAAGCGCGAAGAGGTTCATACTTGTTATTACAATACATTGAGAGGTAGAATAAGGAATACATAGAGAATGCATGAAGTTGAAAGAGGTATTGATGTAGTCATACTCTCTCCAATGACACGTGCCTTCACCATTCACCACTTAATTTGTTTCCCGCTTCGTTAGCTGCGTTATCACGATGTGTAGGAATAACTAAAAATACTCAAGAGCGAATGGTGAGCAGTGATATAGCTTTCACCTTCCTGGCATCTTTTAATTGCCACTTCGACCTTCAAAGCGGCTTTCATTTCGCTACTTTGACCTTTGCAGGCCGAATTTAATCAAAACAAGCGCGTTCCAAAGCAGGTTAATTTAATGGTTACTTTTTTTTTATTACTTACACCTCTCATAGGCTCGAGGGTGCTGTTATTGATTGATGAAGTGAAATGATTTGATGCAACAACATACGTGAACATGCCCTCAGCTATTTTTCATTTGAGATTTGTATGGACTATTGATCATTGTAAATGCTGAATTCATCAAACGTGCATTTAGGTTCATGTTGCACGCTTTGGATGCCAATGGTTAACACAGTATATAGTAGATTATAATTCTAGGTTTAACATGAAAAATAAAGAATGCTATGATTTTTTGCCTTCAGAAATCCTTCAAAGTATTACTTTTTAATTATTCCAATGATTCTTAAAAATAACTGAAATTATATTTATGGTGATGTGTTAAAAATGTTACATAAAATAATTTAATCACATTTTCAGTTGCAGTCAAGTGTGAATTGTATATTTAAAGTTGTATGTAGTTATAATTCAAATAGCTGAGAATTCATTTTGTAAAAAAAAAACTATGTGGCTTCTGCCACTGCACACTGAAGTAGAGCCATGACTCAAGTGTTGTTCTTGCACCTTTACATAAAAGCACTCCTGAAACCCACATAGAACACCATATTACGCCAAATTCTCTGGAGTGTAAGCCCTCAAGGCTCAACAACCATGACCTACAAAAAATAATAACACTTTGAATACTTCTGGTATCAGAAATGCACGCTGAGATTCTATATTTAAGTCAAATCAAGTCATTGCAATTCAGTACAGCCTATTCATTTAAATAATGTCACACGAACTGAAACCCTGGCCAGATTCTACAAATTTCCATTTAAAGAGGTACATTGCATGGCTACATAGTAAAAGCTTCAAAGTTAAGGCAAACACTTTGAAGTTTAAACAAGAGGTATAATTTTGGCAGGCTTTAAAATTATTTGTAATTTGGGGTCGAATTTTGGTACAGTAATTAGTGCAATGTGCTACTAAACCAGCCACCTGAGTTGTATTCCTGGCAACATCTAACGTCAGTGGCCAATTATATTTGAGCTGGTCCCAGGTACCCCCTCAACCGCTATGCACTAACCAGCACGGTGAAGTATGGTCGAACCCCCATGACTGAGATGGCACAGGGAGATCTGCATCCAGTAGTGAAAGACAACGGGCTGTAAATTATATTTGTATTTAAATATGTATAATATGTTCACGTATAGCCCATTACACCTGTCTTTTGTGCAAGGTGGTCACCCATCCAATCACTATCCAAAGTCAACCCTGCTTGGCTTCCGAGATAGGACAATGTCGGACACAATTGAACAGCCAAATAGAAAAATGTAGATGTTGCAGTGGAACATTGTATAAAGCGTAACGTATCATTGTGTGATGTAGGGGAGCACCAAACACCTGCATGAGCGCCCCCTGTCCCTCCGTCTCCTGCTGTCGCTCCTCTATGTGTCCGCGCAAGGCCTGTAGCGTCTCCGCGTGCCTGCGGTCGTGCTCCACTTGGGCTGTGCTCAGTTCATTCAGCCTGGTGATGGGCAGAGACATCCATGGCAGAGACATTATCATTGGCATGCTGTTTCTGTGCAGTGTCTTGATATGATGTAGACGCTGCATCCATCTAAATGGTCGCTGCTGATGTTGTACTTAACGCTTTGATTTTACCAGAAACTATTGACAGAAAATTTCGGGACGATTGGCAAACCGTTCATATGTTTTGTTACAAATGGGGATACAGTGTATCTCGGCAATGTTGTTCTCATGTGTTCAAGTCACTGGTTATAACTTGGAATAATATGGTATTCAATTGTGAAGAGTTTTGTGCAGTACTGTAGTTTCAGTACTATTCTAAAGACAAATTAGAGACATGGTACAATCATTGTGTGGCACATTAGGAAGGGACCACTATTTTAATTATGTCCTTGTGCAGCAAGGGAGTAAAGTGTGGTTCTGTGAAAGTCCTGATGTGCTGTTCAGTGCATCAATGGACGTGTGAACAGCAGCATGTGATGCCTGAGTTGGGCCTGTAGGTGGCTGGCAGGGTTAATGATTAACCGGACTTGGACGCCAGTCACATGGTTAATGGCGACTGAAGAATTACTGTGTGTGACACACGTGCTGCTACATTTTACAGAGTGATGGTGCTGTTCTTCACAAGATTGCTATTAACCACAAAAAATGTGTCTGCCCTCGATTTGGAGCACCTGCCCACGTCCTTCATTTCGAGTGTGCAACAATTGAATCATCATCCACGTGTACATTGAAGAGAAATGGAAGGTTATCTCAGTTATTCAGTGGAAGAAGTATTGTTGAAACAAAATGTTCATAATGCTGTGATTCAGTGCAAAATACATGGAATGGTAATTCGTGACAACTCTGAAAGTACTCAAATGCACTTAGCAGCGGTCAGAATTAATAACTAAAAGTGGATATTTACGTAAAAAAGTTGCATGTAATGTGCATCCTTTGCGATTTGATGAATTATAAAGATTTTGGGTCAGAGGTTGTATTCGATAATCTTTTTTGGGATATTGTGATGACTGTAGCAGCCTCTAGTGACAGCAGTTATCACGTAAATATCTTACATACAAGGCATACGAATTCAACAGTCAGTTCCTACACGCTTGATTCGATGTATATACAGCAAAATATAGGTTCGATATCTATATCGATCAACTAATCATTGCACAATTACATCTGTAATATAAAGCTTGAGTTATAGAAATGTATATATGTGTGTATATCGATACTTACCTTGCCTCCATAGTCTGAATCAGACTTCTTTTTTCAGATTCCACCATTGCCTGCTTGTTTCGAATATCTAGCAATGCATTGTGGATATCAGAAAACCTACGAACAATAAGAAATAATAATCATGCAGAAAATGATGGTTAACCTTGTGTATTACACACCAATCACACCAAATATATTGTTTTTAAATGTACATTCACGGAATGTTTTACGGCACGCAATATACCAACCCATTAACTCCATCATAGATTTACTCAAAATAACGTGGTTAAGACTGGTGTGGGTTAATGCAAGTCGGTGCTAGTCTGTAGCATCGGGAAGCAAATGACAAATTCGTGTTGGAATCTGCTTTTTAATAGTAAAGAAGATGTAATCCATTTTATTGTCAAAGTAATGAACTTAATATAATTCGTTTTTGAGCAGCAACTAATACTGCACGTTTGTACCTGTGCTCAAGCATGCTTTTCAAATGATTGCTGGAGTACTCCGTCACGTGCCTTTCTCCACTTATTCTCTGCAACGTCTCCACCTGAAGTAAAGCAGGTGCATTTAGAGAAGGTTTAGTTATTGGTTTTAATATTACGTAAAAATTGCAACCAAAACAAAATCAATCGAGATGAGAGATGCCACAAGTTGTTCTGAGGTCAAGAAAGGAAAGTCAATGTAGGGACTTGAGGATTGGAGTTAAATGGTTCCATGTATGATCATGGGTAAGGAGCATTGAAGCTTTCATTTACATTTAAATGACTGGATCAGTGCAATCAATGTCCATGTATCCACATTTTTCCTTGTAGGGGTACAAAAGGATACATTTTCAAGCGTGGTTATCTCTGAGTACAACACATCTACGATAGTTTTTTTTTAAATTATATCCCTTATTAATTCTACCAGCCCCTTTTTGGCCAGTATCAATATGATAAAAAAAAATAGGCTTTACCCTTTCCAGCAATCATACAGGTGTTACGATGTTCAAACAGATCTTTACAAATCAAATAATACCAGTATCCTGTAATAAATTTCGATTTAAATGCTTTCGTGACTGTAGGGATTCATCTTCTTGTTTCTTTCGGTAAAGTCACGTAGAAGCGAAATAATGAAATAATAATAAAACATAATAAAATACAATTTTCACGACGTTTCGGCTGCAACGCAAGCAGCCATCCTCAGGTGAAGAACAGGTCTGTCGGAAAGACAGCGTCTTTTTTACCGAAAGAACCAAGAATATGTATCCTGTAATACATACATTACATGCAAACATTTCTCTTCTACAAAAAATTGGCTAAACATCACAAGCGCGACTCTCCAAAAAAATCTGGAGATTCAAATATTTCCTGGGCATATAACTAACCCATCTCTTCAGATCTCGTAGACTAATCAGGCATGAGCCTAGACAGTGTTTGGATGGGTAACCACCATGTATAACCGGTTGTTAAAGGTTGTGCGGCTACGTAGTGGGGAGTAGAGAGCTGTGAAGTCAAATCCATTGTTCTAATGTAATTCTATGCTTTCGCTCTTCTCTCCAAAAGTGGGCTCACGTAGAATTTGGTAGGACGCCACTTTTGTTCGCACGCAGACACTTGAATGAATGAATGTTAAAAAGAGATCCAAAATCGTCTTTAAAATCTTCTCTCTCTAACATCAGAAGATTTTAAATTCAAAACTCATCCCTAATGTACACCGCATCTCATCGTTGACAGCAAGGTTCCTTCTGTGACACAATTGAGTTATGCCCCCCACCCCATGGTCATGGTACTGCTGCTGTTGGTGCTCACAGCTGATCTGGCTTCGACGTCGCTCCTGCGGATGAGCTGTCGCATCTCGGCGTGGAGGAGCTGCAGCGCCGCCGCCTGATCCTCGAGCTGGCCACGCGTCTGCCGGGACTCGCGCGCGAGCTCCGCCAGGGACTGCCTCAGATCCACCTCCCCACGCCGCCTCTCGCCCACATCCTCGCGAATATCCGCCAGCCTTCCGCGGCACAACGAGCACGTAAACGTTTGCAACGATTTTTGTAAATTATTATAACGATCAGTGATATGCACTGGTCAAAGTTGCACTCTCGCCGCAGCGGCGAGGTGTTATTTCATTCTACTGGTATAAATGAGGGTGTGGATTCGATCCCGAGCATGACGCCTGTACGTCTGGAGTTTGCATGTTCTCCCCGTGGTCGCGTGGATTTCTTTCCGGGTCCTCCAGTTTTCCCTTCTACATTTAGAAACATGCGTCGAGAATATTTGGCTGCTATAAATTTCCACGTGATCAGCCACTTCGTTGAGCTATCACTTGTGGCCAGGTCGCCTCTGAAAAAGAGCGATATAGCTCAGTGGACCTTACCTGGAAACATTTAAATAGTTGAGTTTTAAAGGTTCGGTTTGCTTATCTCCATAGGTGGCACTGAGGCAGTGGTGGGAATTCCACTTTCCCCTACGGTACAGGGTAGAATGTAGAGGCCGACAGCAATTAAAGATCGATTGACGACGTTAAAAGGAGACCTGTAACAGAACGTTTTGTGGGACTGCATGAAGCGATTGCCGGAAAAGTGGAGACATTTCATCCATCCTCATCATCGACCGACTCTTGATGGCTGACAGAAGAGAAGAATAGAAATAAGATGGCATATACCAGTTTTTTCATCGCACAATTATTAACTTCCAACGTAGAAGTTATTTCAAAGGATTTCAGATGAAACCCTGGAATCCGAATGGAAACTTAACCTCATGACCTGATGAGGACAGCACAATTAGGATGAAAATTTGGCACAAGACAGACAAGTGGAATCAAATGGCAGAATATGTAGCGGACACCTACGGCGTATCTACCCATTGCTCGTGATGATGATGAAACAAACAAACAGATGGAGGAAAGCCCAGCACAGGTGGCAACTTTAACTACCTTTGATCGAGCTGGGCCCTGCATGCCTGCACCACGCTCTGCTCCAGCTGCTTCGTGCGAGTGGCGAGGGTACCAAAAGCCAGCTTCTCCTCGTGCAGCGTCCCCTCGGCACGCTGCAGACGGGATACGATGCCCGCCACGGCGTCTCCGCCCGCACGCACCGAGTCCATCAGGGCGACTCGAGCCGCCCGCTCAGCCACCAGCCTCTCCACGGTCTCCGAGCGCAGCTGCCTGAAGTCGCTCTGCAGCTGGGCCACATCTGCCCTCAAGCCGTGCACCACCTCCGAGCGGAGCTGCCACACCTCGCCCTGTAGGTTTCTTGCCAGGGCGTCGTCCGTGGATGCGTGCGCAGGCGCATGCCTCTGTGGTGCTGAATACTCCGTGATGGGATGTGTCGAGCTGAGTCTGATCGCAGGCAGGCGTAGGACTGGGACCGACGACAGGTCCGAGGCATCAGCACGGCCTTCTGACATGACCTGATGAGCAGAAGATAGCGTGTCGTCATGGTCAGTAGATTTTTAGAAGGACGTATCATATTCATAGCGTGGAAGAGTAGGCCAAATTCCTTTGAGGTTTTCTTGAGCTCCCCCGAGTGGAGGCTCTTCTGCTAGAAATGAGCCGAACAAAACATTTCAGGCTGTGGATTTACCTTTTTTATGTGTTATTTTAATACTTCGGTTTTTTAAAGCAATATACGTTAAAAAAACACATTCAATAAATTGTTTTTTTCGCTGACCAATGCTGCTAAATCTTTAATCAAACAAGTCTTCATCTAAGCCTTTATAAGTGAGGTCTAACTTTCTCCCCCATAAGGGCTAAGCGGTAAGCCATGCCCAACCACAGACTGCCTATGCCACTCTAGGCATAGGCAGGGAGTTCAACACAAAGTCATCCGGATTCTGAAATTGGCAAAAACGAAATGCAAATAAAATTCAAAAACACTTCTGCGATAATCTTCTAGAATACGTTTATGAAAATAAATCGCACATTTTTCAAACTGACTATAGACATTGACAATAAGCTTTTCTCAAAGGCGAAAGCAAATAAGAGTTGTAAATTAGCCTAAGCCATTAAGATAGAAGCCGTGTACAAAAATCACATTTCGATAACGTAACAATATTTATACTCTTTTATTTACAATATTTCCTCAATAAATACAACATCCACACACACACATATAAAAGTAACCTTACAATTCGCAGAAAAGTATCCAGGAGACTCAATGCGGCGCTGCTTATTGATAAACTCAATTGTGACTGCAATTTGAGTTCCTGTTGTTTAAGGGAGGTGAGAGCCCTCGAGGTGTAGCCGTCATCAAGTGGCTGGAGCACTACCCTCACGCTCCACTCTCACATCTGAAAGTCATCGAGGCTATTACTGTACACAGATCGTGGCCATTGACACTCCCCTATGCGTGTGTGCGGTTTTTTTTGGGGCGGTTCGTGCAGGGGACCAGCCATGTGTGAGGCTATATGAGTTCACGGCTGCCACTTAGGTGGGGCTTTTGGATTGAAAGAAGCTCTGTTCAACGCTGATGGAGCGGCACACGAACAGAAGAGTGGGCTAACAAGAAGGGCACTTCAAGCAGTCTCCTTCACGCGCGGCCACTCTCTTGCACCACCCTCTCCTCCTTTCGCTTGTGCTTGTCGAGGCACTCCTCTGTGTACAAATGAAACACGTTCACGTACTACCCATACCTCCTATATATGTTTTTTTAATTCCTCGTGTTCATTTAGAACAACAACCATAATTTTACATTCAGCTGGTCGAGCCAGATGATTGCGCCAGGAGCAACAGAGTGGCGGTCGCCCTGATGATGCCTCCGTTTTTGTGAATCGGGTGACCAACTGAATCACTGAAAAGTCAATCTCAAAATGAACATTAAAAAAATGTGGATGAAAATCAACACCTATGTAAAACAACTACATGTACGCTTCTGGAGTGAATGTAGTCGACAGACAACACATTATGTGAGATTTAATGCTGTAATGCCAAGACAAGATGTGAAATTCCATGTGGATACAACACTAGTGGTCTATAGATTTCGATGCTTGGAAAGATGGCACTTGTTTGCAGTTGGGCCATATCACTAGAAAATGTGTGAAAGCAACTCATGGTTTTGTTTAACATATTTTCTGCTATTTGTTTTGGAAAAGCGGCCAATAGGAAACATCATGATTCCCACCGTGTGGCACAAGGGCGCAGTGGTTAGCATACCGGAGTTCAAAACCTAGCCTTAGCTCACATACTGGCGAGTGATATGAGAACAACTCCCCTTCCACCAACCAGTGTGTTGAAGTATAGCCCCCCCAATGACTGACACTGCAGCATTGATTCAGTGAATTAGAAGCAAGACTCTGGACTGTTTTGCTTGAATCAATGCTGCTGAAATGATGCACTCCACAGACCACAGAACTGTCGTGGGGCTGACTGTTGTGTAATTTTATTTATTTATTTTATTCACGCGAAGAGACAAACATTTGAAGGAGACAGCGTCTGCTTATCTATATTTGGGACATTCTCCACCGGGACCCGATGGTTATGTTGAGCTCTAGTCTCCACATCGTGCTCTCCTGCCTGCCGCAAGATGTTCAGGAACTAAAAGCCAATGTCGAGGTCTGCTGGCCACCAAGAGAACATCTGGATCTTTATTTATACTGGAGGAATCCGATGAGCTATAATGTTACTTTTTACAGATGTCCAGTAGGGGCGGGTCAGAAAGTTACAAAAACAATTTTAAAAACTCCATGGTTCGTGTAGCGTGTAGCGCTCACTGCACTTAGTATAACGCGTAGGTTTTCACGACCAATATTATACATAATAAAGGTGTTTTGGATTAGATCATGTAAATATCAATGTGTCGTGAACCCAGCACCCGACACAGCCAATTAGTGAGTTTTGTCACGTAAACAAAACGTGCCAATTAGTTACGACCGATGTGTTGGAGAGTAAACTAACAACATTTACAATATTAATGACGTTTCACTGGTGATTACAACCAACTTCATCAGGCGATTTCCAAGAATTGTGAACAAGTCTTCCTGTTTCGGGCTTAAATAGAGGAGCAAAGGTGATGGGGTCAGACATTGTGACGATGTGTGACGAGGGGGGGGGAGTGTTTGAGAAATGTGACGTCACATCAAAATGCCCAACTTTAAATAAATATAGACAACACGTTCTACTTAATTAAATAGACTTTTTAATACATGTTTTCTCCTACAACATCAGAGTGCAGCGCCACATTAAATACACACTACAATGACAATAGTTTAAAGCGATCTGAAGCAAGTTTTGTTTTTGTGGGGGGGGGCAGAGCTTTGTGACGTCATATTTGAGGGGGGGGTCTGACTTTTTGTGACGCCGTGTGACGAAATGGGGGGGGGGTCAAAAATCGTCCAAAATCGCGTGACGTCATTTATGGACGGCCCCATGGCATCACTGTGAGCCGATCAGGTGCGATGACTAGAGGGGGGTTAATGTAGTCATATACATTACAATGAGTTACCTATTACCAGTTGGGTTAGTCACAGTTAACCAACATAATTTACTAATATAATGAGCCAAGAATGTATGTGTGTAACGTCACTCCATGTCGACCAGCCCCCCTAATTAATAATCATGAAGAGGTGGGGTCCTCCACATTGACCCCCCCCCCCCCCCGTCATTAATAATCATGAACGGCGGACGTCACTCCGCATGAAGACGGTGGAGTGGAAACGAATATTTGTTTACGCAACAATCACAATAAAACGTTGATTTACATCTTTAATATTACAGCTTCCGTCTTAGGACGGGCTAACAAGCTAGTGAATGAAATAAATACGTAACTAAATGGTGTATTACTTTTTGTTATTTCTCTCAATTTCAAAAGATTATCTAATTAGTCTTGATTTGAATCTTGATTTGAAGCTTTCTTGACCAGTTAATTAGTTTTTACGAAAAACATTATCACAATCAATATAACGTCATTGCTGGCACGCATGTTCTGGTAACTTCCCGACAATCTTTGACATTTCTTTGGACTTTGTACCAGAATTCGCCTGTAATTGATGTAAATGTATGTTATTTGTGTTAATTCATCGATGCCAGTAATATGGCATTGGGGAGAGGAGGGGGGGAGAGGAGGGGGGAGAGGAGGGGGGGAGAGGAGGGGGGGAGAGGAGGGCGGGAGAGGAGGGGGGGAGAGGAGGGGGGGAGAGGAGGGGGGGAGAGGAGGGGGGGAGAGGAGGGGGGGAGAGGAGGGGGGGAGAGGAGGGGGGGAGAGGAGGGGGGGAGAGGAGGGGGGGAGAGGAGGGGGGGAGAGGAGGGGGGGAGAGGAGGGGGGGAGAGGAGGGGGGGAGAGGAGGGGGGGAGAGGAGGGGGGGAGAGGAGGGGGGGGAGAGGAGGGGGGGAGAGGAGGGGGGGAGAGGAGGGGGGGAGAGGAGGGGGGGAGAGGAGGGGGGGAGAGGAGGGGGGGAGAGGAGGGGGGGAGAGGAGGGGGGGAGAGGAGGGGGGGAGAGGAGGGGGGGAGAGGAGGGGGGGGTGCGCGAGCCGCACCCCGCCTCCCACCACGTCACTTCCGGCACTCCCGGCATGCCCCCTGCGTGCTGGGCGAGCATCCGAGATGGCCGACCTGTCTCTGGACGAGATCATCAGGAAACGCGGCATCCAAGTGAAGGGCGCCAGGTGAGGCGGGGGGGAGATTCTCTCTTTCTGGCTGTGATCATACCGCGACTAGAGGCCACCGCGGGGCCCGAAAGCGACGACCGCGCGTGGCCAGGGGGTAGGCCGCGATTGTGCGACGCCTCCACTCTTGTTACACCAGACGGGCGCGAAGCCCACACGCCTAGGCCGCACAAAATGAGCCACTCGAGTTATTTGTCTTAGGGGCTTTATATATTTACGCGATGTAACCCAACAACAACAACAAAATACTCGTGTGTTATGGATGATGTTGGTCGCGAAAGCCTACATGTTAAACCGCGGGGTTGTCGTTGAGGTTATTAAGTTGACGATTGGAGTTGCCGATAGATCGATAATGATCGCAGTGTCAGTTGTTCATCCGGTGAGGC
Organism: Lampetra fluviatilis; assembly: GCF_964198595.1. NCBI lineage: Eukaryota > Metazoa > Chordata > Hyperoartia > Petromyzontiformes > Petromyzontidae > Lampetra > Lampetra fluviatilis. The sequence continues at coordinate 11,645,605 of NC_136279.1, read as the reverse complement.
TCGCCGAGTTTCGAATAAAAACAACTTTCTCGGGGAGAGGTTTTGCATTGGATTGGGGTTGGTTTTTGTTTTAATTCAAATGCGCGTACCGAGGCGGTGCCCCCCCCCCACTACCACAGATATCTTCTCTCTTCACCCCGCACTGATGAGTCGTGGTTAAATATCCCATTACCGACGCGGCGTGGGGAGGCCTTAATCGGTGGAATCAGGATCACTGGAATATATTAAAATTGAAAAGTTAATTTACACAGGTACAGTACCGCTCTACTGAGTAATGTACTGTGTACCATCCACCGGTGTGCTGTACTAGTAACGGCACTTTCTGTTTGCGTGACAAACCTTACTAATTGGCTGTGTGGGGTGGTGGCGGGTTTAACGACACATTTATATCCACGCTATCCCACAAAAAAATCGATATTATGGATGATATTGGTCGCGAAAGCCTACGTGTTAAACTGTATACCATATTGTATATATACAGTGCGGTTTCATCTCTTAGTTCTATGTTGCCAAAGTCCAATGTTTCAGATCCATATTTCATCGCAGGTAATATGCTGTTTAAAAATGTATTCATAAGCATCTATAAAAAGTGCATGGTTGGGGTTATACTTATCGATGGAACACGTGGATCAGAGAACATGCGCAAATTAGAGATGTATATTCTTGGGTCTTTTGGTAAAGTCACGTAGATACGTCACGTATTTACGTGACTTTACCAACAGACTCAAGAATATGAATTCCTGCAGTCACGAAAGGTTTAAGTCAAGATTTAATGAGACGTGTTGACTTAAAAGTAAGTGAGCTTGGGCAGGCCAGGTCGTTGGAAGGAATTGATGATGGTTGCTTGTCAAAGGAGAGACCATGCCAGAGAGTACGTCTACTGCTAAGATGTAGAAATGAGATCAGTTAATGTGTCAAATGAATTGCTGCTTCGCATGGCTGAAAATCCTTTGTCCAGTAGTGGATTGATCATGCTTAGTTGTCTCTACTATTACAATAATTACCACAAAATACACATGTTGAGTCCATACATTGACTAAGTTAACACATTCCTGTGGAGGGAGCTGGTAGGAACGTTGGGTTGCTCGGTCAATTGCCAGGGTCAACGGCGGCGTGGTGTATTCCGCAAATATGCCCGCCGGCGTGAGTAGGTTAAACATTGAGTTTTATAAGGGCACCACGGGGTGACCAGCCCCTCCCCACCCAGGCCCACCTCTCCCACCCCCCACCCAGCCCCACCCTCCCCACCCAGCCCCTCCCCACCCAGCCCCTCCCCACCCTCCCCACCCAGCCCCACCCTCCCCACCCAGCCACTCCCCACCCTCCCCTCTCCACCCAGCCCCACCCCCCCCATTTTTGGATGCACGGCGGACGGACACAATAATCCCCTGTGGGCTGGTGGAACCAGGTGGTTCCTACCAGTATTATACGTGTTTATATAAGCCTCACCTCTGTCAGGAGAATTCTGCCAAGTTTTTGCAGGATCGGGTGATGTAATTAGCAGATGATTTTCACCATTGAGATGTTTGGCTAATAGCAGTTACATTGTATGTCTGTTTTGCTATGGGAGGAAACCCATGCATAACATGAGAACATAAAAAGTCCAGGCCCTTTTTGCTGTTACCACTGCACCACCCTGCCACCCAATTCTGTACTTCTGCCTTACTTTTGCCTTTGCAGAACTGGGCCCCGACCCACAAATGTTAACCTGAGGGCCAGACTGGGTGACACTGTCCCTGCACCATACAGTGGGCGCATCAACCAGGGCCCGTCCGGGGTGCGGCCTTTGTTGTCTCGCCCCTTCGATGCCCGGGCCAGGCTGGGCACGAGCGATGGACGGCCACAACCGCTGCTGGTGCGGGATGCTCGCGAGAGGCTGGGACCAGCAAAGATTGTTGACGCACGGGCGAAGCTGACAAACAAGCCGCCCACGCAACGGGTGATGGATGCACGGCAGAAGCTGTTGAGTGCCCGCAGAGGTCTGGGTGGGCCTGTGGCAGGGCCGGTGGTGGGAAGCGCACCCGCAAGGGTTGATAACAGGATGGCAGATGCCCGCCTCAAACTGAGCGGCAGTCGCAATGGAGTCACTGCGCCCGCTCAAAATTTTGCTGCCGTCACGCCGCAGTTCACTCAGGGAGCTGCACCGGTCTTCCGTCATGGGTTGGGCCTCAGCAAGACCATCATGGTGAGTTTGTGAGAAATTAGCATGTGGGTGAATTTTCTGACAATGAATCATGTAAAACATTGTTAATTGTAATCTTTCCTTAACTTTTAACCGGACCCTTCCTGTCATATTAATATGCTATCTGAATATACTATAGATTTGGTGTATAGTCTTGTATTGATATATCTGCATGCATTTGGTGTGAGTGGGAAGCATTAAAGGTTTAAATTTGAGACTTAAAACAAATATAGTGCATAGTTAACTCCCATTGTTTACTTAATGCTGTGTTCAAAATAAATATAACCTTGTAATTGTACCATTAACATAGATGTCAAGTGTAACTCATGAATTTCGGTGAGGCTTAGGGTACTATAACATTTTGTGTATACATGTGCTTGTAAAGGGGGGACATTGTTTCAATATAGCTTCATGTTTATTACGATGTAAAATATAAATGTAGAATGTGCGATTTTTTTTTGGCAATATATTTACATAATGGAGGCATTTTTTTCCTAAAATGGTTTTTCATATTGAAAAGCTGTGAAAATGTGCATGTTTTCCATTTTTCAGAAATCTGGACCAGGAATCAAACCTCAGACTGGACAGCAGGCTTCCACAGGTGTCCCACCTAGACCAGGATATATGTCTGGTCCTGGGCCTACATCAGGACAAGGTTATATGTCAGAACCAGCAATGCATTATAAGGATTTATACATGCCTGGACAGCAATACCTGGATAAACCTGCAGTCACGTCTGGACAGGGTTACACATCAAGACCAGGTGCTAATACTGGACAAGAATACTTGGCCAAACCCACAATGATGTCTGGACAAGGATCTGCACCTCGACCTGGAATGACCACTACAAAAATTGGGCTAACACGGACCATTGGGATGAACGTAAACCGCCCAATGCAGAGTGAACCACCGCAGGTAAAGACCTTAAAATACATTTGTCATTTTGTTTTATTTCCACATGTTTAGTTTCTCTTGTTTTCAGAAGAAAGCAATTACCAGTTTAAAAATGGTGGGTATATTTATAATAATAGATAATTCTCTGTTTTGTATATTTCAGAATGAATATAATATGGGAGATGAAGCCTATACAGATCCTAACATGAAAATGGCAGCAATTAATAAAAGGGCTGCTGATGAAGTAAGTACATTTACGTTAAAATATTTTCTAAGGTAGCATCTTATGAAATATGTACAGTGCCCACAAGTTCCGTTTTTCTGAAATGTAGATGTTAAACACAACTGTGTATTTGCTTTGTTAGGGGTTGAAAGGATGGACAAAGGTTGTGCCAAACCAGTCTTACTACACTCCTCCAGCCCCACCACGACCTGCCCCTACACCCCCATCTCGGCCTTCACGTCAGATGGATCTTCGTAATGAGATGTTCACCCCCAAGCCACAGACCATTCCGGTAGGAAATTGAGGTTTGAAAAAAGGTTGAGCTGCTGATATTTGTAGTATTGACCAGCAAGAGTTTGTATTTTTTTGTATCGAAACATGACCCAAAGCATTTTTTTTTCTTTCAGAAAGCTGCTTCCAGCACAGGTCCAAGCCCACTCGAAGGGGTAAAGCTAACAGTGGAAAATCTACATCCTGAAGTATCCGAGGAAGACATTGTTGTACGTATATTTCATTGTAAATTAGCTTTTAACATGGTTCACCTTGAAAATTACTGTCTGAAATTTAGATTTAAAAGTTACAACTTTAAAAACATGTTTAGTTTTAACTAGGATTGAAGGACCTTGTTCGATATTTCTTTGTACTTCAAGATTCTTCTTACAAAAATACTTTTGTCTTAATGGGCTCTGATGTGGTCCTAATTAAAGGCACAATAGACTCGATTATCCACGTTAATGACAGGGAGGACGGCCGCGGATAATTCAAAATCATGGATGATCCAAAATATCCCTTTTCTGTGTATTTCTATGCCAAAAACCACTAATATAGGTATAAATTATGTTTCGGTTCAGAAAATGTTGTTTGTTAATGAACAAAAACATTTGTTGTAAATAATCGGCTGAGCAATGCGCGTGCTCTGGACACTTTCCTGCTCCCACGCAGAAGACTGCCCACTAAGTGGATAGCAGCAGAGCCACTCCAATCAAAATCAAACGCCCCCCCACCACTGATGTAAAGATATGCAGCTTCTGTACTGTAGAGGCGATCACGTGGATTTCGGATTAACCAGAGCACATTTTTTTTTGTTTCAGCACGTGACTTGTAATTAACATTTTCAAGAATATCAATGTTTAGAAGTTTTAGATTATAAATTTGGGCTTAAGGGAAAATCAAAGAGTTATTAATTTATTTAAAAATATCAGGTGCGCAGTTAATCCGCAAATCGGATAAACCGCACGCGGATAATCGAGAGTCTACTGTATTTTCTTTGGAAAATCGTGTGTCGCATGTGTGGATATTTGCTGCTTTGATTGCATTTTGACCTGATTTTTGGTTCTAAGAAAAACATGCTACTGTTTCATGTATGCTGGTATTTTAAATAAGTGTGGAATTCAGGTGAGCAAGTGGCCTAAGAGTTTAGTGCCGAGCTGACGAGACTTATACCCTGGGATGAATCCTGAAAGCTTCTCGTAATTAAACCAGGTCTTCAAGTGTAGTGCTGTAATGGTCTTGGCTCAGTCACCAACAACTAACACACAAAAAAACTCCATCACATGTATTTGGCATCTGCACTGAATGTGGTTAAATTCTAGCTCCATGTGACTGTCATTTGATGCACTTTTCTCTGTAGCAGGGTGGATGGGAAAGTGATGCCCCCCCGCCCCTGTTATTTGGGCCTTCACTGTATGTAATAAGTATTGCTGTAACTCCTTTCAATGGGCTATTCTCGAACACAAAGAGTTGCACTTTTTCTATGAAATTTTCAATCATATTTTTAATCTCATGAAATGATACTGATAGCATAATTTTGGCCACAAGGAAGATGAAGGTTTAAAAGTAAGAGTGTGGAATTTTTGTTGTATTTTTAGGAGCTGTTTAGTGCTTATGGAGCACTCAAGCGCGCCCGCCTGGTCCAGGTTGGCATTGCGGAGGTTGTATACGTGCGGAAAGATGATGCCATTACAGCCTATGAAAAATACAACAATCGCTATCTGGATGGTAAGCCAGATTACATTCGCAGGCCCATTACCATTCATTATTTAGCTCTCCCAGTGGGTTTTCAGATCGTAGTGCGTCTGGTATCAGCATGATGTCCGACGTTTCGCTCCATGTACTGGAAACTTCAGGAACTGAACTAAATAGAGTTGCTTGCGGTTCCCAATGAAGCACACAGAATGTGGAGTGAAATGTTGAACATCATTCCGTACAAGATGCAATACAAGCCGAACACCATTGATAAGAGCTGTACAATAGAGCTGCAAATCCATGTAATCAATGATGTAATAAAGACTGACAATTGCATTTTCTTGCACTCTTAATTGACATTTTTTAAAATCCCATGTACTTTAACAATTACAATGTTGATTTTTAGTTTCTACTGTACTTGTAAAAAATACGTTATGTTCATAGAAATAGCATTTATGTTACTCTTTGGTTCTTTTGGTAAAGTCACATATAAAGAGAAAATAATAAATTAAATAATAGCATATGACGTTTCGATTGCAACACAAGCAATCATCATCAGGTATAAATGAAAGAGAAAACAAACCTAGTATACTTAGAAATATAATGCAATACAACACAGTCGGCTAACACAACAGTAATCACCCTATCTGGTTGATTATGTTCTTCCAGAGAATGCTAAATTTGAGAGAGAGATAAAACACAGAACCGGAGACAGACAGACATATAAGCAGAGAGAGATAACACAGAGACAGGGAGAGAGAGACACGCATAGGCACACAGAGAAACCAAGCCTCCGTGTCGAGGCCTTAAATAGAGAGAGAAGGAGGGGGGGGGGCGGAGAGAGAGGGGGGGGTAGAGAAATTAGCATGTTAATGAGTGGCACGGAGCATGCGCAACAACAAAAATGAGGGGAGACGGAGAGAGAAAACACACTAAATCAAATGAACCTAGCAAAATTTCGAAATGTAATGCAATGCAACACAGAGTTGGTAAACACACAATGCATAGCCTGGTTGATTACGTGTTATTCAAAGATTGCTAAATTAGAAGTTGAGTGTGAAATTTGAAAGACACAGACAGGAAGACAGATACACAAGCAGAGCGAGACAATAACAGAGACCCACAGAGAGAGAGAGAAAAAACAAACTTAAAACTTCCCCGTAGAAGTGGTTCAAACTTAATTTGGAGCTTTCGTGACTGCAGGAATTACTCTTTGGTTCTTTCAGTAAAGCTTCCTAACAAAGTCATTATGCTTGTTTAAAGTGCTCATTGTATAATGTATTTTGTTTGTATTTTACAGGTCAGCCTATGAAATGCCAACTTCACTTGAGCAAGCATGATCAGCAACCAAACTCTGCTCTCAAGTAAGCTTGCCTTGCTAATAACCATGCAATGGCTCTTGTTTTTGTTGTCCACTTCTTGCTAATGGCCTCCCAGATTCTCTTCTATTTTCTCCTTTACCCAATTTCGTATATCAAGCAGTGGCCTCCGTGGCCTCAAACCCTTTGAATTGGAGCTCTGAGATTGCGGTTTATTAAACATTTATGAAATATTGTATTGATAGCATTAAAATGTTACATTATTTGACCAGAATTCCCAAGTGTATTTCTATAGACCATATTATGCAAAAATAATCTTGGAGTTAATGAAAAGTCGTGCATTTGTGTTTTAATCATATTCAATTATCAACGATTGAGAGTTGTCAACTAAATCTAAGGTGGTCTAACGGGAGCTGTTTAGGCACTATTCCTTGCCATTTTTCCTGGGAAATGTCCAGGTTTATTGCATATATGTACAATTGATACTAGAGGAATTAACTATAATGTGATTAACACCAACACTGTCAATATAGGCCACTTAATATTGATTTAACACACAGGCTTTAATGACTAATATTCAAAATAAAGGTATTATGCGTTCGATCGTGTAAGATTAACATAATCAACTGTACGGTAATTGATTGTGACTCACCCGGCCATTAATACGTACTGCATATTCTCAGATGAACATAATCCATTGTAATTTATAGGACTACATATAAATGTTTTTTGCACTTGATAGGCTCATAGTGATGACATCACCTTTGCTCTATTTAAGACAGAAACAGGTTGACAACTTCATAATTCTTGGAAATAGCCTGATGAAGCTGGTTGTTTTGGCCAGTGAAATGTCGTACTCATAAATATTGTGTGCTGAAGTAGTCGCTTATTGGCACCTTTTGTTTACGTGACAATCTTTAATAATTGGCTGTCAGGTGGTGGTGGGTTAACAACGCGTAATATTGATTTACTCGTGACACTCCTACCACTGCCCGTAAGGTAGAGTAGGTGGTGTTGCACCCACCTGCGTTACGACCTGGGGTAATGCACCATTTTTATATTGAGTAAGCCAAACATTAACACACCTCAGCATTAACCAATAATAGTGCAAAAAATAATATGCATGTTGACAGTGTAGAGGCCCAAGTTGTAGTGACTAAAGTTGACTGAATTATACAATTAAAAACTGTTAACAGGTCAATTGAGCCCCTCTATTACCTGATTAGTGTGACTAAGGTGTTTCGTAACAGATACATTTTTGTAGGCTGTCTGTGAATGGTAAGGCCTCATTTGGCCAAGGGCTGTATTATATAAAGTCGCGGCAATATGTTCCTCTCCTTCAGAAAGTACAGCTATAGTGTGTGTGCATGCATTGTGCTGTCAGACGGTTGAGTGACGGTCCTTCCACCGCAAGCTACATGCAGCAGACTGCCTGGCGCCAGGAGAGCAAGCGTGCCGCATCTACTACCGAGCTCGACCCAGACGTCATCCAGTGGGCACTGTTCAAGTCCACAAGCTCAAAATCCAACACGTTCCGGCCTACTGCTTTTAACATTAAAATTTAAAATCCACAAGCGGCGCGTGCGTTGCGTGATGATTGTGAAAGAGCGATGTTGTAGATGTCTGCATGCTTCGGGCCTGCAGATTTATACATTGGGTTATGTTACTGTGGGTTGTATTCTTTTTCCCAGTAGCGGTATTGCTTCAGTGTGTTTATGAACACAATTTATACTTTTGTTTTCCATAAGCTTGACACGTGAGCCTTGTAAGAAATGGTAATCTTATAGCAAATTAAATTTGAAAAAGCCAGTTGAGAATAAAACATTACTATTATAAAATAGAGTAAGAAACATGCATTATTTGCTACCATCAAGATGCAAAAATGTACTTTTGTTAGCTGTTAGCTATGAGTGGATTGTGATAGTTTTTATTAAAATAAAATAATTGAGGTTTGCTTTTTAGGCTTTGTTTCATGTACATTTTTTTTGTTTGATCACCATCTGCTGTATGGCATATGCAGCTAGTAGACTGTTTAATGTAACCTTTTGTCATACCTGGTCTCACAAATATGAATGTAGATTTTTCCACATTTTCAGCCCGTAATGGATACACGTTTGTGTTTTTGTCTGCCATGTTGGTCTTAAGAAATTAAGCTAAATAATGCAAATATGAACAGTTTTGTTTGAAAAGCGTGCTTATAATAATGCCCGATCACAAATTCGTTTCCTTAGCAAATTGTATTACCATGGGGTAATTTCTGCTGAGGTTCTAAATTAAAATTTGGTTATAACATTCCTGTGTTTGAGGGCAAAAAATTACTGCATTGTTACTGAAACTTTACCATTTGAGTCCAGTATCCCCAAGCTCATGTTAGATATCTGGAGAAAATACCAGCCAGCAATATCACACAACATGTACCATGGGAAAGTGTAATTGCCTCTCCGATGAATATGAACTGTTGTAATATACTTTATCAGTAAGGTCGTGAATAATACCATAACCTTTTTTTCCCAAAGGATGCAATTCGCCTTGACGTTCTCTTGATAACACATTTTCACATAACGTAAATAGTCCGGACAACAGAACATTGCTGTGTATATTATACAAGTTTTGAATTTTGTAACGTACAGTACTGCAAGGTTTTCCACCTTACCTCTGCTTCTGAGTTAATTTTGTTTCCTGGAAAAAAATAAACTTTCTTTTGAATGTTACATATATGCTTGATCTCATCCAGTCGCGATAACAGCATTGAACCTGATATGTTTGTGACTGCTTACCACACGTCTTAAAAGTACACCGACTACTGTAATTAGTTCTGCAAGAAATGCAGTGCAGTATTGTGAATAGGGCAGGTGGTAAGGTATCGTTTTATTAATGAAAGTTGGGTCTCGGTACATGAATGAAATTGTACGCATATCTGTACAGCAATAACACATTCTCTAAATAAAATTGTGATCCCATGCCAAGCCATTGAATTGCAAGGGAAACACATGGTTACATTCCTACTTGTCACCTATCTTTCCATTTACAACACCGTCAGAATAAAATGATCACATTACACATTTGGATGCTGCCTTGATATGTTTAGGACATTCGGCCAAAAGAGTGACCACGTCTGAGAGGATGACCACAGGGTGACGAGGAGCGAGGTGGATGATTGCATCAAGTTTGCATGTTAATGTGACATTGGGAGGCCTTCATGCAGCAGTGGATTCATTAAAGCTATTCATAAAGATTGCCAATCTTGATTCTTTCGGTAAAGTCACGTATGTTTTATTTTTATTATTTTATTATTTCCATTCTACGTGACTTTACCGAAAGAACCAAGAAGATGAATCCCTGCAGTCACGAAAGCTTTAAATCGAGATTGCCACAATGTCAAGTGAATGCACTGCATTCTGGTGCTGTTGGAGTATGAAGGTTATCACTCTGGACTTGCAATCCAGAGGTCGCCGTCTCAATTTGATTTCGCGGCAGTAAATGTACACAGTCGATCGGCAGGCCCCATGTGGATAAAGTGTCGTTTTCCCACTTCCAAGATGTTCTCCCGAGTGGATGACCTTTTTCCAGCAGTGGTGTAAGAAAGCAGTTGTGGCGCTGCACCTTTACACGGTGTTAACATTGAAACGGAGGCTGAGGCACATCTCAAGGACTCCGATTGGCATTTTCAAGCTTTGGGTAGCAGTCTAAATTTAAACCTCCATTTCCAGCATTTTTCATTCGGCATTTAATGGGCATTGTACATTTAATTGGAAAGATGGACCTTGTCTGATGTGAAAGCAGAAGTTACTCATCAGTGTCCTAATCCTATAACAGCTTGGTGAGAATTTTATTGACTGTGTTTTTCCCTTAACGTCGGAAAAACGGATGTTGCAGACAACTTACCAGGTTATTGCTATTTCTTTATAAAAAAATAACCTGCCAACTTCCTACACCCATGTTAAATCACACTAACCCCACCTTTTAATAAACTCACAAACCACATTTGTATAACTGTCATTAACGTCATGGTGTTAAGCTATATAGAAAATGTCATGAGCCTCAAACCTTGTAAATCCTACTTCCAAGCATGTTATTTCCACCCTGATGCCTTATTTCCAAGCTGACCCTTTCAATGGCAATGGCTGAATTTTCGATGCTTTTATCATATGATAGCATATGCACGACGAACGGATTGTCGAATGCAGTCAAAAGTTCACTAAGATTTTTGCAGTCACAAAAACTTCAAATTTAGAATTCACTACTAATACCTGCGATCCATTGAGAACATTTCAAATCGCGCAATTGTTGAAGTTTGGTTCAATTCAAAATTAAGACAAGCTGTCATTGTGTTCTCACTTGTAAGATCGTGCCAGTAATATAATACACCCTGGCAATGGCACCTGAATGAAGAAAAATATGTTCGATGGCGTAATATAGACAGTGGAGGTGGAGGAGGTGCAGCTCATAGTGGCTGGGGATTCACGTGGATAACACTGGTCAACACACTTTTTTCTGGCATAAGGTATTCCAACGGTTTTAAGGTAATTTTGGGGTGCTGATTCCAAATCTGGCATCAGTTTTCGTCTATCACATCAGGTTTTTGAGATATCAAATATTGCATTTTCAATAAAAACTGCAGAATAAAAATATTAAATAAATGTGGATATCTACATAAAATTATATAAACACACTATCCTAAAAATACAGTCACTGACTCGCAACAACTTGCAATCATAAGTGACAGAGTTAATTTCGGGTAAAATAAATGAAAATGGGGTATGCCGATAGCATAAAAATGAGATGTGATAGAGCAAATCTGAGATCAGATTTGGAATAAGCACCCTGAAATTAGTCTAAAACAGCTGCAAAAGTCCAGGCCAGTGTAATAATAGGTGACCTAATAAAGATGAATACTTTGGATAAAGAACCATTGCAGCTTGTTGAATGTGCTCTATTACTCTTCGTAAGAAAATCAGCTACAACAGCTGCGCTACTTGCAAACAGCACACAGATAATCCGCTACCTTTCCGACACTATTGTGTTTAGCGCGTAAAAAAAGGGCCTGACTGCCAATTATCACTTTCGGAAATTGAGTTTGGGCTTCATTGTAAAGTCACGTTGGTCGTTATTGTGGGGCTTTGCACATGGGCGTTGTGCAATTTATGTACTTAATCTGACATGCAAGCGGGTTTTTTTCTTTCAAATCGGAGGTAGTTTCAAGATATATAAGCAAGAGGAGCATCGCAACTCTGCCACAAAGACACTCCTGCAACGCAAAGCAAGACTGTGAAAAAGGGGAAAAGGTCTGTATTAGAATATTCGTTACAAAATAATTTAATACAAACTTTAAAAAAAATGTTTAAGAGCCGATTTAACTCAAATTATAATTTGACAATATAATTTATTCGAAGACCAATTTACAATAAAGTAACCTCAAACTTATTAACGTTGTTTGGTTTCACCCTTGTACATTAACACAATCACGTGAGTTTATTTTCCATTTCTGATTTGAGCTGATAAAAGATGTCTGATTTGGTTCAATCGTGACAGAAATAAACTTCGTACAATAATTTAACAATTGAACGTGTACTAGCATAGTTGTCAGAATGTAGTCGTTCCATGCTAAGATTTCAAGTGGTGTTTAACATTTTTACATGACGTTTTATTCCTGTTGTGCACACGTGCTCAGTGCTGCTGGAATGATGGGAAACTGCTCTCGACTGCTGCTTCTGCTGGGGATGCTGTCAGTCATCTCCCCAGCCACCAGTGCCATGTGCTGGGCACGGCTGGACCAGGTGAGGGGGGAAACACATTACCACTACTTCGATGGGCAGTGCTCGTAAGGCCGCTTGCTTCTAGCTCTACGAGGTATAAATTTCGATTTAAAGCTTTCGTGACTGCAGGGATTCATCTTCTTGGTTCTACGTGACTTTACCGAAAAAACCAAGAAGATCTACGAGGTATGTTTACATTGTACCGCATGTTGTTCAGCATGTCTGACATTTCACTCGTGCTGGGAGCTTCAGTCAAAAATAAATATCTTTAGATATTACGTGAAGGAGCTTCCAGAAGCAAAACGTCAGACATGCAAAAAAACCCGGCACAAATTTGAAACACATTCTAGAGCCGCTATACAGCACAACCACAGCAACCTAAGCAGTACAATGGGTTCCTTCTCTGACTCTTATTGTAAGTGTCTTTGTTGCGAGTTTCTTCATCTTTTAATAACCTTTAATTACAACCAGTTGAGAGCCTCCAGAATAGACTCTTCTCCTTCAATGCAGACATGCTAAAATATATGGTAGTGGTTATATGGTCAATTAATCAAGCCACCGACATCTTTCACAATCCGGAGATGTGATAATCCACCTAATATCTGCAAACGTGTTTCAGCCTTTGGCGACATTTGACAACTTGCCTTAAAAATATGCAGACAATTATATATCACCCCTGGTTAAATGTTTCCCCGTGATGCACGTTCTGCTACTTTGCAGTTAGATGCTTCATAAAGCCAAAAGGTAATGATTTCAGCCAGAAGATTTGTAATTTTCACAGACACTGGCTTTTCACCCAATCTTAAAAACAGCACCACCATTATCATCAGGTATTACCAACCATGACTCCTCAACTGCCAAACAACAGGATTACAAGAACTTCCTTGGATAGGATTTCCTTTAGGCAATTAATCCCCCCCTAACCTTAGCAGTTTATTTTATAGGAAATTTAAGGAGCACAAAAATACTGTTCAGCCGCTGTGGATCATGCCGCCGTGGTGTATTGGTTAGCTTGCTGAATTTGAAATTCAGAGGCTGTTGGTTCAATCTCCAAGCATTTGAAACAATGGGGAAATTTATTAAATCGCCCCTGCCTGTCCTCCCTGCAGTATAAATTTGTACACCACGGGTAGTCGATCGGCAGGTCTGGTGTGGTTTTAAAGTGTGAGTTCTTCCACCACTTCCAAAACGTCTGGCCAGCGAGGAAGAGTAAGACAAATATCTTCTGGAGTTCTGACAAGCTCTTTCTTATTGAAGCCTTTCTACGAGCAGTGGCCCGAGGAAGCAATGGTAGGGCAGCACTTTAAATTTTCCACATGCGGAGAAATGTAAAGGCTGGTGATCTCGATGGCACAACCACATCCTCTCCGCCAATATCGTATCACTGTCTCTTCCACCTCTGCTGCCACCCAATATCTCATCACCGTCTCCTGTCTCTCTTTCCCATTCACTGACACTTCCCAGGGGTGCTTCACCGACTGCAAGAAATACTGCAGCAATGGGACACGGGCAGGCACGCCGGCGGCGGTGCTGGAGAATCTGCTGGCATGCGTGCAGGTCAAATGCAACGACGACGGTGATGACAACGACGACGGTGACGACGCTCCCCTGCTGCAGTGGATCGCCAGCAGAGCCGAATCCCACAGCGATTTCGACATCGCCAACAACAAGTGGTGGCTCGTCCGCTGGGGTGGACAGAGTGGCCTGAGTGGCGAGGGTGGCCAGAGTGGTGGAAGTCCGAGGGTGGAGCAGGTGGATTTGGCGGGGCAGGTGGAGTCCTCCCCGGCCAGTAGTTCCAGCCAGGCCAAGCGTTCCGTGTCCTCCCCCAAGTACGCCATGGGGCATTTCCGCTGGGGCAGCCCCGATAAGGCCACCATCCGCAAGCGCAGACCGGTGCGACCCAACACGTCCGACAGCCCCGAGGTCCCAGACTACGCCTTCAATGGGGTGGACGGTCCGGCAGACGACGCGGGCGACTCCGTGTTCATGAGCCGCAGGGAGACGCCGGCCTCGGCCGGGCACCGTGGAGTGGACGCGGCGGCGGCGGTGACGGGGGAGGATGCCGAGGTTGGAAATAAAGACGGGGTCTTCCACGTGCCTCCGCCATTCAAACGCTACGGTGGCTTCATGAAAGTGATGCAAGAGATTGACCATTGGCCACTGGTGCCAGTAATCCGCAAGGTCATGCACAAGGAGAGCACAAAGTCGCTTTGAGCGCCTCCCGTGTTGAGGCGACGCAGTGCTTTGTTTAGGTCGGTTCATGAAACGTCGATTTGATTTGCATGCATTGACGTCAGGATGCATTTGTTGGTGTCGTTTACTTAAATTCAAAAATAAAAAATCTATTAATCGCTTCAGTTATTGTCTTTCTCCCTTGCAATGCAATACGACACGAGTGCTTACCAAATGTTGAAGGCTTACATTGAACATTTCTGCAATATAATAGATACAACTGGCATCATTACGCAACAGACAAACGCAAATATTGTACACCTCTCATTTAACAAGCCTGTTATGTGAACATCGAACATGCAGTCCTGCCTTATGCCACGTCGGTTGTGAGGGTTTTTTTGACCATACTTCACCACATTAATCACAACGGGTTGGTGAAAGGGGGTGCCCATGACCTAACCATCGCTTCATCACTCTGATATTAGCCGAGGTGGGAAACAACTCGCCGGTTCACGCAGTAGTGTGCGAAACGCTTCAGTTACTGCACCCCTCTGCTTTATATAACGGTGTATGCATCTTCACTGGGGTCATACATCGAAAGTGTTTCTAGTAAAACCGACTGTGAATGACAACGCACACCTATGACTTGAGGCGTGGTGTACATTGTCAATTACATTGTGCATTAGAATGTCGCCACCCACCAATGTAGCCCTTGGGGAGAGTAGGCAGGGATGATGGGTGAAATTAATCAATTATTATGAGTTCCAAGTCACAGGCTGTGCTCCACCTAAGAGAGGGAGCCTGTGCACATGGTCTCAGCCAGGGGTGTGCAACCTTTCAAAGAAGAAGAGCCATTTTTTTGGTCTTTGACCGAAATAGTGCCGCATCACACGCAAAGCTACTTGTACACATACACAAACATAGGTGACAAACAAATTCTGACTTAAATAAACAAAATAGGTGATGGAATAAACTGCATATATTTAAATACTCCCCCCCCCCGTTCGTTATTATTTAACAATACAGTTTCGCTCGATATTTTGTTGCCACCAAGACATTCCATAGTGACCCATTCTCTGCCATATTTAATCAATTATCTTTACGTTAAATTACGTTTAAGATTTATGGTGTTTTTTTAAAAAGACGGCTGCCCGCAAGAGAGCAGCCAAAGAGCCGCATGCGGCTCCGGAGTGGCAGGTTGCAGACGCCTGGTCTCAGTTTTGTGATAAGAGGGCAGCCTTTACAGAGAACCAGGAAAAATAGTGTTGCTGCCTCACTCATCACACTACACTACTACTGCTGCCACCGTCATTTCTGCTACAGCTTGATGCCAAACACAAAGATTATCCGTCAAATGTAGGTTTCGTTTTATCTTCACTCGAGGTTTTTGGGTTAGATCGCGTAAATATATAGATGTGTCGTTAAAACCCGCCACCACCCGACACAGCCAACTAGTAAGGGTTGTCACGTAAACAGAAAGTGCCAATTCGTCACTAGTACAGCACATCAGTGTGTTGGAGAGCCAAGCCACAACATTTACAAACTGAGTACGACGTTTCGCCAGCAATTACAACTAGCTTCATCAGGCGACAGCCAGATTTGTGGAGAAGTCAATGTCTGGCTAAACGAGCAGTGGGGCAGCATGCACCTTAGTTGGTGGCCCGGGGTCAGTGGTGGAAATTCTGTAACTCCATAGTAGGGGTTATTCTCTCCATAGGACTATTTAAGTGATAAAGTAGCTCCCCGTTGTGTTTTCAGGTTGTACCCCAAGTTGTTCGGTATGATGTGTGATGTTTCACTCCACCTGTTGGGAGACACGTGGAACGAAAAGTCGGACATTGTGCTGAATAACATGCAGTACAGCCCGAAGATAAATCTTGAAGAGCTGATTTGTTGAATACATATTGGAAAATTCTTTTCCCGACGTGCCTGGGTGGCTCAGGGATGGGAGAACTGAATCAACACCGATGAGATCCCAAACATGAATCTGAGTAGCCATCTGAATGAAGGTTTAGCTGATGGTCTCAAGCTAGTTATAAGAGCCCATCTCATTTCATGTGGATGAAAGCTCGTTGAGACTTTTTTTAATGAATTGGGCTTTACTGCCATGTGACAAACATATCTCTATAGCAGAACTTTTGAAAACGTGAACCCCCCGAATGTATACAAGATAATAAAATTCGCTTTCAGGATCTTAGAAGTAGTTGTATGAAATATAATTTCGCAAGCTGTCCTATAACACGGGGTGATGCACTGCTTGATGAGAGTACCGAATGTATACGTCGTCGCATGGCATGGTACGGACATAAAACTTGGACACAAATGTAGAAAAAAGGACAATGTAACGAAAACATCGTGTTGTGGTATTAAACATTCCACAAAGGGCTTCTACCGTGGTTTGTGTTGGCTCTATAGTAGTACAACACAGCCAAGGAGCGATCACTGTGCGTATGGGAAAATGAAATTAAGCAGTCACTTCGGGTCGGGCAGTCTTGAGAGAGACGCAGGGCGCACGCTGATTGATTCTTGCCAACAAAAAAGGGGTCAGGGGGTTAGGAGCGGGAACTGGCAGCATAAATGTAATTGCACATGAGGTGCTGGGTGACGGTTTAATGGGAAGAGGGCAACATGGCGTGTATGTAGGCTGAACTTCTTCCGCATCGTACGCAGCCAGCTAATTGGAGGTGCCGGGGAAGGACAACAAACTAAACACAACAACAGCATTTCTGAAGAATTGAGTTTTCAATCTAGATTTAAAAGTGCCATAGCTCCCAGTTTGCTTTCTAATATCGGAAGGAAGAACTTTCCAGACGACCCCAGAAACGCGTCTGAAAGCGTGCGATGCTGTGACCGTCTGTTCGCGCATCTCAATTAAGAGGCGCGTGAGATCAGCTGTTGGGTGGTGGTGGTTTAAAGGGAAGGGGGCTTATTCAAAGGGGTGGGGAGCCATTAGCAGTGGGTTTTTGCTTAGTGACTCCGAATGCAAGGTGCTGTGTATGTTGTATAGGCTTCATACACAGCGATATAGGCTTCGTAACCAGCGGTGGGATGACACAATGACATGTCTAAATTTAAGGCGCAAGAAAAACATCCGCATAGAGTTTCAACTGGAGCAAGAAGAGTGGAAAATGCTCTGAACGTTTTCACAAGAGGGCAAACCCCAGAGACATCGCAATGCCAAGACATCACGGCCGGACCAGCTTCTCCTTTGGCTGCAAAGGAAGAATCTCAGGCTCAGACTGGAGAAACATTTTGACTGACGCAGTCAAAATGTTTATTGGTTGGTGCAAGATGACTGCTGGAGCAAACACGACCAGCCAGCCATTCGCATCAAGAAGAAGAAGAAGATCTGGCACAAGAACGGCCTCAATCTCCACCGCTTTTGGGTGAGAACCAAGCACCCTCTGAACCACAACGAAGGATAACCACTGGCTCTCACAGGCTCTTCCAGAAGAGATTCAGAATATCTGTACTGGAGGAATCCGATGAGCTATAAAACTATTTTTCACAGATGTTCAGTAGGGTCACGGGGTCAGAACGTTACAATAACAAACAATACAAAAACACGATATGAGTGCAAAGTATAAGGTAAACAAATCATTTAAACAACATACAAATAAAACCACCTCCAGAGTCGATAACAAAGACAACACGAATGGACACAGCGCCCCCTACCACCTATTTAGCCATCCTAAAACCAGCGGAATATTCCCCCAAGGTTTCGTCGACTCGGACCAAGATAATAAAAAAAATCGTAGCAGCTGACGGGGACTGGGAGGCTGTCGTGCGTCGATTTGAGACTGCCGACCAAGCTGTGAACTGCACTGAAGAGGAGGCTTCGGAGTCTGTGTCCACGGTTCTGAATGACGAAGCGCCATTCATCTGATGGGCAGGGTTGCCTGCACTATAGCGCAAGGTGGTTTAGCACACATAGTACTTTAATTTGATAAATGGAGAATATTCAATGTTTTTTTTTATTGTAGTTATCAAAAGCATCTAATATAAATTAATGCCTTTAAAATACAGTTCATAAATAACATTTACATGAGCATCACAAGGGCTAAACTAAACTATTTTTTATTTATTTTACCAGGCAAGGCCCACTGAGCTATTGAGCTCTTTTTCCGAGGCGACCTGGCCACAAATGAAAGCTCAACCAAGTGGCTGATCACGTGGAAATCTATAGCAGCCACATTCTCGAAACGCATGTTTCTAAATGTTGAGTGAAAAGCCAGAGGACACAGACAAACCCACGGGCACGGGGAAAATATTCAAACTCCACACATACAGGCGTCGGGGTCGAACCCAGGGACTCCTGCAAACAAGGCGAAGTAGTTAACATCTCGCCACCAAAGGGGGCCCCCTTGGCGACTCGGAAGATAGATGCTGTAGATGTGTGATAGGGTAAATAAGCAGCCCTTTAGAACTGTTGAAACTCTACGCATATACTGCAGTTTTGTGTATCTACATACGTAAAGCAAATAAGCGTATGTGTATAGACCCCTTTGTTAAGGGTTTGCACGTTACAGATGCCACCCTCTTCAACGTTCCTTGTGATTGTGCAAACTATGACAGCAAGAACAATGAGCGATCCTGTATGATCCGGAAACAACACAGATGAAGCAACAGGTGTATACATTAGACTGGCATGTGTACACATTAATGAGATTCACGGTATTGGGTGAGTGGGAAGTCCCAATACTGACTTAAACAATTATGGGCTCATGAAGGTCAAGGAGTTTGATGATTTCCCATTTACCCTTGCATACAATTGGTTATGTTATCTTTAGGCATATGACAGATCTTAGAGAGGGCTTTTGCCTGTAAGATCGGCGGCTCACCATTATTGATTCTAGCAAGCTTGACTGCTGATGAGACTGTCGAAATCGGTCCATAGATTTTGAATGCTACTGAAATTTACTCGCAGCTGATGGGTTGCATAATACTTTTTTTGATATGACAACTATATGGAGACAGTCTGCTCAGTTGTCTTTGGGAATGTTTGTTGTCATACTTTTGTACCCTCTCTCCTGGGGATATGTGGGGGCATATTGTGGGGCATATGCTGTATTGGGGCCTGATCCAGGATTCTAGATGGCCCCAGCCCTCTTGGTTAACAGACTTTCCATGGGAATCTCCATGCTGGAGTATCCTATCACAAAAGTAAAGGCAGGGACGCTTGGGACCTGGGTCACACATGCACACCCATGGCCACATCGGAGTTTGGATGGTCAGATTTGTACGTATCAATGCACATCTAGCCAGTTTTACAATTTCGGATGTACATTGCAGACGCTTTAAATGTGGGTAATGTTGATTTGAAGCTTTCGTGACTGCAGGAATCCATACTCTTTGGTTCTTTCGGTAAAGTCACGTAGGTATAAAATAAAATAAATCACATTTCGATCGCAACACAAGCGACCATCATCAGGTGGAACAGATACAACAGAACTCCTGACATAGGAGAAAGAGCTGCTGCAATAAGAGTTTATATCGGATTTTGGTGGGCTCAACCCAAGGGTAAGTGGGCAGAGCTAGAGAAGGAATTTGTATGTAAGTGTAAATGTGGGACCGTCTCACATTGACATGCTAATCTCTCACATTTACGTACAAATTCCTTCTCTAGCTCCGCCCACTTACACTTGGGTTGAGCCCACCAAAATCCTATATAAACTCTCCTGTTGTATCTGTTCCACCTGATGACGGTCGCTTGTATTGCGATCGAAACGTCGCGATGTATTTTATACTTACGTGACTTTACCGAAAGAACCAAAGAGTATGTGGGTAATGATTACGATAATCATTAAGTGGCTTATTATTTATCTTACTTTGTCTCTGTGACAACTCCCATTTACCTCCACATTCACACCCTACCATATGGATGGGACTAACGATTTCTCAGGGCTCATACAAGATTTAATGTTCCAGACCAACTAGGATTGTGATTGTACGACAGAAGGAAGCACTGGGTTCATATTTCTCAGCATTTTATTCTGATAACATTATTTAAAGCATATTGTTTAAAACATTTTTACAATGTACACCCTCTGTACATGCAACAGCTAAGCTTAATAATCTTCAATAAGTACAAGGAACATGTTTACAAATGCAAAAAAATATTTCCATTAATAAATACATTTTCCATGCTATAATACAATACCTGTCAAACGTGCAACAACACTGAGGTGCTATTTCAGATGTGCTGCACACAAAAGTGTCAACAGAAAATGTGGAACTTAAGTGATACATTTAAAAAAGCACCAAATGACTCGGCACCTGCCTGAAAACAGCTGTAGGTGAGGAATATGCACATCATGTAGTTCATGGGCTCGAGCAGAAATTAGTATCACCGAAGGCAGCAAAACCTTTGCAGTAACAATGTATAAGGTTACGAAGAATGGATTACTTGAAAGCACACGTGTAACGTAGCCATCACATAATTCACTGTAATTGGCCACATTAAATTGTAACCACGAATGTTATCCCACCTAAGGTGCTATCGACAAATGAAATATCTGTTCTGGACTCATGGACCAAAAACCGTCCAGTTCAGCTCAAAGAATGAATAACCAGGGGTCCGTGATATGCCCGGTGACATATCTTTATGTATGTACAGCCCTTTTGTCAATCCATTGCTGGATGAGGGTCTCCTGATGGCATGCGGGTCGCAGGTGTATTTGATCATATTGCAACACGCTGTTTAATATCACGGTTGTGAACATAGACGGGGGAGCCTGGTAGTGCAGTATGACAATAATCTTTCTGCACCACCTTCTGCAGCCCCCCACGTAGCTCCACAGCCTATGCCCACCCATTGTGCTTGGTGGCCAGAAATCCCAGCAATATACATGTTCAACCCTTGTTTAGCTTCTCAACATCTGAAGACATTGGGCACATTCTGGGTGACTTGGTCATACGCTTCTATTGCTGGTGGGGAGGGAATTAAACCGTGGGTTATGGGTACTGAATAAACAGGCAAGCAAATAGGTAAAGGTAGCACCTCAGATATCATGAGCAGCAGCAACAGTTGGGAGCTTTTGCCTTCTCGCGCTGCATGTGCACGGAGCCAAACGCGTTCACAGATTATGACATTTGCAGGTGATGGTACCGCAACCTAAGGGAACAATGTGTTGGCATCCATCTATTCAGCTTGGCATGGTATTTTCCCCCAAATCAGTCCAGTTTCTTCACCATGTAAGGCCCTTCCAACTCGTAGCCAATCTTGCGGTAGTAGTCTCGTGTCCCAATTCCTGCGCAGACAGCAAGTAAAATAATTCCTTGGTTTAAACAGTGAATAAATTAAGCCTCTGTGCAAGTATAAGGGAACGGACTTTGTCACCGATTTGGAATGTGCACATCAGATATTATGGTGATGGTCATGGAACTTGATGGTGTTTGGCACATTACCTGAAATGACAGCTATTTTATTTGCACCATGCTCATCCTTTGCTATTCTCTCTGCCTCTTCCATGAGCAGCATCCCAAATCCCTGCAAGATATAATTCAGCACATGTTAACACAAGTCCAAACAGAGTAAACATGTATGGACATGTATAGCCCTTTAGTCATTCACTGCTAGAGGGCATCACCACGCAGTTTGGGTCTTTGGAGTTAATGGACCATACTTCACAAATTTGCTCATAGATGTGGGACCATAGATGTTGGAGCATAGTTTAGTACAATACATATTGCTGCACTGCTCTCTGGTGTCCATAACACAGCCCCACAAAGATTGCTATTATATACACCATATAAAGGACATCATGATGATCAAGGGATTATAATCTTTAAATAAAATAAGTGTCACCGCGGCCTTACAAATTGCACACGAATGGATGCAATGAATATCACGTCGCGGTCTGCTTTTCGCTTGCAAGTTTCAGATTTACTGCAATACACCCGTCCTTGGACGGGCAAAAGGCTAGTACAGTATATAATTGCAATATGATCATGTGTAAAATAACTCGTATAATAACTTGCAACATTGCCAGTGTCAAGTTTTGTATATAACACGTCTTTGTAATATTTTCAAGGCTTGTTGACTGCAGAGCAAAATGCAGAGGTGTAGGGTTTCACGATTGTGCTGTGTAGCTTTCCGATGTGTTTTCGAGTTGTACCGTGAACTGAACTCGCTTCCTGAAGCTCATGGGCACGTGAAGAGAAACGTTGGACAATAAGCCAAATAACACACGTCACAACCGAAAAACACATCTGAGAGTTACGGAGGACACATCCTTCAACTTAAGGCGGTGCGAGGAGCTCATCGCCACTACCTGGTGCTGGAACTTGGTGGGATCGCGCGCGCTCACGGGCACCACGCTGCCGTAGACGTGCAGCTCACGCACGATGGACACGCCGCCCTTCAGCTCGGGTCGGAAGCTGTCGGGCGAGCAGCGACGAAGACGCAGCAGCCCCACGAGCACGTCCTGGCGCGGGTCCTCGTACGCCAGGAACGTCTCCCAGCCGCCGTTAGCCACGTAGTCCCGCCGGATCAGCTCCACCTGCAGAGACGCAAAGTGTGCTCTTGCCAGGGGCTTCTGACCCACTGAATGTATGACGGGTCAAGAGCAGACATGATGACTAGAAGCCATCCCGATAGCAAATACTATACTACAAGTGGTGTAACGGGTAGACAACATTTTTTGTGTACTATCAATAATACAGTTGTAAATTACAAGGTTAATAATGTTCAAGACTGAAAATGAAACATGACATTTATCTCTATCATTAGGTAATCACATCTAGATTATGAATGTTGCATGCCACCCCAGTGATGGGATTACCTCGTATGGCTTCACTTTGTGATGGATCTCCTGAATGCCCACCTCTCTTGTTCTGACATCTCGGCACTAAAATTACACAATTAATGGTTCGTGAGTGGACATCTGTATTGTTTGATTCACTTGTAATTCGTTTCTACTTACACGCGAATTGATTGCCCCACTGCATTTCAAACACAAAAGCAAGACCTAATAAATCAGATTAGTTATTAAAAATAACATCACACGTAAGCAATCTATAATGGGCAAATCCCATTGCCAAGGGACTGGCCGATTGAAGGAGCTCGCCGTGATTCATGGTGAACGATGGTCAATGAAATAAGAAAAAACTAATATTACTGTATATTTTTTAGATTATTGTGCTGCAGGTCAGGGCTATTGACGCAGAGTCCAGGGTTTACAGGTTTTAATACAAAATCCATTACAAATTACTGTCTGAGGAATATTATAAAATTGACCAATATAGGAAGGATTGTGGAGACTAAAAGATTGCACAATAATAATGATAAAAGTAGGTCATCCGAAGGCAATGTTACGGCCCATTGTTAAACACTGGGAATTAATAAATTATCAAGACTAAATGCCAATGTGCTAATTGGAAGAATGGTTCCAAGCCATCCAATATTTAACAAGCAGACAGAAACAACCCACTAAAACAAATGTGGATAACATGATCGTGTTTGCAAGGGTAACCTGATGTTGGATAGGATGATGGAGGATACTTGGCAAGTTTATGGATTTGTGCATGAAAGAATCAAGGCCCACAAATACACACCTCTGTTCCAAGGTCCTTCATTCGTGCCAAGGCCAACTCACGCAAGTTCCCATGCTCCACTCCAGAGCTCACCAGTGGCATGGGGATGTCCCTGCAATGGTGGAACATGTAATGCAGGCTCTATGAGAACATTATATTCCAAGATGCGTGGTTTGGGTTTAGTCGTGACAAAAGCTCAATTGAAGCTAGGTTTGACAATTTTAAGTGATGTCCCATAAATGCAGACCCTACAATAAAAGTCCCATCCAATAAACATGGGTGACCACTGGTGGTGTAGCTATCGTGCATGCAGGCAATGCAATTGCCTCATAGGTAAAAGGGCCCCCCCCCCCAGGCACACAACTACAAATATTGGTGAATTTGGACAAGAGGGCCTAATTTAATTTCTAGCACCACAGCCCATACCAACTATGCTGCACCACCAAAGGAACTCATGCCATTGCATAAAGGGACTGCTGTAAAGATCAAGCCCTTGTGCCTAGACTGCTCGAGATAAAACCATACCTTTGCACACGGTAGACGCGGGTCCAGGGTGGCACCAGGGCGAGGATGCGAGCCACCAGGTCGACCAGGCCACTGGGTGGGTAGCTCTTGTAGCGGCCCGTCTTCCACAGCTCGTAAAGGCCTGTGCCACGGATCACCAGCGTTGGGTACAGCTTAAGGCCGTCTGGCCGAAACGCTGGGTTCTCAAAAAACTCCTGTGACAAACATGGACAAGTGGTGACTGAGTGGGGTTAAAATTTGCTTAACAGGTTTGCTAGTATTCCAAGATAGTTTAGGTTTTACAAGGATGCATGGCCGAGTGATTTACCGTGGCATGCTGATTGTTCGACATGTAATGTTTCACACCTGCACCCACTGCATTGGAAGGCTTATCATTATTTGAGGTTATGAACAAATTCTAGATTATTTAATTTGTTAAACAGTTTGTATTAAAAAATGTTTGTCATGCAGAATTTGGTTTGCTCCATTTGCAAAAATCGAAACATAATTTTCATTAAACGTGAATAATAGATTTTTATAGGCATATTTTAATTAATGTTATCATAAGAAGCAATTTTTAATATTTAATTGATGCATCGTCACATGCTTACTGGTTATGTGTGGCCTGATTTCCTATCTTATCATGACAACTGTAAAAGCGGATTTTTTTTGCTTTCGTTTTAAAAATATGTAAAACGGCAATAATCTTCTTAGTAAAAGAAGGTAAATGTACATTTTGAACATGACCAATATTAAGTGGCTGACACTTATTAAATAGGTCTGTAACTGGCACATTGCAAGAATGCTTAATACCCTATATATACCAAACCACGTCTACCATTAATAATGAATAACACACAAAATGCAATTGCATCTCAAGACACTGTACAGAAACGTGGACATTTAAATTACAGAAATATTCAATGGATAAGACCATGTTCCAACCCTCGCACTTAACACTGTCCACCAAAACGCACAACTTGGTGTAAAATTGTCCCCTCTACGTGAAGCACGTAACCACAATTTTGCCTTCTGTTCTCATTTTACATTTCGTCTGATTTTCTTTTTAATGGCTTCTGTTTTGTGGAATGGTGTTTTGAGTTTCACCAGACCGAGATATTGTTGAAATGGTTTCATTAGGGACTTAGTTTCACAAGGCTAGTGCCACTGGAAAACATCTTTACAGACTAGTGATGAATTTTTATTATTACTTTGCTCAGTAGTGCGAAGTATTGCATCCCTGTCGCCTAGGGTAACACAATTGAAAAGGTGCACTGAACATATTTTTTTTTCTTTTGGAGTGATGTGTTCACTTCTTTTAGTAGGGAATTTTCTCCAGTGGTCGATACAACACTTACTATGAACTGCTCGAGGTCTCTCTCCATGCCCACGTTGGGCAAGTCTGGCATCATATGTGACACCACCTTAAAACCTGCGTCCTTGGACATATGGAAGGATTCGCAGACCGCCTTCACTGTGTGGCCTCTGTTGAGTATAAAAACAACATCGTATAACATTGGTAAAAATCTTAAACAAAAAAACAAGCACCACACAAAACATTTGGCTGACTGAATAGGATTCGTCGTAAAGAGTAATGTCCAGGTATTGCACGGACCACTTTGCTCACTCGTGGAAAGGTCAAAATGTATGTTGGTTTTGTTGCTCTTGGTGTGTATGGAACTTTACCAAATAATTAAAAACAAATTTGATGAATTCCTCCTGTCAGCAGGGCTTCGAGTGATGGCAGAGTGGTTAGCGCATTGCGCTGTGAACCCAGTAATGCAAGTTAAGATTCCTGGCCATGGCTAACATCAGCGGTGAGCAATATTTTCACTGGACTTGATCCTGCCCACCCCACCCAGGAACAATCCAAACCACTATGGTGAAGTATGGGCCAAAAAACTCCCATGATTGACATGAATTGGGGACTTCATCTAGTAGTGAACTGGCGAAGGGCCTTAAATGATGACACAAGGTCACAGTTATTTAAATCCACATGAACAAGTGAAGGGTAATGAAGACCCTGAAGGGCCTCTGGGATGCATCGTGTGCACCTGTTGGTGTCGCGAGCCACGTCCTCGTACACACTCTGCACACCGATCTCGAGGCGGGTGCAGCCGTAGCCGAGCATGTCGCTCAAGTGCCTCTTCAGGCAGTAGTCTGGCCGTGTCTCTATCGTGATGCCGATGCACTTGGTCTTGCTCCTCTCCGAGTATCTACAGAGGGCAGCTAAGATTTGTTAATACATTTCTATAGAATTCATGAGGGCAAGCTTTCTTTAAATCAAGACTTTTTTAAACGCCGGACTGAAACACTCAATCAATTGAAACACCCAACAAGAGAAATAGCAGTACTCAGAAGGAAATATGCCATTTAAAACTCATGCCATTTTTCAAAATTCTACAATTTTACATATATTAACACATTATGCATTAAAAGTGATGGTGAGCAGAAGAGCAAAAAATATTGATTTTTTTATTTAAATGTTGCATCTTTGTGTTTTTCTTTAGCTTTCCTTTTAAAAAACAAATATCCCATTTGGCTTTCTTCTTCTTCTTAAAGCCAACCCTTTAAAAATAAATATCCCATTTGGCTTTCTTCTTGAAGCCAACCCTTTCAACCAATTAAAGAAAATAAGCAGACAGCCACACTGAATATCGTGGGACACTTCTCCCCTTACTTTTAAGAGACTTTGACAAGTTGCTTTAGTTTGGCTGTTGGAGTCTCTGGCATGTATACTGCATCGTAAGAATCCCAAACATGTTCTGGTCTGTCTGAGGCAATTTGAACCGAAACCCACAATTATTATATACACTGGAAGTAAAAGTACTTAAACGAATTATTGTTAGATCGTAGAAGCGGTGTTATTATGACGTATTCGTCTCTGAATGGGTGCACGTGCTGGCTTCATGCTCGATGCGTAGGATTCTAATTGCTTCCGTACACCCCTACTGTGCGGCGCTATCCTATGGCAGACTCCCCTTTGTTGCTATTGACCAAAAAGTTTATCTTATTATGACTTTATAAAAAAAACTATGTGCTGTTCATTTTAATTTCTGCATGTCACAAGAAAAGATCAATAGCTTAGTTTTGATATAAACCATATGTTTGTAATATGTGGACAAAAGGTGATATGTCCCTGACTGAATGAAAATGATCTCCATGTAGAACTAAAAGTGACAGAAAAATCGAATATCTGTTACTAACAGCAATTATCAATCTGCAACTGAGCAGATTAAACTGGAGGGGTGGTGGTGCTGTGTTGAGGATGCTCGTCTCATAATCTCACAATTTTAAGGCTACAAATGTAACTCATTGGGAGAGGGTGTGTTCAACTCAGTCAAGGTGAAGGTGGTTGTCTGATGGAGACAAATCCTTGTAATACCAATGTAAATTTCCCACCACCTTGTGGCCAACATAAATTATTTAAGCAGGAAGCCCACTCACACGGACACGCACCTGACTGCTTCAGCCACACTGTTGGATGAGTGCCCCGAGAGAGCGTCGTGAAGATTGCGGATGAAGTAGTCCCTGTACTCCTCCGACAGGGCCATGAATGTGCCACCCATGACAATGAACTCCACCTTATCCACGTTGTGGCCCAGCTGCTTTAACTGCAACCACAACACACGCGTGTGAGCGAAACACAAATTGACTAATTAAAGCGAGACATTTTTGAGCCTTACATCACATTTCCATAGGACCGGGTAAGACAGCAAAATTACATACATTATTACATGAAAAGAGGGTACAATAATATTCATCATAATAACGATAAATGTTTTAATTATTTTCAACTAACAAGTTTATATCTGAAAAAACTCCACCTTTAATCCAACATACGATACAAGTTTCCCCATTCAGTGATTAGTGCCACTATTTTCGCATACAGTAAAGAGGAATTTTAAGGTTGATGCATTTTAGTATATAATGAAATGTTTTAAAGTCAACTTAATACCGATTTTAGATGAAAGTTGTGCACCATCAGCTGGTGCAATTAAAAATCAATGATTTAAGGAACCAAATGCCTCACCTGGTCCACACGGTGGCGGGTTTGCAAGTAAGGGTCGTAGCGAGCTCTGATGGCCCTCATGGATGTCGGCTGGAGGAAGTAAATACAAATGTTTAGCTTTTAGAACCGAGGTTGTGTCTTACCAAATCAACCTCAAAGTGTTACAGACTAGGTATGGTTAAATCTGGTTAGTACTTGGATGGGGGGCTGCCTGGGGTTACTAGGTGTTATTGGCTTTTATTTTGAGGTGGGCTGTCAAAGATTTATTGAATATATCTGTGTGGAGATTGAATATTATTTTCCATTTTCTCTGGGAACTCATGTTTCCCCCCACATGCTGATATATTTAATCGAACTGGCCAAACATCCCAATGCAGGACTCCCCTGAAAATTATTCTTTAGATGTTATGCTTTCCTGGATAAATAAAAACACTGAAAGGCAATAAGAGTTAAAGTTTGCTTAAAATGTTATTGCATTTAGGCGTTTTTGACAACGAAAACTAAATTATGAGTTTGCTAACGGACATAGTTGCTATGCAACCTTAGTTTGAATCAGGTTAAGTCTATTTAATTATTTTGTTTACTTCCAAACAACCTTACCTCATAGCCTGTGTACGACTGGGTTGAATATTCAAAGTCTGAGTCTGGGCCTCCTGGGCAATAGCTGAGGAAAAACACAGATAAATGGGTAAATGTATAAGCTGGCATAGCCATTCAAGCTTGGTGCGTTTTACCATTACCGCTAAAATGGAGCAATCCATCAGCATTAAATCGTTTTATACCAACATATGACTATCTGCCAACATGTGATTCACATGCAAACAATCAACACAATCTATTAATCGTGGAGCAAACAATCTCAAATTACACGGGGGGGGGGATAAAATCAGTGCAGATCACTCACACGCAGATGTTTCCCGTGAAGTTGATGTGCGGACACCTGTGTGGCTTGCACATGACTGCAACCACTGCAATCTGATAACAGAGAAACGTTAACAAAACTCAAGTTGCTTGTCACATTTCCCACAAAACACGAATAAAAAAATGTAAACTCTGTCTTCACACATCTTGGGCTACTTAAGAGACTCTGGGAAAGAATTGACAAATGCACTGCTGCAAGCAAAGGCAATACACAGAACTACCGATGTAGAAAGAGAATTAAATGTGGGTGGCACATTGTGCATGTGGTTGAGCCCTGCTCACGTACCCCGCTGGCCGTGCGGATGGGTTTGGCCTTCAGTTTGGGCACGAGGACTTTCCTGTGCTGCGGCGGCACTGCGGCGATGATGTCGACAAGCTTCGGCTGGGATGGAAGCCCATATTTGGCCGCCGCCTTCGTCTTTAGTCTGTGTGAGCAAAACGAATACATTTCAATGTGTGTGCTCCCATGTACATGTGCAGGTAATGACCAACACAAAATTGTGTGAAACTTGAAATAGGCTTTGATCACTTAGGCAAAGCTCCACTGTACACAGCACTGACAATTATGTTGTGTTGAGATGTGGCCAAATGTAGATGTTTCCATCACCGTTATCATCAGCCATAATCATTTACTGCAGAATCAAAGCCTCCCTGAGCTGTTGCACTCCCTCACGGTTCTGTAATGCAACAAACCAACTTGCACCTAAGTATGAGCTGATGTCATTACTCTAAATCCTCACTGGACATCCTCCTTTGACTGTCACTCCATTGTCAGTCTCAACCACTGGCCATTATAGCTTTATGTTTCTGTCTTGTTCACGGATCCACATCTTGTCTGCTGTGACTCTGTAACATGCACATTTTATTTTATTTATTAAAATCTGTTACGTAAACAGTCCGTCGAGGTGGACAATCTCGTTTGCAAGAGTGTCCACAGCATACATCGGACACATACATAGCAAACACTTATTTAGTCACTTTAGAAGATTTGTCTCATTGTATTTGTTCATGTCCATATCCAATCAGGCAAGACTCACTGGTTAAAAGCTTCATCTTTACGCACACTACTATGTTTCTTTTCCTTACCAAACAATGTTTCTGCTATTGTACGCCGACTTTGTTACCAGCAATGAGTCATGAGACGAAAATATAGATTCCAATATCTTGCAAAGCAGTGCAACCCGTAGTATTAGAGGATGGCCCACGGAAGCATACGAGTTATCTCTTTCATGTGACCTCTAGTGCACGAACTTATAAATGAACCTGCAGTACTTCACCTGTTTAGGTTAACATCCTTCTTGTGCTCGTGTGCCTCCAGTAGTTGATTGATGATGTCTGTGATGGTCATCACCATGAGCTCTGCATGGCTTGCTCCACCGCCTGTCAGAAAAGTGGCAAAGATTACATTATATTTTAGTCTACCAGTCTATTGGCTTTCCAGACCAAAATTTTCACGCAGCATTTGTGTAAGCAACACACTCAGCCGAGTTCGAACTCAGAACACAGCTCACACAGCTTGCGTGGCGTTTTACAGGATACGACATCTACATTGTGAATTGTGCTTCTGTTTCTGGGTTTATATTTAAGGTGAAAAATATCACATCACTGTAAGACTATTCAAGAATGACAAGTTATTACATTGAATATGAACAACAAAAAATCCTCTAATTCTGGTTTGCTTGGTCCTCTTATCCCCTAAAAGATCTACACTTGGGGGATGCTCATACAGCTATAATGCACCTCTTCTCTGCAACTCATTTCCAGTAATTGTTAGAGGCCACTACCCTCTCTGGTAATTTAAAGTCGCATGTGTTCTCTCTCCACTACCACCCACGTAACATTGCATTACATATCTCCAGAGGTGGGACAAAGTCATTGTTATGCAAGTCCAAGTCGAGTCGCAAGTCATCAAATTCATGACTCGAGTCTGACTCGAGTCCAAGTCACATGACTCGAGTCCACATCTCATAGGTGGGACAAAGTCATTGTTATGCAAGTCCAAGTCGAGTCGCAAGTCATCAAATTCATGACTCGAGTCTGACTCGAGTCCAAGTCACATGACTCGAGTCCACACCTCTGCATATCTCTCATCTCAATGCCCTTTCTATTCATCTATTAAATGTAAAAGATGCTAATAGCTGTGGGCTTTACCTGCTCAGATAAAAGTTTAGTTTCATATATATTATTTAAATGATGTGATTACCTTTTTCTAAACGTTGCACGCCTATCGTGTTTCTGTATTGTTTGTTGTTGTGATGCTCTCACCTGCCCCCACGGGACATCTGTGATAAAGAGCTTTAGAGCTCTTCGGATTCCTCCAGTATACATTTTCAGATTCTGTATTTCCGGCTTCCTAGGTCCCTTATTAGGACTAAAATCGCCTCTAGCGTAAATAAACAACCTGCATTGTTTAGGCGCTTATTTTCCTAAACTAAATTAAGTTTCTACATGTGTAGGCAAGGCATTTCTATTGTTACCGTAACGTTGCTGATTGGTGTACCTCACTCGCATTGCTACGACCTTGTTAAAGTGCTTTGAGATGGTAATTATCATAAAGCGCTATATAAAATGATAGTCAAATACACTCGAGTTACATCATTCAAAATGTAAAAGCACATCATGACCAAAATCACCAGGAATGTGTACGTCAGCTTCGGCTAAGTGGGCTCAAATGTCAACGCAATAATCTTTCATTTAAACACTTAAATATTAAACGACTCAAAGAAAACAGTGGTTCGCTATTGCGTGTTTCAGTCGCTGCACTAGAAGGATCGCAGGGTGCACAGAGGCCTAGCAGCACGACAACAACTCCACTTTATAAACGCACCTTTGTTCTTGTTCTTCACCATCACGAAGGACGGGCTGCGGCGTGTCCCGCTTTTACGGCGTTAGTTTGTGCCTGTGTCGTCTATAAATGTGCGCCTGTGTGTACGTGTGTGTGTGTATATTTGACGTTGTTACGAGTGGAGAGATATTCTCAGCTGACGTTAAAATACAAAACACGTGGACGCGGAACCGGGGAGAGCCAGGCCAGCTCAACCGCTCACCGAGCCAGTCGATTGGCGAGCGAGCGGCAAACTCGACGCTCGATTGATCACCCTCGATTCACCCCCCACCCAACACCCCCCCCCCATCCACCTCACCCACACCCCCCACTCACACACACCACGTGTCGTGTACAGCCATGTTCTATCCACTGCTGGGTGACGTCACCGCCCCCATTCAACCTCGTTTCGCGATGACGTCATTCCCGCGACGTCGTCCCAACCGCGAACGTTACGTGCTGACGTCATTACGCAATCCACAAAATCGATTTTTTATTTTAAAAAAATCGATTAATCGAGCGATTAATTGAGTGATTCATCTCCCTCGCGCGTCTCGTTTTAAACAGCTAAAATTACGAGAATAAAAATAATAAAAAGGTAAAAAAAAATAACGAAACATTAAACTTAGCGGCCCGACTTGGGCTTTTCCCGTCGTTCAACGCGCGGCGTCGAAAAGCGCGGGAGTTCGGCCGCTCGCTCGCTGCGGTCTTTGTCGCCAACATATCAACAACCAGCAAACAACAACAACAACAACCAGCAAACAACAACAACAACTCCTCCAACGTTACAGGTTACCGCCGCAGCAATACCAGCCGACGTTCGACAACTATACGCCGACACGTAAGTGGCGCGCGTCTATTTGCCCACCCGCATGGCTCACGGGGCGATACCAAAATAAACGAAATTAAATTGAAACGAGGAGCGCGAACGTCGCCTGCAGTGTGTCGCCCGATTCTAAATGCCCTTTCGATGTGTCTGCCACAATAGAGGGGGGTTTTGGGGTTATATTTACGCGATCAAACCCCCATAAAAACCCCCTCTGTTATGGGTGATATTGGTCGCGAAAGCCTCCGTGTTGAACTGGATGCGTCTGCTCGGTGTTGTTGTTTCGTAAGTGTCCTTGCTCGTCTATAACATGTCGATCGTTACGGACTCCTCATCCGTAGCTCGTGTTTATGTCCATGTACCACGGCCCTTGGGGCAATCCACTGCTGGATGAGGGCTTCGCCACGCCGTGTAGGTCGTCGTGGGGCGGGGGGGGGGCAAAGACTCCATGCTGGGACCCTTTGACCATACTTCACCACGTCGGTCACCGCGGTGTTAGAGAAGGCGAAGGACATTGTAGAAGAGTGAGATTTGCTGTTCTGAGTGCCACGTAACCTCGTGCATGGTGGCCGCACATCCAGGCGCTCTTCAAACTCAACACTTGAAAGATTGGGCGCGTTGCGGGTGATTGTTGGTTATAGGTCGTCACTTACTCGTTATTAATGATACAGGTTTTTGGGATGAGATCGCGTAAATATAAATGTGTCCTTAAACCCGCCACCACTCAAGAAACCCCCCTGTATTATGCATATTGGTCGCGAAAGCCGACGTGTTAAACTTACTCGTTATTATTCTTGGGTCTTTCGGTAAAGTCACGTAGATAGGTTCAAAGGCGACCGCTTGTTGCGATCGAAACGTCGGAGTTTTTTGTTATTTTTTTTGAACCTATCTACGTGAAAGTCTTGACACGTAGATATCTATCTACTTGACTTTACCGAAAGACCTAAAGAATATTAATTCCTGCAGTCACGAAAGCTTTAAGTCAAGATTTTTACTCGTTATTGTTTACTAATTGACTCCTCGTTTACGCATTGCTGTTCAGTAATTGTTATTGCTCACGCAATGTTCACTAAGTGTTGATATTCTTGCTCTTGATACTGTTTTTAATTCACTGCCGATTATATTTGTTCACTGTTACAGGCGTGTCTCGCTTAACGAGCGAGATACGTTACGCGAACATTTCTCGGCGAGCGAAAACTCGTCAAACGATCATCCTTTTCTCATCGACCCCCATGTTCAAAACTGAGCTACGTTTCGGCCCCAAAATGTTCCACTCTTGAACTATTTTTTTACGTGAGAAATACAAATTGTTATTTTAAAGTAATAAAACATCAAATATAACACTTGCCACACATGAAGAACTACAGTGCTTGCAGGTACAGTACCTGCCCTCATACTATGAAACACGTGCGCACTCGGCATAGGAGAGCTTGTAAACAAACAGCTGCGGGCTGCCTTGCGCCCCCTGCCGATCGATCGGTCATCGCTCGCTATGTGAACATTTCTCTCGTTTTGCGAACAGATTGGTCTAAATTCAAATTGCTCGTCAGTGCGCATTCTCGTAGAAAGAACGCCCGTTAAGCGAGACACGACTATTCACGTATTAATAATACCCGCTTGTTGTTTTCGTTGTGAATTGTGGTGCAGAATCTCCTGGCATGGAGGTGTTGTTTCATACCCCGAAGAATCCGCGTGTGAAGTCCTTGCAGGTTACAGGTGAAGTCAGGGTTGCCGTTGTGCTCACTGGGTTTTCCATACAAATTGTACAGTCAGAGAAACATGTGGGTTTTCTGTAATTGAGAAGCATTCGTTTTTTGGGAGGAGGGGGGGAGATGCCATATTGCAGATCCGGTAATCCACGGTGCACCGCGGAGGTTGTACCGAATGTTCTCGCCAATGTGGTGTGTCGCGGATTACAGGGGAAGTGTGGCATATAGCCAGCAGCTTAATTAATTTGTCGTAAATTTGCATTCACTTGGGAGGTAAACACACTTGCTGTGTTAATAGCCGTTATTCACGTTGTCTTTCCTCCCATGTAAAAATGCCCGAATGGCAGTGCAATTTGATTAATTTTGCATTGGAACCCAAAGTAGAGGGTTGACCTCTGGCCCTTGTTCATTTAAATTCGATTCATCCTAAATAGACTCATCCTAAATAAATATACAAGGAGAGTGTTTTAATTGACTGTATGAACCAGATGTAACGCTGCTTGCTGTTGTGATTTTAGGAAAGGGAACACCTGCACCATCAATGGAGATCCCTCCTTCACCATTTATGAAAAAACTGGGCTATGGCACAGGCGTAAATGTGTACCTCTTGAAGCGGTGAGTACTGAAGGTTTCATATGTGTTAATGTATTTAGTTATTTACTTCCAATTTTTTGCTATTTTCCCAAAATATTAAATTTGTGTTATAATTGAATGAGATAAATAATTCCTTCAGAAATATCACAGCTGCACACCCTGTGTCAGAATGGTCCAGGGATATATTTTGTCATCAGTTGTACACATAGAATATATAGATTGGCTCCTGCTGGTTTTTACCTGTTTTACTGTGATTCTTGTAATCGCTTGATTAAACGTTTCTCAATATTTTTCTAACTTCAAAACATGTGGTTTATTTGAAATTAATGAGTCTACTCATGTAGAACTCGATCATTCTGGACTTGAATAAGTCGTATAATTGTATTATTTTGTTATATTTATGACTTTCAACATACGTACATAATACGTATTAGAATAACTTGGATCTTGATTTAAAGCTCTCGTTACTGCAGGAATTCATACACTTGGGTCTTTTGGTCAAGTCACGCAAATAAATTAACTTGACCGAAGGACCCAAGAGTATAATAACTTGGATGTTGGACAGGTAGGGGTATCCAGATTTGTGGAGCTGTGTACCAGGTATGGTGGTATGACATGCTTCTGGGTATTGTGGCCAACTTCAAGATTTAGTGCCGTAGTTTTTATACAAACAAGTTTTAGTGTACTTTAACCAAATTCTTAGCTTGTAAAATGTATACACTGTAAAGATTAAAATATTTATATTTCAACTCTGTTGACTATATTTTGGAAAAATGTATCAACATTAGAAAGTAATTACCTGTCATCCAGAGGTTAGGCTACCATATTTTGCTTAGCCTGTACAGGGCATAATTCATTTTTATAAGTTTGTAATTGTGAAGTTTGACACACCTTTTGGCTTAATAACAATGGTGATATGGATTATAATAATCTTTTGTGATGATGGCAGCTCTCCGCGAGGTGTCTGTCGTTCCCCATGGGCCGTCAAGAAGATAAATTCACTGTGTAAGAGTGGCATACAAGAACAATATCAGAAGAGGCTGAAAGAAGAGGCCAAACTCCTGCAGAATCTAAGCCACCCGAACATTGTTGGTGTGTGAAACAACTGTCACCTCTTTCCGTTTTCTAATGTACCTATTGCTTAAAAAAAAATCCGTACAGGTATTGCTAAATTTACTTTACTTACAAAAAAATTATTGTATGCATGTTTTTTAAGTCTAAATTGCTTTTCCCACTAATTTAATACGAAACATTCGGAATGTGTTTCGGACAGTCATTCCAACTTTACTTCGAAACTTTAAATATACACCTTGATCACTTTTCTAAATTGAAAAATAACAATAAATATTAACACGATTGAATGATAATTAAATTAAATCAAAAATTATTAGTTTTTTAAAAAGATCTGCATGTTGGAATGCCTGGAAAGATGTGGAGGCGTTATTGTTGCACTGTAGGGATCTCATGGCGCGTGCCGTGGGAAATTTCATCAACGTGGATATTCGAATTCGTTAATTGAAAAGTGTCCATAATTTGTCAATTGCCTTAACGCGAAATTACATGAACCGAACGTTCATACATCGAGGGATACCTTTACTGGACTTTTATGCTCCCACGTCTATCCTCCCCACCTTAACCAATCCACATTGACCGACTCGGGGAATTGTTGTAAACTAACCCCTAGGACTTGTACGGTGTGGGAAACCTATTATCCAGTAGTTTATTGACAAAGGGCTGCACACGAAATTTTTGCCAAGTAATGGATTTTTTTTGCCAGCCTTAACATTTAACACCTGCATTTTTATATATTTTTGATATATACTAACTTTACATATTATCGTTATGTAATTGTATTCATGGTGATTTGGGAAACTTAAAAAGCACCACTGTAAATTATATTATTACTTTGGGACTGAGAAAAGGAAACAACGCAGTTGAAACTTTTTGCTTTTGTCGTTGCAAGGCCTTGTTTTGTTTCATGGTGAATTATTTTCCGTCCATTCCTCACAGGTTACAGAGCCATGGCTCAGACAAATGATGGTGGTCTAGCCCTTGTCATGGAATATGGGGGTGAGAAGTCCCTCTTTGATGTTATTGAAGAGCGACTTGATAATGATCTGGGACCTTTCCCAGCATCTGTCATTCTCAAAACAGCACTCGAGGTTGCCAAAGGGCTCCAGGTAATGTACAGTAAATCTTTAATACAGAATTCGCCGGGGATATATTCCTGGAGAAAGGCGCGTATATTAAATCTGCGAATATTAATACTTAAAGCTGATGAGGAAAATAGGGTTAGGGGGCAGAAACATGTATTATGTTAAAACAAGCTGTGTATACATTCAACTAAACCCTCGAAATGCGCAAGTTCTTGTTTAGCGCGTTTCACATATTCGCGAGTTTCTAAAAGAATACAAATTCGCGACCCGCCCAACTCCCAACGTATCAGACCAACACTGGGGAGGTGTGCGCATAATTTTACATTTGAAACTGCCTGCGAAGATTCGGCATGCTTGCTCGGGTGCCGACTTGGTCCTCAGTCTCACAGTAATCCCGCTCTGAATTCTCTATTGTGCATTTTTACTTTATACGAATTTTACATTTTGGCATGAGCAAATCGACTCTGAGGTACGTTAAAAAGAACGCGAATGCAAAACATTGTTTTCAATAATGTGTTATTTATTTATAGTAGTAATTGTTTTTAAACATTTACCATGTCCCCCCCCATGTCCACTCGTACCAGCAACGTAACAACATTTTTCCCGTTGGAACAAGGTTTCTGCATTTGCGAATTCAGCATTCGCGAACGTTTTCAAGAACGTAACCCTTGTGAGGGTTTACTGTATATTCATGAACACATGCATTGTATAGTGCTATTTTTTATTTAACTTCCCTTTAATAATGATTAACAAACATTTACATTTGCAAATATAATCAAATGAATATTATACAGTCCAAATTCCAAAGAATTGTAAAGGAAAGCACTCGCGTGTAAACGTTGCAGTAGACAGTGGCAGACTGAGGGGGAGTGTTTCATGGACAACTTCCGCGCTCTCACGATCTACACCGTTTCCATGCCTTTGGACTTTTTGTCGGTTCGGAGCGTGCTATGGCCTTCGAATTTCAAATTGCACTCCAATACATTTTTTGCAAATATGCAAAACCGCGCAAAAAAACCCCTCGAATAATAAGGGTCTACTTTATGTCAAACTGACACGAACTTCACAAAAAGTTGAAGGATTTCAGGATTTTTGTATGAAACACGGATAATAAGATACTGTGAAAATATGCAGTAATCTGAGGACTATATTGCCTGATATAGCTAAATAATATATTACTACTAGGTGCTGCACATTACTGATATTTCATCCTTGTTCTGAATTTTTTGTTGTTCCTTTTTCTATAACAAAACGCGTGCTCAATACAGCATGCCATGCAGCTCTCGTGAGCGGGTATCGTAATTCACGAAACACGGTCCCGACGCAACTGGAGGAAGGGGGTAAAATATGGGGAAAGGGGCCTGTTGCCTCAACCAAGTGAAGAAACCATGTCGGGGAGAATATGAACATTTAAATGGGGAGTAGAGGGGGGATATAATCGACTTAATAAGGGATGTCTAGGGGAGAGGTGGGATGGTGGGGAAGGTAAGAGGGGGTGGGGGGGGTGAAAGGGAGGGGGGGACAAAGAAAACCCTGAAAATCAAATAATATGCATGGCTAATGAGTCTTCATCCTGACCTGCCACCGTTCGAGTTTCGCTCCCCGCTTGACCACTGAGGGGCTATACCCATCTTTTCCAGTCCCTGACTCCGAGGGCTCCTATTCCAACCAGCTCATTCCAAACTGTATAAAAGGGGACCACCTGGCTTTAAACTCCTTTCCTTTAAGCTTATGACTTAAGTGCACCATGCCCACATGCGCTTGTGGGCATGGTGCACTTAAGTGTGCAATTGTCTCCATGAAGGGGGCTCATGATCCTTCCAGTTGACCAGTATAGTCTTCCTGGCTATGATGTTAAAGGTCTGGAGCAGGGCATGTTGATGTCTCTTGACTGTGCCAGGTTTCGCACCCTCCAGGGTCTCTTCTACCCACGTGGAGAGATTTGTGCCATACGGTTCATAAAAACGCTCGTGATGTTATGGTAAAGTTTCGCAACATCTAGGCAGAATTTGAAGGCGAGGGGATATGTTTGCGAAGTCCCCATTATTCTCCCTTTTGAAACTTGAGTCTTGTATGTAGATGTACTTTTCATGTTGTTTTGTATTTCAGTATTTACACAAAGAAAAGATGCTGCTCCATGCAGATATCAAATCTGCAAATATTGTGATCATGGACGATTTCAAACAGATCAAACTCTGTGATGTTGGATATGCCATGGCATTGGATGAGAATATGAAATGTAAGAAACCTGTCTTTGCAA
Organism: Lampetra fluviatilis; assembly: GCF_964198595.1. Taxonomy (NCBI): domain Eukaryota; kingdom Metazoa; phylum Chordata; class Hyperoartia; order Petromyzontiformes; family Petromyzontidae; genus Lampetra; species Lampetra fluviatilis. The sequence continues at coordinate 11,605,754 of NC_136279.1, read as the reverse complement.
TTAACGTGTATCAGATTTACGATTCCGAAAGTGCCACTTATGTACAATTATAATGTATGCTGGTTTTGCATTTTAAATTGTATAGGCAATATTCATTCGTCAGGAATAAATTAGACATCCTGTTAACATGCGTAACATGTGCTCATATCAAAAGACCATGTGCAAGTATTGTCATCCACCAATTTCCAAAACCACTGCCTGTATAAGTGGTTGTGACTGCAAACTGGTCTAAATTTGGCCAAATCTGAAATGCATGTACATTAGCGATATCCTCGCAATCACGATCATTAAGATCAGCTTGAATATAATTATTTTACCTAGTCATGTGATTTTCAGCTGGAAACATCCATTTCACTTTATTTATTATGCTGCTCTTAATATTGTATCGGTGCATTGCGATAAAATATATCAATGTGCCTGCTGCTGCTACAAAACTTTAGAAGTTGTCAAGCGTGTCTCAGCCAAATGATCTGCAATGTAGTATATTCTGCAACATGAATACCAAAAAGGTTGCTCTCAAATATGTGTTCTTGGCAAGGCCAATACTGTTGTGTAATTAAATAATAATTGTACGAAATTAGTAGTTGTGCCAAAGGTCCCTTTGGATAATTCAATTTAGTTAAATGTTGGCTGTATGCAGACCACACAAGTTAATTAAAACTATAATCAAATCCAATAATTATTTGTTAGGTTCTGTTAGACACATTATGGTAACATGCTTTTGTAATGAAGTGTAGAATCATTTAAGGATATTCCTGAGCTAAATAGTAGTGGAATGCATTGTCGGGTGCAGGCTTATAGGGGCAGCTGAACATTCCTAAGGATTTCAATATTCCTACATTGGTATGACTGCTCTGCAACATCAAAGTTGTATTGCAATTGCATTGTTAAGAACATGTCTGTTTGATCAGTGAAAAACAAGGAAGACGCTTATATTGGTACTGAGCCCTGGAAGCCAAAGGAGGCTCTAAAAGATGGCGTCATCACAGACAGAGCTGACATCTTTGCTTATGGCCTCACTCTGTGGGAAATGATGAGCCTGCAGATTCCACATGTAGTCATCCCTGATGAGGACAGCGAAGGTAAGGATATTCTGCTGGGTATCAGTGTTTTGTGTGCAATGTATACTTAGGAAAATTTGTGTTATTGGAGCTAATGATGTTTTAATAATGTCATGTCAGTTTCCACTTGATAATTTGTAAAATACTACTGACCTCCACCTTGCAATGTGTGCATTATGCTGAAGATTTGTATCCACCTTAATCCTGGTGAACGGTTTAAATGATTTCAATTCCTTTCACTTTATTGTGGTAAAATGTATTTTTTTTAATGAACTAACTCATGCTCATCCAATTTGCAAGTGCTATATCATGTGCATCCACGCATTAACTTACGTACCATTCAATCAAACTTGCATTACTCATGCCACATCTTTGTAAAAACTAAGTTGTTCTATAATCACCTGTGTGAATGTAAACTTACTGCCCTTGTAATTTTAATCGTAATATCAGACAGCCATTTGAGCTCGCTCGCCAATATAATTTAAGTTTGTACAGCTTGTTACGCTTGATGTCCGGCTTTTAGCTCCAAGTGCTGGGGGCCTTCTGAAAGCACTTGGGGAACTGTTCAGCACAACCACGAAAATGTAAACCGCAGTTGATATTTTTTTAAATAATTCTTCGTGATGGATTTTCAACAGAGGAGTGCAATGAGGACAGCTTTGATGATGAAGAGTACTACGCTGCCCTGGGTTCACGGCCTGCTCTCAACATGGAGGAGCTGGATGAGAGCTATGCCCGCGTCATTGATCTCTTCGTAGCATGCACCGATGAGGACCCACAGAAGCGTCCCTCTGCCGAGAATATTGTTCGCATGCTCCAAGAGGAACTCTAATGAGCTCGCCGTTTCATGCTGCACCAGAATAGGAGAGGTCTTAAGTGATTCTAGCAACTGCAGAGCTTGAAGAGTTTGTTATTGATTATCTTTCCATTTTTTTCTATACCGCAGTATGCAGTGTTCTACTGCAGAGCAGAAAAGTATTCAGTCGTGGCCTGCTTTATATTGGTATATATTTCAATGTTTTTAAGTGGCAATTTGTTACTTAAATTCTACATTTTTGTTCTCAACTGTTGCTTCATATTGTAATGCAAAATGTTGTCGCATTGCATTTTTTTGGGTGCAGTGGTTCGTGCACTGTGCTATGAATCAAGTAACCTTGGTTTAATTTCTGGTCATGCTAACGTTGGCCAGTGATCTCTGAACCAGTTTTGACATTCAATTCGCATTGACCAGAGTGGTGAAGTATGATCCATCAACTCCTATAAGCCACATGGTGTGGGGAAATCTTTCCTCAACAAGGGATTGACTAAAGAGTTTTACTGTGTATACTGTATTTCTTGCAGAATGTTTTATTTTACTCATTGTAAAATCGCATATTAAAATTCATTTTCAAAGTTGTATTGTTTACAGAATGTATCGCTATTCGTGTGTGCCTTGTCAATTAACATAAGTGTAAAAGTTATAAAAAAAATTCCGTAGAATAATACGAAGTAATGCAGATTTAGTGGAGTTAGCAATTTGCATGTGTTTGGGCAACCAATAAAGGTGATGTGCAGTCTTGGTGACTTAAAGAAGAACCATGTCACCGACTGGTGACCCCCAAAGGTCTTACCCGTTTGAACAAGCTGCAGGTTACATGTCATTCATTATTTCTGTTTTGAGAAGATAAACAATTTGCTGCTGGTGTAGGTTATATTTCATATTTGCCTCCCCCAGAAAAAAATATATAGAAACCTTATTTAACCTGTGTTGCCTCTGCAATTTTAGATACGATTATTTAGGCACTACATTCAAACGGTATCCTAAGCCTGGATTGGATCAATTTAACATTGGATTGAAATTTAATACCTCTGCACCTCGTTGAATATAAATCGGCTATGCTTTGAAACCTGTAAATGTGCTTTTTGAAAAACCATTTTGCAATGACTTGGGTAACATGGTTTGCAATGTTTCAGTGCAAACTACAGGACCTAACAGGAATGAAAATAACTGAGATAACTTTGCATGTAGAATTTATGCATAGATGTTTTTATATCAAATATTTACGTGCACATACCACTTCTGCAAGAGATTTCTATTCATCTGATATGGTATTGATGTAATGTGTGATTATATGTATTAGCCAGTAGAGGGCAATATAACAGAAAGAAATGAGTACTGTGATTTAAATATGATACGAGGGTCGATGAGTCAAGTCGACAGTCACATAGCCTTTATAACAATATATAATTGTAAGAATGTGGTAAACTGTCTTTCCTGTTTTATACACTCTTTTCTACCTATTGCCAAATCCTTGGTTGTTGCAATGCACATGTCAAGGTGGCTACATGGGTGTAGTATAGTTGATCTTCCACAACTGCATGGTTTGGCTCGATCGTATGGTTGTGAGTTCAAATTCTGGTTTTGAACTGATTCAAGCCAATTACCACTCCGATGAATAAAATGAGTCGTCTAATGTAGAGACTAGCCCACACCATAGGAATAATTTCATTTTCCAGCTAAGTGCTGATAATGGAGATAACTACCGTTATTATGTTGTTTGAGTCTAGTCAATATGACAACCATGAAACTTGGTCTTGCCAGATAAGAAACAAGCCTCTACATTGACAGACAAAATTCAGCAGCAATATCTAAGTTTCTGGATTTACAAGAAAAACATTGCTTCATGCAGAACTAATACATATCCAGCTGCCCTGGGCAAATCATTGAGCAAGCCAGTGACGTCGATTGCCCACTTCAGCTGTTTTTGCTATCTTCGTGGAGCAGATATGATCCGGTGTTAGTGTGTGTTCTGGGTCTGTTTACAACTCCATTGGGATTAGACAGATTGGCTGCTAATCATCTAGTTATGGTCCATTCCTCTCCCCAGCTTGAAAATAGGCTCATAGAAGTACGTGTAAGGCAACGTGATTACGCTTGGCACGATTTGGACTTTGTAATGTCCATGTATACATGTAATTCCAGTATTTCACACTCTTGGTTACATAATTCCTACGATTGAAAACCTTGTTTATACGATTATCCAGTAAATTGCAATGTAGTTTTGGAAATTGTGTGTAAGTGCAACTTTATTGTGGGTTTGACCATGGTAGCTGTTCGCATGTGGGTAATTCGGCCTTTCTGGGCCATGTATTACTAGCCAGTTTCAATGTGGATTTATTAAGCTCAAACGTTTGCAAATCTGGCCTCTTAATCCTCTGAAATAGCCAAATTACCACAGACTGAAGTATAATTTTCACCTACAGCAATAATCAAAAGTAAGTTTTATATATTTTAAAATATATAATTCCTACTATATTTGAAATGTACTGCTGCCGTAAGTTCTATATACTTAATAATGGAATGGCAGTACATAATCTATAGGAATGTGATCAATTAAATACATCTAAAATACAAATTCTGATTGGGTTTTAACATTTGCAAATTTGATTATCTGTAATACCCTGCTACTTCAGTGTAGATAAGTGGATGAGTAATTTCTACTCTTAAATGTGTGTATTGTAATGTATATGGTAAATTACAAACGTGTGCATTGTTCTTTTGTGCTACATTTAATATCATTTTCCTGAAGACCCTTAATATAGCTTATTTAAAAGCACCACGCAGGGTATATGGATGATACCAGCCTTAATATTAACAGATGGATCAATTCAAAATCCTCAGCAACGGTTATCTGAAGATGCAAGATGACGATTGATGTCCAAGCACTGGCCAGTGACTGCCAAATGAAAGCACTGTCAGTGATTCCTAAATAACCTGTCTGATATATCCAAGATTCGAATTCATTGTTTGGTGATTGGCTAATGAAACAAGGGCAATGTACTACTGACCTTGCTTTACAAAGTTAAATGTTCATGGCTGCTGATAAATGTAACAGCCACCAATTTATTACCCATCAACTTTTGAGATATCCCCCACAGGATATAAATGTTCTCAATCTTGCGATCTAGGCCATAATGCCAATGATAATGCAATTCCAATGCAACTTGGTTTAAACACCAAAATGTAGAAATGTGTAGTGATGGAAACAACCCAGCTAAATAGTGTTTTGTGTATCGTGCTGCATAGTGAGGCCGTTTTTTTTTCAGACAGCAGTGGCTGGTGCTCACAGAGTAATGAAGTGTTACTGTTTACATGCACTGTGTGAATACTGTCTGTATCAATGGTGTTTCCAGAAAGTAGTGTAACTACCAATTTGTAGCACATCACTGGCAGTAAATCTATACTTTTTGTAGCCCCGCGGCTACAGTTGTAATAGCATGCTGAGAACAGGTCAGACTGATATTCAGTGCCTTATAATTACAGTCGTTTCCCGAGGTAGGCAGAGCAAGCACATTCTTTTATTGTATTTTATTGGGTCTGCAGCACTTGCAATTTTAAATTACTCTCAATTGTAAACTGGCAAGCGGGATTCAAGATGTATTATAGCTGGCACAATACGAATATAATTGTATTCTAAACCACACTCTAGCTTTTCATTTTCCATTCCCATAGCAACTAACACGGACATTATGTGCAACCATTTAATTGAGAGCCACATGAAGAAATGCTTGCACATGCATTATGGCCAGTCTGCATGCATTGCCATTCTATATGGCATGCGTGCTTTTCGGTTGGGAATACACACACACAAATCCTTCAAAAAGTATGGCAGTGTCAAATCGTACAGCGCTTACATGTGCTTTGCCGTAGAGTTCTGTTTTCTATGAGCAATAGAATTGCAAATTGTGACAAGTGTAGCAATGCAAGAATCCAGATTTGTTTTGACTAATCTTTCTCTCTTTTATCTATGACCCAAACAAGGTGTCAAATGCAATGGACACTAACGGTGAAGAAAATATTTGATGATTTTTTTTTTTAAATATCTGAAATGAATGGGCTTTTACGCTGCACAATGCCATGAATAAAACATGCAGCAGACCGTAGCGTGTCCAAAAAAACTGGACTAAAGCCTCACCCTGTAGCTTCAATTCAATGCCGTGTTGTGCAAGCCTCATGACACCATTTTGCTACGAGGTGGAGAAAATATTATGGGTTGGGGTAAGGGGTGTTTTGCTATTTGGTGCCAACGTGGCTAAATTAGTCACAAAATGGTAATGCATCCTCCATCATGATAGGGAGGGGGCAATTAAATGAGACCACTATTGTGCTGCTAGGCATTCATGTCAGGTTTAGGAAAAGAAGTTTAACAAAAAAAAGCCTGATTGTAAAAAAATAGTTTTGATGCTTCTGAATTGTATGGGTCACGAAGAAATCTGGTGATGGACATGAAGGAAGAGCTCCTTTTTCATCATCTAACGAGCGGATGTTAGCAGGAGATAAAAAAAAAGGACAAACTCCCAGAGGTTAGGAAAGGTCAGTGGATATTTTAGTTGTCACAAGAGGGTGGACATGCAAAATTACCTACGTTCATGATGATGCCTTTCCCTTGTTCAATGATGCCACTAATAAAAGCTGTCACTTCAGAGGACATGGATGTAATTACTGTGGGAAACAGGACAGTAGCATTAAAGCCCTGACTTCAAAGTTAGCAATTCCATTTTGGACAGACACTTCTCAGAAGATATTTTGACTTACAAGACTTCTCCTTTCACCTGCAGAATGGAATGTCTTCCATTACAACCAGAGATGTCTCATCCTATCCCTTCAACCTGCCATTCCTATCCCCCACTTCCACTGCGTCCACCATCTTAGTGAACAAGTCCTCTAATAGCTTTCAATTATGTTAACTGTTTTGTGCAAAAGCATATTTGCATGTTTTTTTTACTTTTTTATAACTCAACCATTGCAGCTGGAATTAGAGCAGCTGTATTTATTGTAGTATGGAAAAAAGACTAAATATGTGCTACAAGCACATTAGCTTGCATTTCTCTGCAGCTCTAACTAAAAAGCCTTTACATTTTCCTCCCTTTGTATTTTCTAAAATTCAAATAATATTTGCAACACACTCTTAAGAAATATACCTAACAAAAGCTGCTATATTTTATACTCTTCAGTACCAGTTCAGAGATAATGTTTGCAAATTGGTCCATTGGCAATGTTTTCCCAACATCAGGACTTCTTGAATGGACTCCACTATTTCCAGGCAACATTTTCAGATCTACGGGCTCTAAAGTGGTTCACAGTAGGAGGAAAACACAGCACACTGTGTTTATGGAAGATTATTATACTTGCCATGAATTAATTATCACAGGGCAAGTTTTCGTTAAAATGTAGACGTATGGCCTTTTGTCAATTCACTGCGGAATGAAGGCCTCCCCACAATAGTTTGGTTGTGGGGGGTTGTTTGACCTTCACCGTACTGGTCAGCGTGGGTTGGTGAAGGTGATGGACCAGGATCGTTCAGATATCACTCGCTAATGATGTTCGCCATAGCCAGAAATGTCACTCAAGTAGTCGGATTCATCGTGCGGTGCGCTCACCACTTGGACTTAAAAATGCCCAATGCTATTTTTGTCAATAATTTAAGCACCTTCTGAAATACCAAAAGCGAATACTATGTCGTTTATGTAATACACATGAGATGGTGCCATGGTGTAACTGTAATGGTTAGCACATTGGACTTGCAATCCAGATGTCTTTTATTTTATCTCCTAATGCGGCAGTTGAACAATGACGAACTTTATAAACCTCCCTGCCTCTATCAATCCAGCAGTATACATGGTACCCCATAGTTTATTGGCGGGTCGTGTGACATGGATAAAGTGTGGATACTCAAATCTCTTCCAAGATGTCTGTCCAGTGTGGAAGAGTAGGCCAAATATTATATAGAGGAGCTCTAGAGCTCCCTCTAGTGGAGATCCCAGCAGTGGCATGAGCAAGCACCTTTAAAGGAATTTGATTCCCCCCCAAGCAACAAAACAATCACCATAAATCCATGATATAGGCATTGACAATGGGGTTAAAGCTCTTGACAATGCTCACAACATACTCAGCACACTCACGTTCTCAGTGTAACAGTTAACGAATCAAGGTTTAGGAGACTTGTCCCAGAGGGTATTGGTTAAGTGCTGCAAGTGTCCATAGTCATACATCAAACTCTGAAGTTGGTGACTTTCAAAGTAGACGTGGATCAAGTTCCATAAGGATCTATGAAGGATGACTGGAGTGCTAGCACTCTTTGTTGGCAGCTCTAAAATTGTTGTAAAAGGTACTGAGATTTAAGGAGTGAGTTGCTGTGACAGTCGGAGCCCAGAGACTGCATGTGTAAAGAAATACACTGCTGGTCTATTTTATTAATCCATGGTTGTCGAATGGCCATGATTAACTTCATGAAGGACCTCCTTAAAATATATATTTGTCAATATCCATACCAACAAAATGTAAAGGTGCCGCCCTGCATTTGCTTTCTCATGCCACTTCTGGTGGAAAGGCCTCCATAAGGGAGAGTTTTAGAAGGCCCCTCGAGAGGATATTAGCCGACTATTCCACAACATAGTATGTGGTCACAGCTTGCAGCGTCCCCGAACAACCACAGCGTGCGGCAGCCCCCAACAGACTGGTCAAGTAAATGCTTACGATCCACTCGCACAGCGTGCGGTGGGCATTCATCCAGCAGCGGATTTAAGCACCAAAAAAAACTCGAGTACTAATGTAATGGACAGAGGACGGCTCTCCCTCAGGGCAGCAGTGGACAGAGCACGGCTCTCACTCAAGCCAGCAGTGGAGAGCACGGGGATCCCTCAGGGCAGCAGTGGACGGAGCACGGCTCTGCCTCAGGGCAGCAGCGGAGAGAGCACGGCTCTGCCCAGGACAGCAGTGGACAGAGCACGGCTCTCTCTCAGGGCAGCAGTGGAGAGAGCGCGTCTGGTTCCCTCACGGCAGTAGTGGAGATAGCGCGGCTCCCCCTCAGGGCAGCCGTGGACAGAGCATGGCTCTCCCTCAGGGCAGCAGTGGAGAGAGCACAGCTCTCCCTCAGGGCAGCAGTGGGGAGAGTGCGTCTGGCTCCCTCACGACAGCAGTGGAGACAGCGCGGCTCTCTCTCGAGCTAGCAGTGGGGAGCACGGGGGTCCCTCAGGGCAGCAGTGGACGGAGCACGGCTCTGCCTCACTCTCACTCACCCGTCTCCTCTGAGCTGCATGCGATTGTGTGTGAGTGAGTGTGAGTGAGCTGTGTGTATGAGTGGGCCATGTGTGAGTGGATCGACCGTCAGCTTCCTCACTCTGACTCACCCGTCTCCTCTCGTGGTCACGTGATGCACTTCAACCAATCCGTGCCGCGTTAATCACAGTCACAGAAGGACAGAGCTTGGCTATTATATATGTGTATGGCCAAGATGTCTTTGAAGAGGGAGTACTCACCCTTTATCCCACCGCACGTGGCCTGCTGATTGACATAACTATGGTATATCCATGCATACTGATGTATCGATAGGGGGAGAATTTAAGAACCTTGCCCATCGTTTCAACTGACACCCCGAAAATTTGAATCAGTGGCAAGTCCAGTGTGGTAACCATTACAACACCGCAGCATCCTTCCATTGTAAGTAAATATGTCTGAGCATTTCTTATCGAGCACTATTATGACTCCAGTCCATCACGAATGCGCACAAGAGAGAACAATACATGTGTAGTGACGTGGAATGAGTCACTGGAGCACGTGCCGCTAGAAGATCGGTAGACAATAGAATTAGGGGTAACAGCCCGTTCTACCAGTTGCACCTGTGGGCAAAGCACGGAGCCATCTAGGGGATCCAGACGGGTGCGGGGCCGAGGGCGGAGCCTGGCCACGCTGGGCAGGATAAAAGGCGAGCTCCGACTCACAGTCGGGGTGGCTGTGATCTGGAGTGGAACTCGTGCCGTCCCCGCCGTCCCCGCCGTCGTCGTTGTGATTGTCACCCTCTTCAAGCTGTGGGTCTGGCAGCATGTTGGCTGTCCCGAACCGGTGTGTGGTTATCCCCTAAGGCTGTGAAGGTCGGAATAAAAGGGAGAGAGAGAGAGTGCCGCCTACTAGTGTCTGTGAATTGGCACACTACACATGGATAAGGAATGATCCTGTGTATTGACTCCAAAGTTTCATTATTTAGTATATCCCTTTATATTAACAAAGCTTGTTAATGTATCCAGCACTCCACAAGATTTGTTTCGCGATAAATAATTGTATTTGTTCGAATGGCAATAAAAACGTGTGGTTTGATTGTGTTACAGATAGTCTTGCACAAAAGTGGATGATCATTTCTGGTGTTGTATCAGATTTTTTTTGGTGTACTCATTGGAGTAAGTTTAATGTAGTCAGTAAGTTGAGATTCATGCGGTAATTCTAAGTCCTATTAAAGGAAGGACATGCATTTAATTGAAATCAACAAACCTACTAAGTTTAGTTAGTGTTGTGTATTACAAGAGAATGCATTGATTTTTTTCTCTATGTCGGTATGATCAATACGTTTTTCTTGAACGATTGCTATTAATGTCCTTGTAGAATAATGCTTTCATCTCATAAACGGAGTCGATTGTCCGATAAAGATCCTTGTGTGTGCGTGCGCACACACACCTGTGCACATGCTGGTTACCTCGAAGCCAGTACTGTCACGTCGTTGGCTCGCGATGGCTCCTCCATACCTGAGTGTCCAGGCCAAACACTGTGGAAGTCTGTGCCTCGTGTGGAGTGACTGGCTTAATCCCAGGCACTAATAGTGAATTGGGGCTGTGGGGCAGCCGTCTCTAACCCCATCACCACCTGTGCCTCGGCACCCCTGGGAGTTACATTGTCTTAGGATCTTCTATAGCAACCTGACGAGGCCAACACAGCTCTGGATGCGATGGAGCACCCTCCGTATCGCACAAAGATACCAAACCCAAACATAGGCTAGATACACTGTCTGCACTTGCTGTTAGAAAGCACTTTTTTAGTCCGAAAAGACGCACAAGGTTGCTGAGCGGTGGAGCGAACAGCTCGCATTAGGAAGATTGCAAGTTCAAATCCTGGGATTTACTCAGTTCCATCATCCCTTGGGGATCGATAAAATAGGTACCAAGGGGAATTGGATATCCTATGTATCAACATGTCCTGGTTATTGGAATGTGGAGTTTCACCACTGGCTCAGGGCTGCAAGCAGGAGCTAAGCATCACTTCAACGATCATTAGAGCAGGAAATCACTTTAGCTATTTATTTTACGCACAAGGAGGTGGTGTAGCGCCATGACTGTCCACCTTTGTCTTCCCGATGCTGATGTTTACACACTGCATCAAGGTGCTCATTTAGCCTACGTAGATTGTTCGATAAATATCCTGTTGTTGAACACCCATTAAATCTGGCACAGCACACACGTTGATGGTGGGGTCGGCACGACACATGGTCACATTGCGGACATCTACACACCGCTGTGGATCGGCTTAGGCCACCAGTTACGGAAGCTCAAAATTTGAACCCAGGTTGCTGGGATTGTAGAACACACATACTCAAGTACACATGATGTAACACACACAGTGCACATCCACAGTTTGTTTACCTAATGCAGTATTTATATTATTTGCTTTGGTCCAAAGTCTATGCTCCCTTCCTTGACTTTATAACTTGCTTTACTGTTGAATGAATTGCATAAACGGAGGACTTTGCCTGTGCGCATTACTTATTCTGTCTAAAACGTGTTTGTCCCCCACATCGGCTGCCCTTGAATAGATTCATCGCGCACAGAGTATGCAATTGGAAAAACGTATTGTATTGTTCCATTGCTTGGTATCTGCTCAAAATATAGGGCTGCCATCTTCAAGCAATTCAACAACCTTGGCCTTTGTTTGGCCACACACGCATTGTGAGCCACTGCCTCTGTCTCACAAATACGTACTGGGGTTTCACAGGGTGAAGGTGCTGATGTCAACTTGCTGCATGAAGTCAATTTAGCGAAGCTCAACTTCCGCAAACCACATGTTTGTTGTCAAAAAAATACCGCACATTAATACGTTTGGCTGACACTTTAAGTCTCGTGCATTTGGTCGGGAAATTAATCGCGCAGACAATTTTAGGTGTGAAAATGTCTTCCACATGTAAAATTCAGGATATTTTGAACACAATAAATAACAATTGCTCGTCCACTTTGTCAATCCACTTCTGGTTGAAGACCTTCCCACGCTGTGCAAGTCGTTTGGGGTTATTTAACTATTTAGCTATACTTCATCATGCTTGTCAGCGCAGGTTGTTGAAGGCGGGCATCAGAGAATGGAGCATAGCATAGGGCAACAATAGCATTTGCTGCACTTTCTGACAAGGTAGCCCCACCGCAAGCCTCTTGACACCAGTTGAATGTGTAGTGACATCGGGGGATGTCACTGTATGGTGCCGGCCCGGGAGGATATAAGGTGGGTCTCTGAGAGGGATCGGGGTTCTTCATCCGACAGCTGGAAGCTCTACATCTACAAGCTGAAAGCTCTACGTCCTACGAGGCATCAACACGTGGTCGGGGACCCGAGTGAGAGTCTGACCATTCGTAGCGATAACTCCTACGTATAGTGTAGTTAGCTGGGTGGTCACCACTCTAGGCTGTATCTGGTGAAGGGGCATTTACCCCTTTGTGTTAACGTGTTGATGTTACAATAAATGTGTTGCCTCTAAAGAGAAACGTCTGCGACTCAGTTTGACTCATTACAAATGCATAGTGGTGATGACCCATCCAAGCAATAACCAAGCTCAACTCCGCTTCACTTCTGACAAGTGATGAGGCCGGCCACATTGCGGATGATTTTGCCCATAGGAAATGTAACACAGAAGCAGTGTATATGTCACAGTCATTTACTGTGATGCGTTATGTTGCACACATACTCCTCAAATACTTACGTGATGACTGTGTGGTACTGTAACTGGAGCATGCCGATGTTAAATGGGTTAAAATAGTGACAGGATATCGGCATGAAGTAAAAATTGTGAGGCAGGGGCCATAAAGAACAGGGCATGTCAGGAACGAAACACATTTTTGTACAAATTTTCTAATATACTGTGTTTCGTAACATCAGCAATATCCTTGTAATTCTCAGCTTCTCCCCTTCAAAGGCAAACATAGATCACTTGAAATTTGCCTACGCTTACAGAAACGCAAAAAAAGGTAAAACATGAAATCAATATTCCCTTGCTGTTCGCGTATGATTGGATATTTTTAATTCAACATGTCATGTACCAAGTTTAGCAGTACATCGACGCTCAGAGTGTAGCAATGAGCACGTGAAATTGGCAAGACGCAGCTGCCTCCTCTTGCTGAGTTTACCGTGTCAGATTAAACTTGCTGATGCCAAACTTTATCTCGTTGGCCCAGCCTAATGAAAGGCAGCCAGGGACATTATGCTGTACGCATGTGCTTGTGCACAGTAGCCCAAACGTGAAAGCAAACGCTGCATACAGACCTACGTATAAAATGTGTGTTGAGTCGAAAATAAAAAAGTGCCACTCACTAGAATTGCTTGGTTGTTCGTGGTGCATATTTTTTTAGTATTTTCATGTGCAAATCAGTCAAACGTTTGGTACAATACTATAAGATGAGCAAGTCTGTTTTGCCCACAGTTGCACAGAAGCAGAGATTAATGTTGTAACTTGCCGACCCGCCCATACTGGACATCTGTGTGAAAAATATATTCATAGCTCATCGGTTTTCTCCAGTCTAAATTCAGATTCTTTGTATGATTCTGAATGTCAGCCTGGCTCTGTGTGAGTAGGTGACTATTTCCACACCTGGCATGATGAGGCCTTCATCCAGCAGCTGATTGACAAAATCGCTGTATATTTTCAGTACTTGATTCAGATGGAGTCTATAAACTGTGCATGCTGTCAGTAAGTTTCTTAAATCTCCCCCCCGCCTCTGTCCACCAAGCAGCATAAATGTATGTATGTTGACCGTCTTTCCCATCGTAAGTAGTAAACCGTGCTAATCAGAGGTGCTGGGGAAGGACATCAAACTAAAAAAACAAGAAGCAGTTATCAAGAAATGAAATAAATGGAAACACCACAGTCACTGGCAGGTCACGTGTGTGGTGAAGTAAAGTGTGGGTACTCCAACCTCTTCCAAGACAACTGGCCAGCGTGGAAGAGTAGGCCAAATGCCCATTAAGAGGGGCATAATTTCGTGGAGGATCTTATGCCAGTAGTGGTATAAGCAAGCAATTACATATTAAACAAACTATGTTTTTTTATTTTACTAGGTAAGGCCCACTGAGCTATATAGCTCTTTTTCAGAAGCGACCTGGCCACAAAAGATAGCTCAACGAATTGGCTTATTGTGTGGAATTGTATCGCAGCCAAATATCTGAACCTTTACCCTTTGATGCTGATAATATTCACCGACAAAAATGGGCAACGACCATGCTATTGTACTATGGCCAGTGCTAAATTAGTTGCCCGTTTTAGCAGACAGGATTCCTACCCTCACAGCGTTGAACAGGGGGTTGTGTTGTCACTCTGGCAGGGTGAGGCGATATGGTCTGGCCTGCTTGTTCGGCAAACACGCGAACGTAAAGCGCATTCCGTCAGTCGCGACCTTGTAGGATGACGCGCACACACACACACTGAGGAAACGCGTGTACGCTCAGATTTTGTTCCCATATAACCACTGCACAAACTCGTACCACTCCAAATCAAAGAATGTGGATGCACACCTATATATAGATGTTGTGGCTGAACAGGTGTTTGGCGTTTAGTTGGCTATCTGGGTGGTCTGCGCGGTCTGCTGGAAATTTCACGCACCTGGTAGGAAAGATTACCCATTAATCCAGGCGTTCCGACATGGCGTTTCCGACACACAGCACTCAGCTTTTCCAGGAGTTCACATCACCCCATGACATTTCTCTATAGTCAGAGAAGATTAGCACAACCTGAATCGTGCCACTTGGTGGAAGGCATGAGTGGTCGATTCATCCGGGGGGGCGGGGGGGCTGGGATTCATGGTCTTGATTCAATTCAATCAACGATTCTATTGTAAGGACATCCAGTGGCTGGAAGGGTGATATGGAACCCGTGAGATCCAACATGTGCGAATGAAATAAAACATGATTATTTCACAAAATGTATGTATCATCAGCTTTAACAAGTAAACCCGCAAAAAGTATAACCAGTAAAAACAAAGTTTTTCACTATAAATCTTTTATATGCGTGGCGGCTAGAGTCCTCTCTTCCTCTGGCTTGAGATGGCTGTCACCTATGGGTCAGATGATTGCATTGCACCATTAAGCAATTGGTAATTAAATATAATATTTTTGTCCTAAAAAGTGTAACATTTTTGAAAAAAAATATCACGAACATTAATTGTTACGCACAACGAGTCTGTGTGGAAAATGTCAGCTCGATTGGATCACGGGAAGTGGGTTAAAAAACGACCGAAAGATTTGCACGGTCCTAAGCAAGCAAGCGAACTTAATATAAAGGATTTAAAAATATATTCGCCTGTGGAGGACGCGGGGATCGATCCCGCGACCTTTGGCATGGGAAGCGAGGGCGCTACCAACTGCGCTACTCCGCCACGGCCTATGGAGGGGTTACGCTCTGGGCTCTTACACTGTGACGTTCAGCCAAAGCCATGAATGAGTTATATTTGAATATATGTAAAATAAAAAAAATTTGCCTAAAAAGTGTAAAATTTTGGGAATTTTTTTCACGAACATTAATTGTCTCGCACAACGAGTCTGTGTGGAAAATGTCAGCTCGATTGGATCACGGGAAGTGGGTTAAAAAACGACCGAAAGATTTGCACGGTCGTAAGCAAGCAAGCACGCAAGCAAGCAAGCAAGCACGCAAGCAAGCACGCAAGCAAGCAAGCAAGCGAACTTAATATAAAGGATTTAATAAGTATAACCAGTAAAAACAAAGTTTTTCACTATAAATCCTTTATATGCGTGGCGGCTAGAGTCCTCTCGTCCTCTGGCTTGAGATGGCTGTCACCTATGGGTCAGATGATTGCATTGCACCATTAAGCAATTGGTAATTAAATATAATATTTTCGTCCTAAAAGTGTAACATTTTTGAAAAAAAATATCACGAACATTAATTGTTACGCACAACGAGTCTGTGTGGAAAATGTCAGCTCGATTGGATCACGGGAAGTGGGTTAAAAAACGACCGAAAGATTTGCACGGTCTTAAGCAAGCAAGCAAACTTAATATAAAAGATTTAAAAATATATTCGCCTGTGGAGGACGCAGGGATCGATCCCGCGACCTTTGGCATGGGAAGCGAGGGCGCTACCAACTGCGCTACTCCACCACGGCCTGTGGAGGGGTTACACTCTGGGCTCTTACACTGTGACGTTCAGCCAAAGCCATGAATGAGTTATATTTGAATATATGTAAAATAAATTTGTTTTGCCTAAAAAGTGTAAAATTTTGGGAATTTTTTTTCACGAACATTAATTGTCTCGCACAACGAGTCTGTGTGGAAAATGTCAGCTCGATTGGATCACGGGAAGTGGGTTAAAAAACGATCGAAAAATTTGCACGGTCGTAAGCAAGCAAGCAAGCACGCAAGCAAGCACGCAAGCAAGCAAGCGAACTTAATATAAAGGATTTAAAAACAAAGTTTTTAAATCCTTTATATGCGTGGCGGCTAGAGTCTTCTCGTCCTCTGGCTTGAGATGGCTGCCACCTATGGGTCAGATGATTGTCTGCCAGTATTAAGCAATTGGTAATTAAATATTTAATTTGTTTTCCCTAAACAGTGTAAAATTTTGGGAATTTTTTTTCACGAACATTAATTGTCTCGCACAACGAGTCTGTGTGGAAAATGTCAGCTCGATTGGATCACGGGAAGTGGGTTAAAAAACGACCGAAAGATTTGCACGGTCGTAAGCAAGCAAGCAAGCACGCAAGCAAGCAAGCAAGCGAACTTAATATAAAGGATTTAAAAATGAGTAATGATCGATAAATAGATGCATTGTTAATCTCTGATATACTGGCAGCTGTATTTGGATAGTCGTGCACAGTACTTAATTAATTGCATATTTGCCAGTACATAATATAACATGCAATTAAATATCATGAACTAAGATTCAACAATGAAAATACATTCAATATATTCAATAAAGCTGTCTGTTCAGTGCACCCCAAAACAAGTCCTTAGAAAAGTAAAAAAAAACGTTTACAATTCGATAAGCTGCCATTATGTCAAGCAACACACAGAAATTTTAAATAGATGATGGCCTTTGTGCATTATGCAAAAACCATCAGTATCTCCTGAAGAAGTGAATTGTTTTCCTCTTGCCTTAGTCATCTAGCCTTAGACTGAATGTGACCAAATAACATGATGGGTTTTTCTCAGCTTTCACGGAATTGATTATTAGCACTATATAGCAACATTGCTGGACTAACCTCGCGCAGCAAAGCTTTTCTGTTCTATTAAATATTAATGGATAATGGCTTCTAATTTTCATTTGCGAGCTTAAACTGTCCAGCTCACTCTGTGCTATAACTGTGCAGTTTGTGGGAATAATCACACATTTCAGGTTCAATTAGCTGACCTCCAACTTAGCTGATATGCTGTACACACTGCTTGCTATCAGTAATAATACACACGATATTACCTATCAATCGACAAAGAAAACAGCATAATACTGCAATTTAGTCTGATGAAATTTGGTTTCTATTACGTTTACAATTTAAAGTTTGAGCCCTTCTGATTCCCTGACTAGATGCAAGCCGAGGATCAGTACAAATGTCACTTTCTACTGAGTTTATCCATGAATGAGAATCAAACTGACAATGCCAAGGTTCACTGCTCCACAACACCCGCGCACCTCCCGTTTTCTCATTAGCTGATGCTTATATACATACACAATGTAATAGTGTCTCTGAAACAAGATTGTATCTGTTTTGTTTTAGAATGAGCCATCAATTAAACTGTTTACATACACATTTTTGTGACATAAGGTCTTACGTTATGAATACTAGAGAAATAATAATAGGCACTATCAATGTCTCACATGTGTTATTGTTATATTGCACATAACACTAACACAGCCTAGACTCTAGAAGCATACTACCGTTGATTAGCACCAACATTTTTTTTTCTGAAGGCAGCACGACTTAGATTACAGTACAGCAGCATGCTTGTTTAAAATTCTTCAAGACCATGTCAAGCAATGGGTAGTTTTTGCAGCTTTGGTGAAACTCTACGTTGTGAAAACACATATCCTTTAAAAGAGCGTCAATTGTAACTGGCCCAGACACACAGATGTGACATCAACATTCCATCCACAATGTCTGCTCAAGACCGAGTCTGACCATTGTTG
Organism: Lampetra fluviatilis; assembly: GCF_964198595.1. Classification (NCBI taxonomy): domain Eukaryota; kingdom Metazoa; phylum Chordata; class Hyperoartia; order Petromyzontiformes; family Petromyzontidae; genus Lampetra; species Lampetra fluviatilis. Next base: position 11,587,501 of record NC_136279.1, on the reverse strand, counting down.
CGTAGAAGCAGGGTTTAATTTCTGCAGGGTCTGTCCAGGTTGGAAACCCAAAATATAGTCCGCACTTGGCACACCACGTCTAGTATACCTATGGCTGTGGCTACAACTAGCCACGTGCCACCTCCTGGTCTACCAGTGACCCAGAACATGTTTTGGTGACAAATTAATCCTTGACTAGAATGAACTGAGAGATGAGAGACAAAATGAACTACACGGTGGACACCGATGGGAGGTAAAACGAAGCAAAGGAAGACAGCAGAAGAGATGGCAGTGAGATTAAATCAAAGAGTTCGGACATCATAATTCACAAAAACCTCAAGGAAAGGGGGAAATGAAAGAAAAATGAGGGAGGCTTTTACCGCAAGCAGTGTGAACGGACAAGCTGATCATAAAACACAGAAGGAACTGGAAGCCATGAAGGAGGCACGCGATGGCATTCCCGTGGTGTTGACACACGTAGACCGGTGTCCATCATTTGTAAGCCATTAATGCAAAAGACGGTGAGTGAGCCATGTTCTGAGCAGCCGCCCGCATACATATGTAGTGAGTCCAACTGAGTCGCAGACGTTGTTGTTTAGAGGCAACACATTTATTCGTAACATCATCACGTAACACAAAGAGGTAACTGCCCCTTCACCAGATACAGCCTAGGGTGGTTGCCACCCAGCTAACTACCCTATACGGAGGAGTTACAGCGACGAAGGGTCTGGACCGTCGCTCGGGTCCCGACCATGTGTTGATGCCTATAGTTCTTCCAGCTTGTAGGACGTAGAGCTTCAGCTTGTAGATGTAGAGCTTCAGCTTGTAGAATGCAGCGACCCCGGTCCCTCTCAGGGACCCACCTTATATCCCCCTGGGTCGGGGCTGCTCCGCCCTTGGCCCTGCCCACCTTCTCGAGCGTTCCAGCTCTCTCTCGATCCCTCTCGAGAGCTCTCCCCGGACACGTGATCGCCCCCTAGCCCCCCCACCTGGGGACCTCTCAGTGGACACTCCGAATCACGTGCCTACGGGGTCAACCAGAGTGTCATGGCCCGGGGCAACCCTGCCCCTGGGCTGACACTCACCCCCTCCCCCTCGGGGGAGCCCCCACCACACGCTGTGCGTGGTGCCCGCGCTATCCCAGCGCTCACCAAGCCCCTTTAGGGCTGGTACTACACCCGCCTACGATGTCACTGCACATACGCAGAAGTCCGGCAGCCTGCATCACACCAAAAAACATTACAGAGCATTGGTATGATAGCACAATGTCACATGTTTTTTATTTATTTCAATTTTCAACAACATAAACACAAATTTAAATGTAATTGTACTTTCAAAGAAAAAGTCGAAGTGTTTAAATGCACAAGGATTAAGCAATTTGGTGGCTCTGAATTGGAGGTTGAAATTCCATGTTACAATGACTGGAGATTAGAATGTACACAAAGTGGTACTAATAGCAATATTAAAGTGCGTATTTACCCAGGAAAGCCTCGCCGAGTGTCAAGACTCTTTTTAGGAGGGTTCTGCCTATTTTCTTCACAGTAGGAGGAGATGTCACTGCTGAGAGTAATACCAATTGACTAAATTGTAGGTACTGTCATTTATCAGCATTGGGATGTTTAACCAATACCAGTTACATGCTCTTTTTACACACTTTCATTTAACTCACTCTGTCTGTTAGTGTTGTCGACGTTGTTGTCGTTGTTGTTGTTGTCGTTGTTGTATCCTCAAATCTTGTAACTCAATTTTAACCCACTTCTCAATGTGGTATCGACTGCAAACTTGGTATACTTATGTCATACTGATGACAGTACTATAGTCTATCATAAAAATAAATATTTTTAAACAATATTTGTATATGTTATTTTTCGGCTTGGGTCTAATTGTTCACGGTAAACTGATGTTGGCTGAACTACGGCCCCTTACGTTATGGCAAGCTTCGAGGCCACTTCCTGGAGTCGTGGAGTTCTTCCATTACTAGTACATTTAAAAAAAGTTTTAAAAAATATTACTTATTACTGATTTTGTTCACTACGGAGGGATGGTGGACTGTCAATCACAGTGCAGGATTTTTATTGCTCTGCCACAGTATCTCGTTACAATATAATAATTTCCATGTTTTGTCATTCCACTGCTGGATGAAGGCCTCTCCATGCTGCGTCAGTCATGGGGGTTATTTTTTTCACCATACATGACCTACACTTGGTAATTTGAGAGTCGTTGACAGTGAAGGTGCCCAGGACCAGTGTAGACATCACTCAGCCACTCAACTGTGTCTAGTGGCTCCAGCCCCATAGCGTCAGAAGTGGCTGAAGAGGGCCAAACCCCTCTAAACAAAAACTACTGTACATTGTTGAAACTTTTAAAGCAGCGGTTCTTAACCCCGTGCGGTGTGACCCCATTGGGGCTTCGTGGCACGAAAGCTTTTGAGGGGTGGGGGGCGGCGGGCGCAGGCTGTGGCATGGGTATCGTGCAGGAGATATTTCGAGGAACGTCGTCACCACACCGTGGTGACAAAGCGCACTTATAAGCAACACGAGACACGATGAATGCCTTGCAAGTACCTCGTTCACTGGAGACATGTACAGGTTCTTCTTCTGTATTTTTATAGTTGTGTTTTTGGGATTGAAGAGCTGGGTGGGAGGGGTAGGGCAGTGATTTGACTGGAGAGTCACCGTACCAGAGAGTTTGAGAGCCACTGGATTTATGTTTGTTTAACATTGCCTGCCCCCGCCTCGCCAAACCTGAGTTTTTGTTCGACCCCCCTTTAAACAAGGTCACGCTCGAGGGTTGTGTGACACCCTCACTACCGTGAGAGTCTGGTGTCGAGTAAAATGGTTGCTGTGCAAATGGCACACAACAACACACCCCACAATACTGTACCACCGTTTCAGCACATTGGCGACATTCAAGGCGGCGTTCAAGGTTTAATGGCAAACGGAACATTCTTGTGTGCAGAGTCAAGGAACGGCAGTATAGTTGGTCAACACGGGTGTTGAAAAAAAGGACACACACCTTAACACGCAAGCTTGTCACCACCAAGTCTTGCCAAACCACCTTCATATTCATGGCAACTGACGTGTAAAGAACATAGCATAACACCCCTAAACTTCAACACACACAATAATTGCTAAGGGAGGTGATACACTTGCAAGTTTTGATTGGCTTTTTTATTACCATTTTTTACATGATGTTAAAATCATGAACATGGTCATAAAGAATATTTGTTATCATGTACAAAGTCACAATGCTGGTCACCAAACCGCACTGACCAGCATTATGAAGTATGGTAAAATCATTCACGTGACTTGTGTGGTGTGGGGAGGGCTTCATCCAGCAGTGGAATGAAAAAAAAGGTCTGTATTAACACAAGATCAATCGAACCAGTTGTGTATTGGGAGCCATGGTTTAATACATTTATTGGCTTGGGGGGGGGGGGCAAAATACAGCCCCATAATAATTGTCCCCATACTTAATTATAGCATCATAATACATTTTTTAAAATTCCGAACACATTTTGTACGCATAAAAATAAATGCGATTTTCGTTGCTCGTGTATTTAAGGCACTGAATAATTAATTTCACTGCGCATTAAATTGAACCCAATTAGACAAACGGGCCACTTTGATTTTTTTTTGCACGCATGTGAGATTTGGTCAATAGTATTGATTGGATAAAATATGTTCTCATTAGGAGGCCTACACATTAATTAACTAAACTGTACAGTAAATATTAAATACTTGGACATTAAATACTCACATCATTTATATGGATACACAGTAATGCTTTATTTGAGCAAATTATAATATTATCTTTATATTCCTGTGCATTTCAGATTTTAGGTAAAGTATGCTGGAACTGTACTGTATGTAAGCACTATTCCGAATCCACTGCTAGATAAAAAAAAAACTTGCCAATAAAATCCCGATGTCATAATGACAGTACTCTACTATCTGATCACTCTTTGTATGACGCTTTCAAAGTTACGAAGCATTTATACACTTCACAACATTCTCAAAGGCGAGTTAGTATCACATTAAATGAATGTATGTTTCCGGCCAGGAGACTCAACGGCAGTGCCTTGGAAGTTTACAAGTCCTGGTTGGGAGTTGACTCAGCTCAACATTCATTTTGAGGGTTGATAAAAATGAGTAATACTTTATGAAGTTAACACTCACTCCTGCCATATTAACGTGGAATTTCCACCACTGGCTCAGGGCTGTAAACTGAATGAGTACCGTTTTAATGTTAATTTGAGCAAGAAATCACTATGACGAATGTGTGTTTATACACCGCCTGAACTTGAAGCTTTAGAAATTGTGGAAATGTAAAATGGTCTTTCAAATATTTTTTATCGCAAGCTATTTGAGTTACAAGTTAGGTGTGTGCGCTTTCATCTGATTGACACTATGCTTTTCACTCCCTCACAATGAGGTATCTCCCGTTTCATCCCGACATTTTGACAGACAGGATATGCATTGAAAAAGAAATAAGGGGTGGGGGAAGGGAATCGTTGATGCTTGAATGAATTTGAAACAAACGCCTTTTAAAATATTTTTTTTTTCTGAAAGCCACGGTCAGGTTAGGTTACTACACCAAAGCACATCTCTCTTTTGCGCGGCCGCATGGAACATTTGAACAAACACCAAGCTGCTCTGGATTAGAGCCATGGTCACTTGCCAGGTAAGTTTTAATATTTGTTTTCCTCGCGGCTAATATAACCGTGTGCTCGCGTGTTCGAGGGCGTTCCCGTCAGTTACCCTAACGGAAACCGACACGACTGCGTCAGTGCCATCATCATTGGCGGCCCCACAGGTGTGCCCGGCTCCTGGCTGCCGTGAATTTTAAATAAAAAAAACCACCCATGTCCCGGGGTTGGACCTGATGACTCACCAGCCACAATCTACCTCACACACACCACCAGCGAAGCTCACCTGACCAGAAAGCAAGCCTCCGTCTTCGCCAGTTTCTACACAAGTCCAGGAATAACAGCACCCCCCCCTCTCCTTCCTACACCACGCCAATACCTCTCACCCCGGCTCACTTTTGTGTTATTGAAAAAAAACAGGTCCATGCTGAGTTTTTTTTTTTAAACGCTTGTGTTGGGGGGTAAACATCCACATCAGAGGTAAGCTTTCATCGGTTTGTTTTACCTGCTCAGTTGATTACAGTGTTAGACATTGACAACGCTGGATTCTAGCTAGACTCTGAAGTTATAATGGTGTGAAATTGTGCCGTTGTGATTGTGAGTACGACAGTTGAATTACTCGAACGGTTTATGTGATCATTGGCAATTGATTTAATATCAACGTGTGCCGAGTTCACTGCTTTCAAATAGATCGTGTGATTAAAAGCAATGCAGGTACATCTGTGTAACAAATATGTAATTAGATGTGTTTTTTTTAACTTTTATTCAGAACAGATTCATTTTTTATGTTTCGTATAAGTTATTTCGGTAAAAGAACATAGCTAATGTATGTATAATGAACCACATTTACAAGGTAACAGCTTGTACTGCTTTAATTAAAATTGTATTTTTTAGATAATTGTCAACAAGTCTTGTCATTTCTAACACTTAACCCATCTCTTCAACCGTAGTGTGAACTACAGTAAGAACACAGTATGCTAAATGTGGAAAATGTGCATGGCTCTTGATATCTAACTCCACCTGCTTGACAGCGTGACGTACAAAACAAACGTGCAAACCTATGTTGGTTAGACCACACTTATAAAAATAACCCCCTTAAGATACAATACTGCCAGGATATTGAGCTTCATTTCTTTTTACCTTCACCATATCTTGATCAATGTTGCGGCATCTGTTTGAACAGCATTATTACTGGCTCCGGGACCATGTTTTGTGAATATGCTGCTCTATCTTATCGCACCATCCATCAGTTGTAACCTTCAATGTGACCCAACAGCACCGCATGGACTACGCACACACATTGATAGGATGGCAGATATCTCGTATAACCGTGTGGGCTGCTGGAGCAGTGCTGTTAGCGAGCACCTAGCCAAGGCAGACACGCGAGAGGGTCGTGTGACGATGCATACTTGTGCCCTGCCACCTTTGTCTGCCGAGTGCTGCTGATCTTTACACACCGCACCAGGTACTCATTTCTCAGGGCCGTTTCTGATACCACTCGTCAGATGATGTTAGCCATGGCCAGGAATCAAATCGGGTTGCCGCGTTGGTCGTGCAGTTCGCTAACCATTGCGCCACAGCCCACACCAACAATAACAGTAGCTGTAATTCGCCACTAAGTGGCGGTGATGTTACCATAGCGCTTGTGCCAGGCTAGGTGCACTTGGAGGCCATATGAAGTGTGGAAGCTTCGCTGGCAGGTCACGGGACCGACCCAATTGTTTTGGGTTAATTGAAATGACTCCACACTGACATGCACACATGGGAATCGCATACATACAAAGTGTGCTCAACAAATACACACGTTAAAAGCAAATTTTAAATGATGCCATGCTTTGCTAAAATATATATATCTAGATACTGCATTATATACAAATGCCTGTAAGGCACTGCCCACAGTTCAAATAGTTAGCCGAATCAGGAAAGTGAATGTGCCACACATTGCATTATACGTTGCATGCCATTGTCAAAGCATCGCCATCATTCGCCGCAGCTGACTGCACACAGGTATCTCGTGTCACTGGACAGAGGACCTCACTTTTAAACGGTGGCCAGGATGGTTTGGAACTCAAAAGAGGAGGCGTTGGATGCTCTTGCGTAACCCCACCATTACAAGCCAACAGACCTATCATCATCTCACGGCCATGCACACATTTTCACTTTGTGCGAGCAAAAGGTAATGGTTTGTCAAGACATTCGCGAAAGGTTGCGGCTGTGTAGCCTGAGAACTAAATATGGCAATTCTGGGTCATCTTAATGCATTGTACTGAACAATACATCCTTTTAAAACTGCTATGGGTGGTGGACATAGCCAAAATGACAGTCAATAGCCACAATTTCCCTGCTGTTGTAGCCGTTGCTCTTACATGGGCACATGCTGACGACATTGCAGTAAGGCTTATGGCACTTAAACCACTGCATGGTTTGAAGTACACTCTACTTATTGCACCTGCTTATGTTAATTTGCCGTGTATACTAATAATTCCACTGCATTGTAAAAAAAAACTTTTCTAAATTACATTTGAATGAGAAATTTGGAATGTCGTTCGCTTTTTCAACAAATACAGTAAGTGCACTCATCTGTAATGATCCACTTCCGATTGCATCCTGAAGCTTAATGGATATTGTAATTACGGGGGTCAGCTCCCAGACTGCATCTTCCCACCATTGCCTGGTGGCGAAATGGCTTCTCCGTTCACTCGTTAGAAAGGGTCTCTGCATGTGTCACTATCAATGACATCCCTCGACCTCCAGCCCATTTTAGACATCGTAATTGCCATCTCTGACATTACACGGGGATGGGTTTCTGCACACAGTGGCATTCAATTGTGCTCGCTCTCTGAAGTCTAAATGAATGCGATGGCATGGAAGCACTCAACCGCACAGTTTAAACCAAATCTCGGCAAGGGGGGGAAATGTATGCGCAATGCACTGTGCCCACTAACCTATAGCACAAACATCCATTTATTTAACGTGTCAAATGATTTTAGCCCCAGGTAAGAACTGCTGTGATGTAATGGTAATATATTTGTAACCATTAGAGGAACATAGCTGGTATAAATTTGACAACATTTCATATGCATAATTTTACAAGGATTTGGGCTGTAATATTGATATAAGATGTACTTAAAAGTTGAAGCTATGTTTTGAAAATATCCTGCAGAATGACTGCACGGCCAGCAATGATATTCAATGAATTATTGAACGGATTCGTTGCAAGAATAAATGTTCCTTTCATCATGGAGGTGAATGGCAGCATTTCTCGTGGCTACAGGGTTAATGTAAACTCAGTACATACAACATACATACAACATACATACGAACTTAAATACATCCATCTGTGCATACACGATTCGGTGCACGTACCGTGAGTTTAAGAATCAACATTAATCGATATGAATGAGTGCATAATCTCACACCCTTATGTGACAGCGAGCAAGATGAGTGCTTGACAACCCATTCACTCATTTAAATATTTAATTGGGGTTGCCATTTTCCCTGTGACTCGGTATAAGCGAGACAAAGATCCCACATATAGCCTTAACAGACATTTTGGAGAAAGCGCTGTTAGCGAGTAGCACCTATGAAGGTCGACACGGCACACGAGGGGGTGGGTGGCCAGCACCACACCTGGCCACTTTTGTCTCCCAAGTGGTGATCTTGAAACGCGACACTGGGTACTCATTCGAGGCCGAGTCGACCCTAGAGGTGGCCCAGGACCGCTTCTGCTCTCATCACTGGTGTTGGTCGTGAGCAGGAATCAAACTCGGGTGACCGGGTATTGAGCGCAGTGCGCTCATCTCTGTGCCACCTCTCCATCTGCAATTCACGTCCTTTGCATGATTTGAAATGCTGGAATCGATTCTTACTTGCACAATTTTATGCATGCATTGTGAATGTAGCAATTGCTATTTATGAATGCATCATTGTATGACTTATCTACAGTATATTGTCTTCACTATTTTTGGTCATGTGTTTTAATTATTTTAGTGCATATCTAACTACTTCACAGTAAATTACTGAGAGAACATTTTATTCTGGATGTGTGTTGGTGTCACATTTTTTTAATCAGTGTGTTATTGCAGGCAGTGCGCATTATTTACACAAGCTATTACTGTGTAAATACATATAATTGCAGACATTATGATTGTATCTTGACTTAAAGCTTTCGTGACTGCAGGAATTCATATTCTTTTGGATCTTTCGGTAAAGTGACGTAGATAGGTTCAAAGAAAATAACAAAAAACTACGACGTTTCGATCGCAACACAAGCGGTCGTCATCCTGATGACTTTTCTTTGAACCTATCTACGTGACTTTACCGAAAGACAGAAACGCATATTATGATTGTGCTCTTTTGACATAACAATCAACGTAAATATAGGTCCCTCTCTGGGTGCCCATGGGTGCAGGGTTTTTTTGCATGAAAGACAACATCAGCACAAACTCCCAAGCAATTTTACGTGGGCACATACTGATGACATCGCAGTTATAGGCTGTCACATCATAGATTGTCCGACATAGATGCACTCTGTACCACAATAAAAACCCATTACATATATGCTAATAAATGAGTGGGAGCCTTTTTTTGACCTCGTATATTCGATGGCCTCCGGAATTGCTTCTCGGGTGAGATTATCGATTCAGGCAAAGATAGTAACATGGAATGTAGCCTACATTTCTGTTCATTTTTGGGGTAAAAAAATATAGATATTTATAACAAAGACATACAAAACCATGTACCGATGCAGCATTATTAGGAAAAAATAGATGCACGATCTGCAAAACACATTAAGTTCTGAAAACAAAAATATATCTAACAAAAAAATACATGATGATAACAAAATACTGTTGAGTAAGTGTAATTGCTTATTGATTTTTTTTTTACAGACAACTTACAATATCCCCGTAAATTCAGCTGCACCTCATGCTCGGTCTGTATTTGCCAATCCCTATTGGTATACATAGACTGTGAAAAAGTTAATTTTGCCGAGCACACCTGTACAGGCCAATTGTCCCTCCAATGCATCACAGTGTGCTATGGTGTGAACTAACCCACAGTGTGACTGCAGCCACCCGAACCAGACAATGGGCCATATCGCGAAAAACTGCATCCTATGCCCGCTCAACGGCAGACTGAGCAGTATTAGTCACGCTACTCTAGAAAGTATTGCATGGCTCACATACTTAAATTTGGACGTGTGATTTGCCCCTACTTACCATATGCTAGAATAAGATGATGTGAACGAATACGGCTCGGAATGGAACGGCTCACAAAGCCACCTCTGCCACAATGAGCAATGCAAGAATGTACATGTGGAATTACATTCAGCGGCATGACATAGTATTTTCCAGAACTTACGATGTGCTAAAAAAGACCATTGCCCAAAATGTCACCGATTATAGTTTTTTCCTCTTTTAGGTCACAGTGTCATGGGCAAATGTGAGTGTTTTTGTTACTACAGCAAGGTTGGGTACAGTGTCCAAGTGGTTAGATCAGTCAAGTGTTTCGTACTCCCAGACGTTTTGTTTGTAAACCACTGTATGGTGCTGTTAATGTTTCAAACTTTTCTTAGTGATTTTGCATATACCAAAAGGTCAATTTGATTGGCATTTTTATCATGATTCATTATTTAGATAAAAAGGCACCTCAGGAAATGGATCTCAGTGTGCCGTGCATGTAAAGGAGAAATATGAGGAAGAAGTAACTGGCGAGAAACAGACTGAAGAGACAAGATAGAGAAGTAGAGAGAGAGAGAAGGTGTGTTTTTTGAGGTGGGGGTCTTCAGTCGGGACTTTAAAGTCTCCAATCAGCTGTGAATTTCCTGACCACCAAGGGCAGGGAATTCCAGAGCCTGGATGCCATACAGAGAAGCAATGTGCCAATTAACGTATCCAGTTGATGCCCAATATGTCAATTTATAACTACAAAATAAGTTGAAGCTGACTTTGAGAAATGTACCGCAATGATAACGCCATGATAATGATCCTGGTGTTAAGGTATGTACAGTATCACGTTATTACCAAGGGCAAGGAGAGCAACTGGACTTATCAGTTGTGTGCGGTGTTTCGTGTATCGGTAATGAGGTACTGTATGTTTACAGCATCAGTATATGATGCATGACATCATTTGCAAAACGTGTACTTTAGACACAAAGTGTAATGCTTTCAAGTTTGTACTTTCTGGATAGACATTCATTCTTGTTTTCTTGAACTTTTAAAAAATTCTGCAGTTGATCCTAAAGTGCAATTGATCCTAAAGTATAATAGTCCCCTATTTTATGTATATTTTTCATGTTGAACTTTTAAATCATCTGCAGAGTATTCATAAATGCATCAAACGTTAATAAACAATAACATTTACAGTACTCTTTGGTTCTTTCGGTAAAGTCACGTAGGTATAAAATAAAATAAATCCCGACGTTTCGGGCGCAACACAAGCGTCCGTCATCAGATGGCGAAACGTCGTGATTTATTTTATTTCATACCTACGTGACTTTACCGAAAGAACCAAAGAGTATGGATTCCTGCAGTCACGGAAGCATCAAATCAAGATTGAACATTTACAGTATTGAGATTGTTATTACTATGTGATTGAAATGCCGGTAACATATTCCTTCTACACTGCAGGTTTTAAACCTCTAAACTCGTCAGTGATCTTCAACAAAACATTATAGAAGCATTAAAAAAGAATCACACCCAAGATGTTGGTCGCCAAGTCCCTGTCGGATGTGTGGATATTTGGATCCTGGAGGGATGAATGTCGAACGATGAAATCTTCACATGAACTGATGTGTGTGCAATTTTACTTTTTCGACGTTTTTAATAACTGATTATATTTTGTCTTGTTGGATAATCACAACTGCATTTAAAAGAAGAAAAATACATTTCATAGTGGCGAGGACATTTAAATATTCATGACAATATTAAACACGATAAAAAAGAGATTAATTAATGTATAATCATCGTCAGTGCTTTGTAAATATACTGCTGGATTAGTTTAGTTTTGTGAATGTTTTGTCAGTTATTTATTGTTTGGAAAATCATGACAGGTTGTTTGTACAGAACGTACCTTGGTAACATATTTATACATTGGCATTATTGTGTGCAGATTACCACATTCTTCGTCTTTGAGAAATGTAAGAGAGCTCACCTGAAAATCGAAATACCTTGGACTTTGTGTTGCCACTATGCCAAAGAATACAATGTTCAAAGCATGCATTTAAGCAAAAAATCTGAACAACCTCTCCACTGCGATTCCAACCTGAGCTACCATATTCTCATGTTTCCGTTCCGTAGGCTTTAGTAGACGAATGTGACAAAGACGTATTAAGTAATTAAAGCAATGTGACTATCCCAACCAACTAGTGGGGGGGGGGGGGGGAACTGTTCATTATGCACACACACTTTCTCAAATATGCAATCGTCCATGTTTCAGAATCAACTGGCCTCCCAAGAGGACTTTGCGAAACCAGTTCTGTGAGATTCTACTGCAGCCCAAAGGGCCATGGGGCGAACAGGGCATGCAAATTGTTTCTTGGAAAATTGTCAGTTTTAAATCGGACACCGAGTGGGACAAGTCTTGAAAGGAGCAACAGTCTTGCAATTAAAGTTTTATTTTAGCCACGCTTCATTTGATTAAAATGCAAATGTATAAAAGTTTCTACAACTGGCAGCTCACGAATTAACCAAAACACCTCGCGACTTCACCACCGCGTTTTGATCTAATAGCTTTTTTAAATGTGGCAAAGGTGCAGCCCTGTAATTACGTGCTCACACCACTGTTGGCAGAAGGGTCTCCACTAGGAAAGCCTTCCATTCAGACCAGACGTCTTTGTAGAGGTGGGAGAACCCGTAATTTACCCCACCACATTCGACATTCTGATCGACTACTATTCTCAGTTATACTGCTGGATGGACAGGCGGAGTTGTTTCCGCATTGAAGATCCAGTCTGCTAACCCTTACACCCGTGGCTGGCATCGTCCTTGTCTATTTATACAAGAATGTGAGAAAGACACATAAACCGTCACGCAAACTCCGGTCATCCTTGCACTGGATATTGACGAGCCATCGAACAAAGACGGTTACTGCATCGTGCGCATTCAGATGCGCTTCTGCGGCCGTCTGGAACTATCTTCAGATATTAGGAAGCCACAGTTTTCTTGACTAGAGTGCAACTGACACTTTGAATCCATGTGGAAATGTCCATCATTGAGGCAGGTGTGTTTGTCAAGGGCTCAACGGATGCAAGCATTAAAACATGCATCGGCGTCTTGGCCATGGTCCTCAGAAGCATACGCACATTCACATGCAAGCGTGCTACAGTGTTAAAATGTTCTAAACATAGTAATGGGAGGTGAAAAATATTTGCATTTTAACTCCGCCACTCTGTGCTGCTGATGATATCTCTGCATATTGAGTGGAGTCATTTTGATACCGAAAAAAAAATAATGCATATATTTATGTTTTACTGCACACTTTCTCTGGAATGGAAATAATACACAGCCTATATACTGTGATGCATTGATTAAACGCTACGCATATGAATATTGCATGAACACAGCTTTCTCCGGAAGTATAATTTACATTCATCCATAACCCACCGAAGGAAACAATAAATCTCAAAAATTCCACACCAACATTTCAGAGCATGCGTCATATGTAGTACCTCTTAATGTCACCATTGCGTAGGTAGTATCTTTGTTGACATACTGTTAAGCGTGACGTTATAGAATACGCGATTCGTTTGTTTCCTGTCTGAGATGATATGTCTTGTGACACATCTGCCGTTAACCGGACAGGGCAGGATAATGCCTCCAGTCTTTGCAATTGTATCCCTAGCTGCCTTGTAGCTATGGTGACCACAGAGAATCACGAAAAAAAATATTCAGTTTTTTCTATTTATTGGCATTGGAAGGCTGTTTCTGTGGTGCATGTGATTAACATTGACTTAAGTTCGTGCTAAGATATTAGTTTTTGTTTTGCTTTTGTATTTCTAATAATGCTTTGATTACAAATTTCTGTACAAATGTAAATAATGCCACTGGCGATGTAGGATATTGCAATGTTCTTTACGAATGTGGCAAAGTTAGATTTTTTTTCTCTTCTTCGATTAGGTAAATAGTTCAGTTTGCACACTTGGTCATTGGTGGCAGGGAAATTGGTGATGAAGTGCTTAGCGCACCACGCTATGAACCCAGAAACCTGTGACATCAATGGCGAGTAACATCTTAGCTGGTCTTGGGTCCACGTTCCCCTTCACTCAGCCATCCTGATCAGTGCAGCGAAGTATGGTCAAGCAACGCCCATGACCAACATGGCATAGGGAGGTTTTCACTCAGTCGTGAAATGACAACGGTATACAAAATATTATTATAAGCTGTCTTTTGTTATCCAAAACAATATGGATAACTAAGTACAGACTGTACACATTCATATATATATACAGAGCTCCCCCATATAGCTTAATAGCTACTGCACATATTATGGCCAGCACAGCACACACAAAGGGGTCAGTCACTTGGTCAGTATCATGCCCAGCGGCCTTTATATCGCCACTGCAAATGTTCACACATCATGCTTTCCATACTCATTTTAAGCCGAGTTGATTTGACAGGTGAAGTCCATATATACATTTTTCGATTGTTTGCATGGGCAGGATTCCAACTGAGGTTTTTGGAAATGCAGAGCAATGCGCTATAAGTTTACACCACTGCTGTACATTGATTACATCCCGTAGCAAATACTGTCATCCTGGGATATGGTTGGGAACATTCAGAAAAAAGGTTTGCAACCGTGTGGAGACAGCCAGTTACGGAGCATGTAAAAAATGCTATTTTTACCGCTAATCTGTTTTGGTAAAAACTGTTATTTCAGACTTTAAATGTGCAATAGGGCTGTCTGTCAGTAGCACCCCCTGTCAACAAACCCCAGCGAGCATTGAGGGGATGTTCTGGCTGCGCTGTCACTCTCCACAATGCCCCTCAACAAATTCCGTCGCCTGTCAAGGCATCAACCAAACTGACACTCTTCGGAGTTGTCGAGTGCACAGCGATGGTACCGCCGTAATACACAGAGTTCAGGTGTTTTTAGAGTAAATCCCACAAACGAATACCTTGGCCTGTTTATGGATTATCAGTGATTGCTTAGACTTGTTTTTATTGCACTCTCCTGAAAATGGGACTCCCATGTCTTCCAGTTTTGCAAACACACAAATCCTTTAATTCATCTTAAAAAAAAAATCAACAGTGAGCTGAACGCCGCTCTCTCGACCGTGCTTGCGGAACATTATTGAAGCCTGGAGAAAAAAAAAGGGCTCGGGTAAGAGGACTTGAATCGAGCGGTTTATGAGCCATGCTTGGCCATTAAAGGGAAGCTGGGTGAATGGGTGGGAAAGTTTTTTTTTATGGAGTGGAACTAATCCGACACACAGCGGTCATTTGACACGAGCCGGAGGGATGTGTGGTGACCATATCGCCTACCGTATCGGCTGACCGGGGCGTGGGGGGGGGCCTGGTCAAAAAATCGGTCCCATTGTCCCGCCAATTACGCTTTGCCCTCATTTGAGACCAAGCGGGACGTTCCGCTTAGCTTGATGTGACTTTAAATCGCTCAGGGGTGTCTTGGCTGGAGGCTCGCTGGCCATTCCACATACTGATCGTAGCAGCCACTGGAACTAAAATAAACGTTCTGATACAAGCTCTTATATTTTTCTATTTATCTCGAGCCAACAAAATAATTACATGTAATACAATTCTCTACTGCTGCAACAAATGCAAATGTCTAAGTTGTATAAAATGCACGTTTCGAACTTTCAATCATGAAGGGTGATTGTAAAGTCATTATTCAGAAATTTTATTGGAAATGCAACTAAAATCTAAATTTTATATGATGACTGCATATCCAGAGCACACATGCAAATACACACAAGTGCACACACCCATTGTATTATATGACCTAGATGCTATTGTACAAGAAGTATTTCCACCAATGGCAATAAACCTTCACACGATCTCGTGAGGGATTTTATACAATGTGGCAATTTGCATTTTTTTGGTAAAGCACAATTTTTTATCTGGCCTCATTTCATTATACTGATCCCGTCCACTTTTAATAACCGTACTAGTTGTGCATATTTGACTAATGATGATCATGATGATGATTGCTATCTGATCGATAAGTGCGGTGGATAGTTTGCTCCTCCCTATTAGAAGGCTGCAAGTTCACATACCAGTCAGGGTCAACTCAGCCCTTTCATCCCCCTGGCTCAAGAAATATCAGCTGCTCTGTGGGATGTCAACAGAAGCTGCTCTATAGGTTAACATGCCCCTTACCATAGGAATATGCAATTTCCGTTACTATCTCAACCTCGGCGAAGGAGATAAGTGCATCCCTATGGTCATTTGCACAGGAAAGCACTTATACTCTTAATGTTACACGTGTTATTTGACGTTTGTGCTGTCAAGTGTTTCAAGACTATACATACCTTGAAAAATGAAATACCGTATACAGTTTCATACCGATAGATATGGCAGCTCAATGTGCTTTGTTCTCTCTTTGCCTTTTTCTTTCATCATTTTTATCCCAGTCTGCATTCATAATCGCCGTAAGTATATGCACTCAGTTATATTTACCAAGTGTGCCCTTGCAATCACTCTTTCATTTCATTCCCTGATCTTATCACTCTGAAACATATTACGTTTTTCAGTGAATTAGTTCATTTCCATCGGTTGTCCTATTGTCTGTTAGCAGCCAATCAAAGACGTTAGTATCTCCTCCATTTATGGTTATTCCCTTCTTTCTCAAATCCAATTTTGGAAAAAATATACTTTTACATCACGTTGAATAGCCTGACTCCTGCTGATTTGTATTGTGTTACTTTCTACGTTCAATATCAGTGAAGCTGTTCCATATTTATAAATGGTTTTGATACATTTTATTAGCATTTTTTATAAAGACCTTGGTTTGTGAATGCCTGAGTATCTGAATCAGTTTCCTTTTCATCATCTATAAAAGCCAGGCATAATTGTATACGGTATAATTTTGTCTTTTACCGTCTGATTAATCGCATGCACGTGTTGCGGTGAATGGTAGATTTCTTTCTCCTATGTTCTTATGTGATTGGTTGGCCTCTGTTGTCCATTATTCAGATGTATATAATCCTTCTGGAAAAAAAAATGATTTGAGCATGAAAGTCAATATGACCAATGTTCCATAAGAGAAAAGTTATCAATCAATGTATATTGCCAGTTATGATGACGCGGATTATTCTATTCAAAGAAAAGTCAGTGGTTTGGGCAGGACACATGTCACGGGGTAGATCGCTGATTGATAAGCCTGGTCGCAGAATGGCAGCCAAAAGAGCAGACGTTACTGAGAGGGCAACTGACACGGAGATGGAGTGATGGAATTAGCTCATGTGTAGGAGCGCAACGACTTATGATATGGCAAGACATTGTGGGATGGCGACGTGGGGTGGCCTTCATCGAGCAGTGGATTTACCATTTACTGGTTATGATGATCACACTGTCATGAAAAGTGGCCTCGTATTGTATTTATGAACAGTCTAGGCAAAACGTTAAATACTTGCACCATTGTGTACGTGCACAGGTACAAAAGGTCACTGTGTAGGTGAGCACTGTAAGAAATAGCCTGCTGACTGCGTAACGTCTGTTACTGAAACACGGCACGCACATAACATTGAGATAAACCAACGGTGACAAAAACAAGTTAAAGGTAAACATGTCTTTAGATATGGCCAGAATGGCTGCCTCGTGTAGATACAATTTTTTTTACTACTACTGCTTGAAAAAATTACGTCAACATGCAACAAAATACAAAAGCCAATGTTGTGAGAAATGAGGTCTTAATTTGAATGTTGAGTCATGCAGTCTTCGTTGCTCACCTACTGGTTTAATGTTTTTTAAAAGGGGGTATTTATTTATTTAAGAGAGGCTAATGGGCTTCCTTCATAAAATACGTACCGGTGTGCTGTTGGTCTGATGTTCGGTGTGCTGTCGGTGTGATGTTCTGTGTCCTGTTGGTGTGATGACCTGTGTGTCCCGTTGGTGTGATGGCCTGTGAAATGTCTGACAACCTATTCTTGTATTTAATCTCCCCAGGTTTCCTGGTTGCTGCATGGGAAATCCATTGGTGCCTTGCACTCTCTCATAAACACTCTTCTGGGAAAAGTCTCCTCCCCCCCTCAGCAACTTCTATCCCCCTTGGAGACTCTGCAGGTAAACATTGTTACATCTAAGGAGTCATTGTTGCTTTTATAACAGGCCTTGCTTGATTAAAGAAAGTAATCACAGATGTCTATCAAAACAAAGCTTTGCTATTTTTTCTACTCATTGATTAATACGTTATATATATTAATATTTTAAAAAATCAAAACAACGCTATCATTTGATGGAAAAAACATTCTCAATTCCCTCTGCAGGGACCTGAAAAAAAGTGAGCATTACATAAGGTGCAGAAGTTGACAAAAAAAATGTGTTAACCAGATATTTAAGTGTTTATGGTGATTGACTGTGATGTTTTGTTTATCCTGACATAAACAAAGAAAACTAACGAGATGTAATCCCAGCCTGAACACCTGCTACGAACACACGATCAGATGTTGGTACTACACGAGTGAATACAAGTCACTTTCTGTGATATGAACTGAGTGCAGAAAAAAGAGAAAACATGTCAGGTTTGGCCTATTTTTCCCCCCCAGAAAAAAACAGATGTTGCAGATAATCCTTAAAAAAGGGCATGTGTCTGGAAATGGAACACGTCAAAACAGTGACCTATTGAGCCTCCAGAAGCTCATTATGGTGTTTACATCCTCAGTAAGTGCGCTCCTTTTGTAAACACGGGTGATTCCGACAGCCTTCTCATTTCAACATTGGCGGGATGCAAAGCTGGCGTTGGATAGTTGACCGCTGGGACAAATATGTTACATTAGCAGGCGTACTTAGCCACATGGCTTCACGGTTAAGTTGTGTGGCTTGCAATCGGAAGGTTGAGAGTTCAAATCTGGGTCAGATTCTATTACTAGGGTTGATAGAATTAGTATCTACTTGTAAGAAAGTTAACCTCAGTTGTCATATGGATAGCCTTGCCCCCTCCATATGAATGTGGAATTTTCACTTCTGGCTCAGGTTAGTAAACGGGAAAGGAGAAAAACCCTCCTGACACTTGAGGATCTGTGAGCCCATTTTACTTTTTTTACGACTCTTGAAGTCCTCAAAGACAGTCCATATGTATATAAATAATATACATTCCTGTGTCAATCTATTTCAAGATCTGTCTATGTATACATACATATGCACCTCCGATTATCTCGGTTGGCTACATACAGTGCAAAAGAAGTTCAACATACGTACAGCCAGAAAAACAGTTGTTCATAGCAGAACGTGTACTTTGACCCTAAGTACAGTATTGTACCTCATGCCTTAACCTGTGAACCTGATAGTGTTAAATGTGAGATCAGTTGTGAGTTCGTCTTGCCCAAAAGAAAAAAAACAATAGCCAGTTGCCAATAATGATCAAGCAAGTGTTACTAATTAAATAAGGATCAAGAATGCTTTTCTATAATCGGATGTAAAATATTTTAAAGTATCAGATAGTTTTTTTTTATTGTGTTAATAAATCTTGACTTAAAGCTTTCGTGACTGCAGGAATTCATATTCTTTGGGTCTTTCGGTAAAGCGACGTAGAAAAAGTAGACATATTTTTTTGTTAATAAAGTATGGCTATTAATGAAAAAAAGTATCACCAACTGAAAGTACACTCGCAATTATATTGACAGAAAGAGGAGCACGTGGATTAGAGAACACGTTTGAGAACCTATGTCGAACATACGCAAGTTAAAGACACAATAATAACTGTGAAGAAAGGTTATTGGGCTTGGGCAGGATATGTCACAAGTAGGGATGATGGCCGATGGTCAAGATCAATGATTGAGTGGCAGCAAAGGCATGGAATGCGTACAACGAGGAGATGGAATAATGCAATCAGCTCGTGTGCAGGTGCTAGGTGGATTACTATATTGCAGGTTCGCGGCGGCTTGGGGAGGCATTCATCCAGCAGTAGATTGGCAATGGCTGCTACTGATTATGATCATTATGCTTCGCCGAATTAACATCTCGCTATAGTGGCGAGATGTTAACGACCTCACCTGGTATACAGGAGGTCGTGGGTTTCATCCCGACCCTGATTCCTGTATATTTGGAGTTTGCATGTTCTCCCCGTAGTCGCGTGGATTTTTCTCTGGGTCCCCCGGGGTTTTCCCTCATTTAGAATCAACACGCGTTTAGAGTATTTGCCTGGCAGTACATTTCCACGTGATAAGCCACTTCTATGAGCTATCATTTATAGCCAGGTCGCTTCTGAAAAAAATATATATAATGCTCAGTGGGCCTTACCTGGTATTATAAAAACAAATTGATTAACTTTTAAAAAAAGCAATAGTTTACTTTAAAGAAGCCAATTGTGCCAGCCTGCTACCCTTGGCAATCCGACACGCATTGCCACCACTGAACTGTTGTGCAATCTAAATTACATCGGCACCAGCACACCTCCCTACCGGTCCTAACTCGTTTTGACCACCAGACAGGCCAAGATGAAAAGTATAAACTTTTTACGTTCACTTTCAGTAAACACTGCAGTGATGAAATCCAACGGTAAGTGTCCCAAATCTGATTTTAAATGGTGTAGGCAACTCGAGCAGATGGGAAAAGTTTTGCTCTATTTTTTCTGTGAACAAGTCACAGTTTGCCATGCGACCGACTACTTTTGGTATTGCCGTACGCTACAAACTGGTGGAGGTTGGGTATGGCGTTAAACTGTGTCCAATAACGGTGTCACTTAAATCAAACAACCACTGTTGAAGAAACACGTGTGGGAGATGGTGATGGCTCGGGGAGGCCTTCATTCAGCAGTGATGATGATAATGAAGAAACCACATTACCTGATAATATCAAGGTACTTTATTCTATGATGAGATCATAAATAAGGGGTTTAAATTTGGCACTGTATTGCATTGTTACATGTGGTTTTTTTTTCACATTACAGTACCTTTGTTTCAAAAACACATGGAGGGGTATCTGAACCAGTGCTGGGCACCCAAACCAAGTACTTCTCCAACTCACACTGATATGCCATGGGGAGGCCTTTATCCAGCAGTGGAATAACAAAGGGCTGTTAATTATGATTACACTGTGTAACAAAATTTGTTTCCCTTTCCTGGGTAGTAAGTGTTATTTCGTAATTGCTTATGCCTCAAAAGTACAGAAAATGGCTATTATTCTCCACAAACTTTTCTGACTTCATGTGAACGAAAATACACATATTCGCCCGTTTTCTCGTTGAAAATAGATACATTTCAAAATATCACTGTTTTGGTCACAAAAGCAAAGTTTGTGGGGAATACTTTCCATTTTCTATACTTTTAGGCATAAGCAATTACGAAATAACACTTACTACCTAGGAACAAAAATTGTGTTGCATAGTGAATTATGCTTTCAGCCTAAGTAAAAAAAAAGCCAACGACTTCTTGTTCAACTGAACTTTGAGGCAGTGCTCAAATCCTGTTTACAGCTCTGAACCAATCATGGAAATTCCACATTCCTATGGCTGGGGCGAGTTTAATCATAGGACAACTGTTGGCTTCCCCCAAAAGTGGTACTATTTTATCACCCCCGGAGAGATGTTGGGCTGAGTCGACCCCCAACCAGAAATTGAACTCGCAGCCTTTAGATTATGAGCCATTTGCTCTAACTGCAAGCTACTTGGCCAGATACGTTCCTCGTAATTCATAGCCCCCTGTGTTGGTGAACACTTGGTATTTGCACATACACATGAACTTTATATTCAGGGTGATCCATTTTAGATACCCCATTGATTTCGAATGACCCCTCTTACACTCTACTCAACAGCTGATTAAATGTCGTGGAAGCAATGGCTCAATGTCTTATAATATAAACAGAGTGCATTGAGATTGATGGATGATAAATAGGGGCTTTAAAATAAAATGTAGCTTCTCTGTAATTTCTCCCTATGAATTTAGTGGGATATCAACAAATGGATCACCTGCTATAACCAGGTGTTGAGCACGTTCTCGCATACATACATAAATCTCGATTTCAAGGATGGTCCGGGTATAGTATAATCTAAAACACTTTATTTTTAATGTCATCAACTCATGCTAGAACTAAATAATTTCAGCTTACTGCTACCATTGTCACAAAACAATTCATTATAGGTTTCTTTAGAGTAGAAAGATTTCTGCTTCCATATTCAGAATTATATAATTTAATACCGCTAACATAGCAACATACCACACGGCCACTCCTTTGGCAGAAAGTTATCTTCTGAGAGAGAGTCGTGCTTGGCATGGGCGATCCGGCATGTCTGAGCAGCCTCCTCCTTTATTCTCCTCAAGCCCACACTGCCAGAGGGTTCTACTGTGTTTGCAGAAGCATTTTTACGGGATTTGCAACCATACATAAATGCCATCTCTTGCCACAGATTGTTGAATGCCAATACATTTTTTGCACTTTAGCAAGGATTAAACTTTTTAGTCCAGTGAAAGGGATAGAAAAAAATTTGTTTTGTTATTTCTATTTTATTAACATATACTGACCAACCCTAAACCTCATTCCTGTGCTCCACCCTGCACTCACCATACATCAATGGCCGTGAACGCTAACAGCAATGCACTTTACTCAGCACAGAAGCTGGCTGCAGTTGGTTTATAAAAAAATGTGTGATGGCTAAATAAGGAACTGTGCTGAAATACGTGTACATACAATGATAATTCCAATCATTTAATCATGAATGCTTCACTGAGTCTCAAGACTTTTTTTTTCAGGAAGATCCTCCATTGGCCAATATCTGCACTGTCTTTGAGTTGTGCGCCTTTTGGTGTCATCTGGTCCAATACCATGTGAGACTAGGCTCTAAGAAAAGCTGTCTCGGGTGTGGAAAAATCTATTTCAAGGACAGTGCATACATTATCAGAGTTGTGTTTTTTGTTTGCATTCCGACCGCAGGTATTGTGGTCAATGCAAACATGACTCCTTGTAAAAAAAGGTGTCGGTTTTGTTGCCAGATAAAAGGGTAAAAAAACAATTATCATATTAACGAGTTGTTGGGAGGAAACCGGAGAACCTGGAGAAAACTCTCCACGTGGCATACGAGTAGGGTGACAAGCACTGTCATTTCCTGGCACCCCTTGAAATACCTATGCATAGAGCACCTGGCGAGCTCAGGTGGTCACCCATCCAAGTACTAAACAGGCTCAGCCCTGCTTAGCTTCTGAGATCCGATGAGGTTTCAGGTGATTTGGGTTGCAGAATGACCACTGACCAAAGATTTGGTCATTTGTCACGTGCATCCATGGGTATTTACAAACTTACATAAAAGTGGATCAGTGGGGTTTATCCCCCATGCAAATAACTGAAAAATGAGAATGGTTACAACTTTTTTCGATTTAAAGCTTTCGTGACTGCAGGGATTCATCTTATTGGTTCTTTTGGTAAAGTCACGTAGAAGGGAAGTAATAAAATAATAAAAATAAAACATAATAAAATAATTCTCACGACGTTTCGGCCACAACGCAAGCAGCCGTCCTCAGGTGAAGACCAGGTCTGTCTCCCCTGTGGCCGAAACGTCGTGAGAATTATTTTATTATGTTTTATTTTTATTATTTTATTACTTCCCTTCTACGTGACTTTACCGAAAGAACCAAGAAGATGGTTACAACTATTTCACTATGCACACACTCACACCAACCACAACATGGCTGGTAAATTGTTCGCACTTTGTTTCAAACCAGGCTTGTTTTATAACGATTCCTACGTGGCTTTCGCGGGGGAGAGGACCGTTTTTGGTGCATTTCACTTTTTAACAAAAATTAACGGTTTCTAGACATGACCCGTTGACGAATGTGCCAGCGTGATAACATGCCTGCGTTGGTTTCACGCCTCTCATGTGTTTTTTTACTGCTGTTAATGAGAAAAAATAACTGTGGCCCAGCTACAGGCTGTGAATGATGTCTCCACGCAATTTGTACGTGTTCTATTGTATTATATGAAATACTGTAGAGAGGGTCCATACAGATATCCATTATTAAATCATTATAATTGGACACAAGTGTGAGATGGGTTAGTAAAAACTGTGGTACTGTTAAACACAATAATTGTGTCGCAGCTAGAAGACAAGGCTGGTGGAATGATGTTTCCAGAAATTCGCAGTATTCTTTAATAGGAAATACATAACCTCTGTAAAGGTATCGTACATTGTAAAATGGTTACGATCGGAAAGTAGTATGCGCGATGTCCATGCAAGTACGGACACTCGCTTATAAATACTTCAACGTGTGAGTCTCATCCCTCTACACCTTGGCTTGTCTGTCGTGGTATTGACGAAACGGGTCACATTGTGATTATTTGAGAGCCCCCCCCCCCCACCCCGGTTTCTCGGCTGTGATCGTTTGTACGCTTCTCTTTATGTGCTGATGAAGATCACTCGAGTTGTTTTGGGTGAAAGTTAAAATATAAGCGGTATTGTTGTTAACGTTTACACTCCATAGTTTAAACTGCTGTCGAATTGTAAGTCATTAATAATGGACACACTGTGTATCGAGTGCAATTATTCGAATGTGCAATGTTTTACTTAACATTGCATTTGCAAAAATATCAATAGTTTGATTTTATGATCCTCGAAATGTTCATAGCAAGTATAATAATCTTCCATTGATGATTTAGAAACATGCGTTTCGAGTATTTGGCTGCTGTAGATGTCCACATGATAAGCCACCTCCTTGAGCTATAATTTGTGGCCAGGTCACTTCTGAAAAAGAGCTATGGAGCTCAGTGGGCCTTGCCTGGTAAAATAAATAACTAAAATAATTTTATAAAAGAACATAGTAATGCATAAATAATCCAAGTTCAGTAGTTGAAGGCAAATATTGCAACAATGAAATGACTCGTACTGTAACACTAAATAAAATTATTTAATAAAAGAACATAGTAATGCAGAAATAATCCAAGTTCAGTAGTTGAAGGCAAATATTGCAACAATGAAATGACTCGTACTGTAACACTGGTCAACAAAAAAAACACATTTTTTTGTGGCCTGGACTTTTGCAGCTGTTTTAGACTAATTTCAGGGTGCTGATTCCAAATCTGATCTCAGATTTGCTCTACCATATCTAATTTTTATGCTATCGGCATACCCCATTTTCATTGATTTCACCCAAAATTAACTCTGTCACTTATGATTGCAAGTTGTCGCGAGTCAGTGACTGCTTTAGTGTTAAAATATGGTGCTGTATTTTTAGGATAGTGTGTTTATAATATCATTTTATGTAGATATCAACATTTATTTAATATTTTTCTTCTGCAGTTTTTATTGAAAATGCAATATTTGATATCTCAAAAACCTGATGTGATAGACAAAAACTGATGCCAGATTTGGACTCAGCACCCCAAAATTACCTTAAAGCCGTTGGAATACCTTATGCCAGGAAAAGTATGTTGACCAGTGTAATTCACGCTCGGGAGTCTGTTCACCATGCCGATGGAGTGATGAGTGGCTTGTGTGCAGGAGCGAGTTGGGCCTTCGCCATCATTCATGAGACCGTGAATCATCGGTAAAGAATCTTGCGCAGCCCTTCACCTAGCAGTTGATGGCTCATGGCTACTGATGATGAATATCCAATAATGTGTGTTCTTGCTATCATGTTCTGTGCATGCACTTTGCTTAAATAATTAACGAGGTCTATTTAATTGTTCTATCTTTTTTTGACAATGCACGAATACCAACTTGTTACCGCAACAACTGCTGTAATATTCACGAAGGTCTGACTCAACAAAGGTCAATGTGCATTGCATAACACTGCTTTGTGTGTGAAGCACATGTAAGCACAAGGAGAGCTTGCCTAATGGAAACTTCCCTAACTCTTGACATCATCACCTGCTTTGAACAAATACCTGCTGCATTAAACACACTAGGGAATGAATGCGTTACTGATTTCGCATTGAGACGCAGACACGAAAATCGTGAGGTTTTTATGAACATGCATATCGTGCTCCATCTTTTTCTTTCTTACGGGTGATATAGATGCAGAGCAAAAAAACTACAATTTCACGTTCAGGTGGTCAAGCCAGATAACCACGTCAGGAGCAGCAGAGTGTATCGTTGTGATGTCTCCTTCATATGTGTGGATCGGGCATTGCGTCGTTATATGTTGTATGGTCTGTTCTGGATGACCACAGATCCGTTGTAAATGCCACCTGCAGTGATATTTCTGTACGAATTTAACTTGAATACAAATTTTACATTTTTGCATATATATGCAAAGACATTTCTGACAGCCAGTAATTGACTGTGCGGCTGGATGGAGCTGTGGTTAGAGTGCTCAATTCAAAATCTTATGGACCTGAGCTCAAATCCCAGCCTAACATTAACTTAGCCCATTTGTTCCTGGGTCCATAAAATTCATACCCCTTTGTGGATCGTGAACAGTGATTGTACTGTTGATAGAGTGGGAATGTGTAGTTTCCACCACTGGTTCTGTTGCCATTGGAGAACTGCGTCCGTGTCATTGACATTTTTTTAGGTTTTGTAAGTGAAAATAGGTGGGGTCGTTGAATGGTGTCTCAAACTTTTTTTTGAACTTGTTCGATTAAGCTGAGAGGGGGGGGGGCTGAGTTCGATACCCGGCTGATGGGTTCAGTGATGTCATCTTGCTCTATTTAAGACCAGAAGCCAGTGAATTGCTTCACTATTTTGGCAAATCGCCGATGATGCTGGATGTAATTACCAGCGAAACGTCGTACTCAAATTGTAAATGTTGTGGATTTACTCTCCAACACACCGGTGGGCTGAAGTAGTAACTAATTGGCGCGTTGTTTACGTGACAAACCTTACTGGCTGTGTCGGGTGGTGGAGGGTCACGACACATTTATACTTACGCGATCTAATACCAAAAACCTTGATTATGAGCTATCATTAGTGGCGAGTGATATCTGACCTCTCTCCTCCCACCCCTCCACTGAATCCTCCTTTGCCAACCCCGCACTCATGAGCAAGGTTTTATAAGTACCGTGTGGTCAATCAACTTCCGCGACTGATGCGATGTGAGGAGGCCATCATCCAGGGGTGGATTGACAAAGGGCTTAACATTTTTTTTCTAAAATGAGAAAGGTTATAGAAAATGGGCACACTATGGATTGTTACAGAAGCATAAAGAGTCGGCTGGAGTTGCTCAGCCAAAGTACATTGCTTGACAATGCGACGCTTATTATTTTATTCAATAACCCAGACATGCATGCACAATGTGTGGTGCTATGATACTGTATTATTATTGGTTTTAGAGCATGAATGGTGTTGCATTCAAAAGCTGCGACCTTTAAACACTTTCACAATCAACAAAAGAATGTACCGCAAAGGAATCAAAAGAGAAACGTGGGGTTTTCATTCTCATTGTTGAGCCCTTGGTACTGAACCTGTGCACATGCTCGTACAACAGCCCTGCCTGAACTGAAGACAATGTTTTTTTTCAAACAGAGTACAGCATTAACAATTAGAACAGTGGTTCTCAACCTTTTAGGTACGACAGCTCCCGGTCAAAACCAATGGTCCCTGTGCCCCCTACCTCCAACCCCCAAAATACTAAAGTCATCATGGAGACAATATAGTGGTCACAACGTCCACGGCTCTAGTCGACGAGGTATTAAATGTTGTGTATTTTGTTACCAAAACGTGGTGCTGACGTTCCCCTTGTGCAAATTAAAAAATTTATCCTGCACGGTATCCATTGCAAAGACTGCTAATCCCCCTGACAGGTTTTTACAATCCCTGGGGGTCTGCAACCAATGAGTTTGGAAATGCTGAATTAGGGGCAATGTTGCAAAAAATTGTACTGCAAGGTACATAATGCTAGTGATTTAGTATGTGTGCCAGTTGGTGTTATTAAATAAAACAATTATATCCAAGAAAACCCTTACTGAGTCTCATGACTCATTTCCAGCAGACTCCTGCATTGGCATGTTTGGCCAATGCCATCAA